>NW_026606587.1:8945000-9357500 GCF_029890125.1 Rhinichthys klamathensis goyatoka | reverse complement strand
CTCAAAATTGGTCTATAGAGCGCAACGGTCGGAAGTAAAAACTTGAAGGAAAATAGATTTTGAACGATAACTTATAAAGGTATTGCTCTTCGCAATGATTCATGGGATTGTAGTTTTTTTCCCTCACTAACAGCTTCAAGTGAAATTTAGTTTTATTAATGGAAATACATGAAATACATAAAACAACAAACAATGAGTTTAATTGTATGTGAATGTGCACTGCTAGTGTACTTCAAATCTTAAATATGTAATTTTTAAAAACCTGTACTTGCAGATGAGTGAGAATGTGAGAGTGATACTGTTTCTCTAAAGTTAGTGACATTATTAATTGTTAAAAACATTATCATCACTGAAATTTGCTCGCAATATTCATCCTGCTAAAACAGCAGTCACATTAGATTGCATGATGAAAGATAGACCAACCAGGAAATGCAATTTAGCCATGGATCAGGTAATTCATGCCACACATGACCCATATACACATACCTGTACACACATGCTTATGTGGTATGTTCACTATGTTGGAGAGCTTTTGAATATGAGCTCTGGACCTCATCACACATAGCGTGGCATTTAAAAGCATCCAAGCCTGGCCGCCTGCAAAATCATTTTCTCACCAGCAATATGTTCCACACCTCACTAGACGCTTCACAAATTATTATTAATCTGCTGAGGTTTGCCAGAAGTCCTATCCATTGTAATTGCCTTGAACACTTAATGAGCTTGGGCAAACATGATACTTGAGCTGCAAACAGGGCTGGTCCAACCCAGCTGAATATCTTGCACATTGGGGTGCACCAATTCATCCACTGAGATCAATTGACGGCTGGCTTTTTTTCCAGCCAAGCATACCCGCATTGTGCCGCCACAATGGTGGCTGGCTGCTGCCTTTTGTGGTTTTGTAAGGTATGAGGGAATGGAATAAGAGGGGAATGTATTGTGTGCAGATGCAATTAGCTACAGTGGAGTGAACGTCCATGGCAGCTACATGCTATGTGCTTGAGTATACGATTCAAATTAAAAAACCTTAAATATACAGCTTAGCCAAAAAATTGAATTCTGTCTTCATTTACTCACCCACATGTCTTTCAAGACCTGACTTTCTTTCTTCTGTCTAATACAAAAGGAGTAATTTATAGCAGAATGTCCAGGCTGCTTTTTCCCATGCAGTGAAAGTGAATTGTAGCTATGGCTGTCAAGTGTCAAGCAAGATTTTCAAGACAAGGTATTTAGTGAATAATAAGTTCAATTTCAGGCTGTTCCTTTCACACACACACACACACACACGCCTTTGAACATTTTGTCATTTGGTGCTTTTTTAGAGCCATATTTCATATCCATATTCATCCTATGGAAGAGAGAAGCTATTCTAAATGGCTCCCAAGCTGTAAAACAACAACAACAACAAAAAAAATCTTAAATGAATGGTTAAAAAAACACAGCTGTGGTTGCCAGAAAATTACCATATAAATATATGGTAGAAACATTTTAGTTGTATAAACTGAACTTAAATTTACGGTAAAAACCTGTATAGGCCTATTAAAGGAAGCTTGTTTCTGCTGCATAGTAAAATGAAAAAAGAAAAAGGTAATTGCGACGTTTTATCTTATGTTTCTGAATTTTCTTCTCAGAATTGTGAGTTTATATCTCACAATTCAGAATGTTTCCCTCAATTCCGAGTTTATTGTGAGATATAAACGCACAATTGGGAGTTATAAATTCTGAATTGCAAGATATAAACTGGCAATTCTGAGAGGAAAAAAAAGTCAGCTCACAGTTCTCACTTTTTTTCCTCCTCGCAATTGTGAGTTTATATCTTGCAATTCTGGTGGTAAAGAGAGTGTCACGTGATAAATCAAAGTTCATCACTAGCTTTTCCTCAAGCTGAGGTTAATACTATTTACTATAAGAAGAAACAATTATTTAACTGAAAAACCATGAATGCGAAGTGTCACGCAGGGAATTCTGGCATTAATGGCACAATACTGTCAATTTGCGGTGTTTCACTGTAAATTATAAGATGACTTGCTCTTTTTCACTTCCAAAAACTGTACATTTAACAGACTGTAAAATAACATGACATTTCCCCTTAGAACTTAGCATTAAAAATTTTCATTTTTACACTCTTTTGCTAATTTTTTACAAGACCTGAATATCATAGAGACATGGGGTTTAGATTTGTTTTCTTGGCCCAGTAAGTAACCACTCAAAATCTTCCAAGGTCCTTTTACACCCGGCATATGTGTTTTTAATGAATGGATCATGATCAGATGCACCCAAGTCTCATTGGAATCAGTTAATTGAAAATGCATTCGGAGACTGATTTTTACCAAATTTTATGAAATTATATACAAATTTTCATTATCCGTATTCTGCTATGTTAAGTCACAAATATTTATATAGTGCTTTATACAATACAGATTGTTTCAAAGCAGCTTCACATTAAAGCTGCAGTCCGTAGCTTTTCCTCTTTGTCGCCATCTCTCTGTGTTCGAAATCTGTAACTGCAGTGATTCGCGGAATTATTATCTTTACGTGGGTTGTAAATCGGCATGAAACAGCGCGGATGAACACAGTGCTTTGAGGCGAGTGCTGCTGTCAGTCACCGCGCTGTGTGGATATAATGTCATACAGAATCACAGATTCACTTTTTGAAAGTTTGACCAACATAAGAATTTTCATAAGAAAATGTCTTCTGAACAAGTAAGTAAAATCCATTTTTGTTCTGACCAACTAAGGGGGAAAAAGCATTCGACATGATAAGCTTCGTTAGATTTAATCAACGCGATTTACAGCAACCGTGCAAATTATAGCCTACTTTGTTCTCAAATTGTTCATGTTAACAACATCAGCATTGCGTGACTAATGTTAAATTTAATGTGTTTTATGGTTACCTGTGTAGTTCAGAATTCATATTCTCCATAATAGCAAAACGAGAAAGGCACAACAAAGGAAACTCCATAACTGTGTGAATTAAGAAAACGTACTGTTACACGATTGAACTATTGAAATGTCTTACTTGTTCAGCAGAAAAAAGCCGTCTCTTCTTCCGTTTTGAACCCCTTCAAAACACGGAGTTCACGCACTTTTCAAAAGCCCCGCCGATGTTTAAATCCTTGTGTTCGCATGAGACGGTTTCTTTCTCTTTCTCTAGCCACCTTAAATCCGAAGTACGAAGTCTTTTGGGTTTTATAACTGCTGAATCTCCAGTTGACACTGATGATTGTTGTTTGGATCTTTCTGGATGCCATAAGTTTAATTATGTAAAGTGCTGCGAGAAAAGCCTATACATCTAAACATCTCGTCACGCGCAGTATAGCCGGCTATAGCCGAAACTCCTTCTTTATGTGTACGGGTGTGACGTCATGACGCAAAGACATGCTCGAATTTCCCGCGGAAACCCACCAGTACCACTGGAATTAAAATCATTATTACAAGCTAACCGTTTTGAATCTAGCTATGGCAAGCAGATAGTTTTGACCACTGGCAGAATAAGTTTTTTTTTTAATATAATTATTTTGGATTATTTTTAACTTAAAAAAGTTACAGACTGGAGCTTTAATAAACATGAACATTTCCTATCAGTATCCAAGCATTGTGATGAAAACTTGTATGGATAAGCACCACACCATTTCCTTAAGAAAATGTAAAAATCTAGTTTTTTGATACATGCACAAATCAATTTCATGCATTTGAACAATTGCATTTTTAGGTGTTCCGCAGTCACACTCCCATATATTAATTCTATGATCTGATAGCATGAGTGTAACACTTTCATCATTTTGCTGCCCCATTTCTCATTGTATTGCTCGCTTTTTATTATTTTCTATTTCTATTGCCATATCTCATCTCACCTATTATATCAACAACAACACAGCAGCTTTGACCCAAAATCTCATCCATCCAAATTCATAACAGCTCATTTAAAATGAAAGATGAATACTTGATTCATGCTGTCTGCCGACACGATCGAGATCAAGGCGAATCTGTGCGAATACATGAATACTGAATGAATGGTGGCAATGAGGAACTTGGGGAAACAGCCCATGGCTCCTTCATTCGCAATTCAGGGGGATTCTTGGCTTCTGCATGCGTGTGCTGTTCTGTGTGTTTTCACCATGCAATTACTTGTATTCTACAGGATCGGACCATGCTTTCCACTGAATTCGAAAGGGTGTAGAGATAAAACGCACAGATAGTGACTGCTAGGTGCTTGCAGAAGCATAATGGGGCCAGAAAGTAATGACATGTATTGAGAGCAGTCTTCATGCTGATCCCTAGAGATGTCAGTGGAAAAACTCAAGGCGCAGGGAAGTTCAGTGACGGCAACCCTTCATTTCTGCAATTCTAAATCCGTCCTGAGGGATAGACACATCCCTTCAGCCCAATGGTCGCTTCCTTGCAGAATATAGATATCCGGGGACTACAAAAACCAATAGAACAGAAGAGAATAGAATTTAGCTTTCATTTCCTTTTAGAATGTTCTTTCTCTATTGTGCAATCTTCCTGCTGCCGCTACTGTTCCAGGTTTTCAAACCGTCCACCGTGTCATTGTGATATTTTCCTGGATGGACTGTTTTGCTCATCCCAGTCTTGTGAGGACACAACAGCTCTGTTCCAAAACCTGCTCCACTGCCTATCCAGATGTCAGTCTTCATGCTGATAGGAATCCTAGACATGCTCCTGAAAGAGTTTTGGTCACATTCTTTTGGCATGTGCTTTTCACAGATAAGTCAATCCCAGAATGCACGGCGACAAGCTCAGTGAAACAATTTATTCATGATTCAGAAATGCAGATTGTAAATATAGGCCTATGTATATTTAATTCTACTGAAATGTATTAAGTAAGGAATAATTGATGACGGGCTGTTGAATTAAACAATGCACACCAGAGGTGGTAATGCAGCCACGATGCAAAGCAGAGTTACACATCAGGTGTGCATTATTTTTTAATAATTTAGTAGACTGGAGTCAATTATTCTGCTTATACTACGGTTACTACACCAAGACATTGTTCAGTTGTCTTATGACATTTGTCCGATTTTTTAAAAGTTTTTTCTTAAAGTCCCCCTGTAGTCAATACTTGTATCCCTCAAAACTCATCTTTGATCACCAAAATATTCATTTAAAAAATGGTCCTGTGAAAAAAATATCTTCATGCCCTAAAATAGCTTGAATGTAGCTCTACACCCTTGCTTCATTTAGTATACGCGGATCTATGAATATGCTAATATCCGTTCTGCCAACGTACTGAGGTAAACGCTGCACAGTGGTATCGCTCTTTACAACGGCGGACACATAACGGTAATTAATATGATTAGCCTTTTGCTTGACTATGTTATCAAACAGTTAATAATGTTGCTAATGTTATACAAACCATGTTCGCGCGTTCGCCTTCTCAGAGTCAGACAGCTGCCTTCTAACAATCACCAGAAACGATTTGAACAAATCAGAACATCAGTGGAGAAAGGCATATAGTTCATCATAACATCGTAATATACATCATACACCCGCTATATTGCTAAATCTACTCGATTTTTCATATCAACAGTACAGTATACCGGGGTAACCTGGTATCTCTCGAGACTCCCCTGTTAGTTCACTGGTAATGATATGCTAAAACATCGTCAGTGAGGGAGAAGATCACTGATCCACTGAAGGATATCTCAGCGTAGCTATATACATGAAAGAACAATACACCAGGCTGTAGTTAGGGCCGTGCAGAAACTTGTGAATGACGTTCTTATAATTGTGCCATCACCACGTCATTGTATGTTCCAGGAAAACTGAATTTGTATGTTCAGTGTGGGTCACAGTGCCTTATTTTAATTGCTGATTTAAATTTTAACCCTGTTTTTGATCCGGCAATTATTAATTTACAAATTAAGCACTGCTTTAAAGGGGTCATATAATGGTACATGCACTTTTACAAGTTGATTGTACTGAAATGTGTGTTGGCAGTGCCTGTACACAACCATCATAAAATGATAAAAATCCATCCAGTGTTTTTGTTTTATTCTCCTTATATGTTTTCTTCTGTCTCAAATCAAGCCGTTCGACCTTGTGACGTCACACGGTCGGACGCCCCTCCCACGATTGTTGATTGACAGCAACGTTTCAACACAGACCCGCCCTCGCTCGTGAGGGAGCTGTCAATCATAGTCTGCGCGGACCGGCGCGGTCATTGTTGATATGCTGGAGCACTGTCTATGAGCAGAATGGCGTCTAAGCGATTGTGTTGTTCTGTTCTTGGGTGTAATAACGAACACAGCAGTCATTTTAATGTTCCTAAATCCGAACCGCTGAAGACGCAGTGGCTGAGTTTGTTTTCGAAGGGAATATTCCCCGCGAGCATGTCAATGCTCTCATGTTTGCGCGAATCATTTCTCACCAGACTGCTTATAAACGAGGGTCAGTATAAAGCTGGTTTTGCTAAGAAGCTGCTCATGAAAAAAGGATCGGTACCAGCTATTCGTGTTCCTGCTGAACCTCTAGAACAACTGAAGTGAGTGTAACGTTTTATTAAACTTTATATTAATATTTATATCTTTGCAAATCGCTAGCTGCACGCTTCACAATGAATGCGTACCACTTAGGGTACATTACGGCATGTTTTCTATGTATGATGTTCTCAATATAATTCATAATCCCACGTTTATACTGAACAACGCGTTATGGTTATTGTGTTATTGTGTTATTGTGTTACAAACGGTGTACACACAGAACAGAGAGGCGGGGTGAGCAAAGCTCATTATCATTTAAAGTCATATGCACTGAAACGGCGTGCTGAAAACAGAGCTGTTTTTGACCAAGTAAAATAAGTGTTTTCTTACAATACTAATGAGAATTTGTAATTAAAGTATATTACAAACTTTTAATTTAGACCCTAAAGAATCATACTAGCTTGTACAAAAATGGCATTATATGACCCCTTTAAGGAAACAACTGAAATGATTTAGCAAAGTGGTCGACAGACCTAGAACTACTTCATAGCTGTGCGTTTACTGGAAAATAATTGCACTCAACAGCCCTGTGCTATGATAGAAGATAAGTCAATAGCCCCTTTCACACAGCAATCCCGGTAAATTACCGTAACATTTCCAGAACGACTTTACCCGTAAATTAAAAAATGCTGTTTTTTTTACCTGTAAGAGACCATTAACACATCAGTTCCAAAACACCGGTAAACTCTGTGATGAGTTTATGCTTCCTGAAGAATCACTAACTGTTGTTGACAAATCTCGTCTTTAGAAAGCTGTGTCATGCGCGAGATGCTGCAAAAGATGCGAGCGCAACTGTTAAAGATGTACGTCTAGCGCATGTATACATGGAAAAATAATGGAAAAGTAGCGCAGAAAACACGTTCTGTGTGAACGGCCCTATATGCTGCGTTTCAAAATTCCTATTTTGGCCAAGTTGTAGCCAGCGGCGGCCTTAAGCATCTGGGGGCCCGTTTCAATAACTAATATGGGGCCCTACCCACATAAAACATAAACATAATAGAGCAGAAAAAGCAAGGATTCTTGTTGGTTTGCATCAATGGTATATAATTTTATTACGTGCACTTTCAGCTTCATGAACAGCTCAGCATAGAAATAATCCAACCTTATTTGATTAAATCTATATACAATTATACAGTGTTTTACGTTGGAATAAGCCTCGCCCTTTCACGCAGGGAAACTTCACTGCTTAATTGATTTGCGCAAAATATTTTCAGCTGTCTGGGCTGACTTTTGAAAAACAGCTCAAACATCCCCTCAACTTAAATTATTTAACAAAAGCAAAGAAGAAAAGTGTCTGACTGACACTGAACCGAACTTATCATAAATAACGATGGGCCGTGGACAGCTCACCGGGCGGCGGGCGTAGATTTGTTTCGTTGAACTTTCGTTTCACAACCTCGTAGCTCATGGTCAATCTACCTTGGATGGTTTAGACATTATGGCTGAAAATCAATATCCTACGGAGAAAATGAATGGGATTTTGCTGGTCTGTTGGGGCCCCCCTTGGAGGGCGGGGCCTGTTTCAATTGAAACGGGTGAAACATAGCCTAGGTAAGGCTGGTTGTAGCCTAATGTCAAACCCAGAAAACACTGTTTGACCTCAGTGAAGACAAAGGGGCATAAAGTGAGAGATTATAAATAACTTAAATACTGATATAAAAAAATCTATTTAATTAAGAGTGTGTTATTTAACTCAATATTTTTTTATTCTTTTCCCCCCTTATTTATTTCCCCTTATTGTATGTCTCTGTGAAATACTTGATTCCGATTGGTCAGTTGCCAGGTCAGGTGTGTTACTCCCTGATAAGGACTGTCGTCATAGCAACGCTGAATAACATACTGCTATCTGGGTATCTAAATGTTTTATGATGGTCGTATTATACCGCGGACTCGCTCGCACTTGCTTAATAAAAATACAGCTGCTGCTATCTTGCGTCTCTGTTATATTTATTAGTTGTATTAAAAAAAAAAAAAATCTGAGGACTTCAGTATTAATAGTACTGTAATGTTTTTGCTGTGTTCAATTTCTTGCCAGGACGATTGTTTTGTACACTGCGATGGATTATAAGATTAAAAACAGGAAAACAGGAAATAAACCAATGAATGGGATACCAACAGTATCATTTATTTTATTTAAATGTAATTCTGTTCCCTTCATAGTTAACATATAACAATTATGCCACGTATAATTAATAAAATAACATTTTTATTGCAACATTTTCTAAATATGTATATTTTTTTTAAATTAAAACAATAAAACTAAATGGTAAATTGAAAAATGTCTTTAGTAGTGAACATGGGCATCATTTTTCGCCGTATTGCATTTTTGTCCCCACCCTGTTCTTTTTGAAAAAAAATTTTGAAAAAAAAAAACAGCTTGCTCAACCCATGGATCACAGAAAAGCATCTCCAAACCCTTAGTCTTCATAATTTAATTCATACATGCAACATGAAATTTGTGGGCTCTTATTATCAGATCCGATGACACGGTGAGTCAATTATGATGGTTCAGTTATGCTGCCTTAGGCATTAAACAGCGAGGCAGCTCACTAGGTTTTGGAACATAGCTACTGAATATATTTCAAATCCGCGTCTCGCTTTCTAGGGTCACCACTACATTAGCTTGCGCGAGATTGCCCCGAGGTCTCTTTATTCTGCTGTCGCTATGGAAATGAGACTTCTGCAGTTTTACTCTTTCCTGAGCCACTTGCTCTGGCAGGAAATCTTTCGGGAGTACTGGGATGAGATGCTCTGAATGTTTATTTAGCTGTCACTGTTGCATTTCCACTTTTTTATCCTGATAAGGATGTGTCACAAAGAATATCAACAGAGCCAAGATAGGGACCACATGGCTCAAAATACTTGATGGACACTATTGCAGTGGTTGGATCGTGGCTTTAAAGGGGAAGCAGATTGCTATACTGTGGGTGAAGCAATATGAGCACCAGCAATTTAGCACATAGGCAAAACAAGAAAGTTTTTTACAATGTAATGCCAGAAAGAAGTTTTTAAAGTTCCACAAAGAGCATTTTATATATATATATTTATTTATTTATTTAAAAAAAAAAAAAAATTTATATGGACATAGCAATAACATTGGACGAACCAGATGCATTGTTTAAAGTGTTATAGCACATGTGCTAATTTTCAACACCTGTCCATAGGGGCTTTTACAACAGATAAAAACACATTAAGCAAAACAAGGCACATTTTACACATTAGTACAACTTTGGCTCTCTGGTAAAGATGTTAATATTGTTCTGTCTATTATTCTAATTCATCAGAAAACCTTCAATGCTCTGGCGCTTTATTGACCGCAGAAATCAATAACATTGATGTGAAGAAACTTCAAGAACATTTCTTGAATATCCCTGTTTCATGTGTCGCATTCATAAATTGCATGAGCTCATTTCGTCCAATGGATCAAAGGATCTGAAAAAGCCCATAGACTCTCCCCTCGAAGAAAGCAGGACAGAAATGTTGAAAGTGGACAAAAGAGGCGTATATTAGGCTTAAACAGGAGTGTCTTCCTCGTCAGCTTGTTATACGAATGACAAAAATACATCTTAATACCAGGTGTAAACAGGGCCTAAATGACAGATGTTGAAAAATAAGGAGTTATGCCGCATAACTGCTGCGGCATTCCATCCAGCGTCATTCATTCCTCCCTAAAAGCCTAAATTTAACAACCAAAGTGAGTGTTGTAAAGCACAGTCTATTGTTGCTAAACTGCGAGATATGTTTGATATTAAACAGTGTTATTAAAAGCGGATAAAGCCCCAAAAGAGTCACTGTTCCCCGAGGCGGCTTTCTGTGTGTGTGATTCCGTGTCGGAGCCAAAAGTGGATGGGCTTCGATACATGCCAAAACGCGGAACACATAAAATGTCAAAATGTCTTTTTGGAGAGTATTCACATAAACACATGGGTTAAGTCTTAAGTAAACGTACACAGCAGAGAAAAAATAATTGCATTTCATTTCCTCTGTGATTATTTATATATATACACTCACCTAAAGGATTATTAGGAACACCATACTAATACTGTGTTTGACCCCCTTTCGCCTTCAGAACTGCTTTAATTCTACGTGGCATTGATTCAACAAGGTGCTGAAAGCATTCTTTAGAAATGTTGGCCCATATTGATAGGATAGCATCTTGCAGTTGATGGAGATTTGTGGGATGCACATCCAGGGCACGAAGCTCCCGTTCCACCACATCCCAAAGATGCTCTATTGGGTTGAGATCTGGTGACTGTGGGGGCCATTTTAGTACAGTGAACTCATTGTCATGTTCAAGAAACCAATTTGAAATGATTCGAGCTTTGTGACATGGTGCATTATCCTGCTGGAAGTAGCCAACAGAGGATGGGTACATGGTGGCCATAAAGGGATGGACATGGTCAGAAACAATGCTCAGGTAGGCCGTGGCATTTAAATGATGCCCAGTTGGCACTAAGGGGCCTAAAGTGTGCCAAGAAAACATCCCCCACACCATTACACCACCACCACCAGCCTGCACAGTGGTAACAAGGCATGATGGATCCATGTTCTCATTCTGTTTACGCCAAATTCTGACTCTACCATCTGAATGTCTCAACAGAAATCGAGACTCATCAGACCAGGCAACATTTTTCCAGTCTTCAACTGTCCAAGTTTGGTGAGCTCTTGCAAATTGTAGCCTTATTTTCCTATTTGTAGTGGAGATGAGTGGTACCCGGTGGGGTCTTCTGCTGTTGTAGCCCATCCGCCTCAAGGTTGTGCGTGTTGTGGCTTCACAAATGCTTTGCTGCATACCTCGGTTGTAATGAGTGGTTATTTCAGTCAAAGTTTCTCTTCTATCAGCTTGAATCAGTCGGCCCATTCTCCTCTGACCTCTAGCATCAACAAGGCATTTTCGCCCACAGGACTGCCGCATACTGGATGTTTTTCCCTTTTCACACCATTCTTTGTAAACACTAGAAATGGTTGTGCGTGAAAATCCCAGTAACTGAACAGATTGTGAAATACTCAGACCGGCCCGTCTGGCACCAACAACCATGCCACGCTCAAAATTGCTTAAATCTTTCTTTCCTATTCTGACATTCAGTTTGGAGTTCAGGAGATTGGCTTGACCAGGACCACAC
This sequence comes from Rhinichthys klamathensis goyatoka, assembly GCF_029890125.1. Classification (NCBI taxonomy): domain Eukaryota; kingdom Metazoa; phylum Chordata; class Actinopteri; order Cypriniformes; family Leuciscidae; genus Rhinichthys; species Rhinichthys klamathensis. The sequence continues at coordinate 9,345,874 of NW_026606587.1, read as the reverse complement.
CCCTAAATGCATTGAAGCACCTGCCATGTGATTGGTTGATTAGATAATTGCATTAATGAAAAAATTGAACAGGTGTTCCTAATAATCCTTTAGGTGAGTGTATATATATATATATTAGTATATATATATATATTATATATTAGCTCAGATTACACAATTTTTCCTGCAGTTTCATATATCTCGCTTTCCTTCTCACTCTCTCTGATGTCAACCTTTTCTCTTGATCTCAGCACCCTTTTTCTGCATATCTGCTCTTTCTTCATTGTTTTATGGTTTTATGCCATACCCCCCCCCCCCCCCCCCCTTTCTCTCTCTCTCTCTCTCTCTTCCTTTCTCTGCTTATCTCTCCTGCTCTTTCTCCCTCTCTCTCTCTCCTCTCTATCTCTCTCGCTCGCCCTATCTTGTAACATCATAACCCCCTTCCCCTTGTTGCCACACCATCACTATTGGTGTGAACATTACAGCACGGAGAACGGGGAAGGTCTCTCTTTCTTTCTCTCTCTCTCTCTCTCTCTCATTCATTCACACACACTCACACATGTGCACTGAACTCACAGAAGAGCATGGCGAACATTGGAGCGCTGCCTCAGAAGCACAGTACGTACCTTTGAACAATGTCTCATTTTGTCTCATCTTCTAATTGCTCTTTCAGTGTACGTTGGATCATATTCTCCTCATGTCTCTGTACTTTTTAATTAATGCATTTCTGAGTTTGCCTTTGAATCCCTGGTGGAACTGTTGCTTCGGGCATTTCTCTGCATGCTTGACATCATTGTGAGACAAATCACAAGTCTGTAAGTGACTATATGAGACTTACGACCTGCAGTGAAGTTTTCCAGTCTATGTGCTATAAATGAGCTTTCTCAGTGCATGATCTCTTCATATCGCATGTCAGTGATATTTGGATTAGTGATGGGAGCGTGTTTAACCTCTGCTCTGTTAACTATTGAATTAGACAATCATTTTTTGGAGGAAAAAAAAAGATTGCGATTGATTGTTCTTGTTCTGGAAATAAAAGGAAACATTAAGATGCATGCATCAAATGGTTAATCCGATCATGCATTGTAATTATTATTATCAATTGATTAGGAATAAAGACAGAAATGCACTGTTAAACATGCATTTGTTATCTTTAGGATTGATTTCTGATCTTTTGACTTTAATCAATGTCATTTTATATTCAGTTTATGACTTTAACTGATTAATTTAGTTGCTATAGCTTGCAACCACGCAATTTCTTAGGATCCTTACCTTTTTTTTTTTGGTTCAGGGATGTTTTCCCATTATTCCTAATAGCTGAAAAGGGAAAGGCAGAAATGTTATTCGAATGAATTCAGCCTTGACGTTTGGAATGATGGATGCTCTGGTATTAAAAGAATCAAAGATTTAATGCGGAAAACACTTTATCTTTGAGCTCGGTATCAAAAACCGCTGTCGGATCAAAATGCTGTCAGATCTTTCAGACGCAGGGATAACAGAGGATCTTGATTATACAGTTCTCTGCTTCACATAAAGGCACACATGTGCTTATAAAGTTTCTCCAAATGTAATTACAATGAAATGATGATGGTTTTAATACCCACTAACAAGCCCCAGATTGTGTCTTTATGAGGAACAGGGATAAACGTCTGTACATTATATCTTGGTGTTTCAGCTTTTTCTGTTTACCTGTGCAGTTATAATTACGTTGTGCTCATTTTATCCTAGAATTGACTCAAATAGAGCAAGAGAAATGTGTTACATCAATGAGCTCAGCCTGATGACTGTGTGTGCATAGGAACCCATCTATTGTGAATGAAATAATTCACCCAAAAAAATGATGCAAACTAAGGGTGTACAATATAATTATATATCCATTTAATTGCATACCAGTTAAAACGTTTAGTTGTGGGTTACAGTTGTACTTTATCTTATTTGATGATTGTTTTTTATGGAACTTGATGGACAAAATCTAAGATTAAACATAAATGAACCTGGCATCAGTGTAAAAACAGCTGCTGCGCTATATAATACATGGTTAAAAAAAACAGAATATTTAAGGCTGTAATTCATTCTAAATATGCTTGGATGAGCCACGTTCAAACACCTGTGACCATATAACAGCCCTTACATTATACTCTTAAACACCTACTGAATCAGTTTACAGAGTCCACTATCATAAAAGCTGATGCTGATATAGTCTGCATTGTGTCTGATTTTTATGCAGATATACTGCTAAATTAACGGCATCTCTACCAGTTGACACATTTCTACCATCACACGGCATATACCCTCATATCAAGTCTTATTTCAAACTTGCAAAACACTGAACATCTTTCTCTCTGCTGTATCTCTCAAATCTCCTTCCCATTCGCATACATAAAAACTTGGAGCATGAAGATGCAATTTTGATTCAGTTTAGGGCTGGTAAAAACTATTCTTTGGCTTAAGAAGACTTGAAATATCGCACATGACCACTTTTATAGTTCCTTTCTCTCATTGCCTTTTGTGTCCCATAGATGAAACAAAGTCATTCATATTTGATGGTGAATAAATTATATAAATGTCTACAGTATACTTTTATTGCACATATTTCCCTTTCTGTAAAGTGGTGTAATTTTGTTCCAGCAGCTGCAGAGGCCCATGAGCTAGAGAATATGCTAATATTGTTTCTGATGAAAACTTTTTCTAGAGAAGCCAAATAATCCTACACATTTATCTTAATATAAATAGCTTGGGCGTTGACAGTACGCTTTTGATGCTGTAGTGCTTTATTGTTCTTGCACTGCCAAACATTTGTATTATTAATAATTCACAGCAGCACACGGTTTTCTGCAGTGTACTGTTAACATAATTGCTACAAGTCTAGTACAGAAAGGATATAGTACATTTTATAACCATCATGTGTGTATGACAAGCTGTAAATACTAAAATATGCATTTTAAAGTATTATGCGTGGAACAACACAATTACATTCTGAGATCATTTGTAGGCTTCTCTTTAGATTGCAGCATTGTGGATATATTGTGGATGTGCTTCTTGCAAGAAAAGCACACTGTGTTCTATTGTTTCAGGGGCGGTTTCAGCACCCGCTCTGTGGACAGCTCCTAATGGCCAACTGCTCACTGGATGAATCTTCATCTGAGCACTTTTTAGGACTTCATGATCTTTGTGAATCATTGCCTATAAATTGTGTCCTTAAAACTCTTATGCCATGGTGCATAGCGCACAGATGAAAAGTATTGCGTTATGCCATGTAACTCGTTTATGCCATGGCTTGTTGAGAACAGTTGTGCTATTTTCAGGGGGAAAACAAATCTCATACACTTAAATTGAAAGGACCTGAAATATATCTAGAGACTAAAATATACTCTAAAATTGTGTGCTCTCGTTTTCATTGTATTTTTGATCAAATACATGCAGCTTTGGTGGGCATAAGACACTTCTTTTTAATATATATATATTAAATGTAATCTGTGTTGGGGAAAGTTACTTCTAAAAATAATGCATTACAACATTGTGTTACTCCCTAAACATTTTGCCACCTGGGCTGGGCTTGCTTGTTTTTTTTTTCAATAAAAAAAAAAAAAAAAAAAAAACCTAAACGTTCGGGAAGAAAGAAAGACAATTGTGATATTTGGTCATGTGAATCATTTTGCGGTTGAATTGGATCATTGAATGTCCGCAGCAAAGTCACTGGTTAATAAAGTTAGATTAAATACATAAAGTGTATTTTTAACATTTAATTATTGCAAGTTTGCGTAATATTCTGAGCTTGAGTTTCACTGTTTTTATTCATTTTGAGGATATACTGAATCTGTTTTTGTTTAGTAAGATGAATGCATGCTCACATTAGACTAAATTACTACAATAACCATCATGTTCACACAGCGCACACCTCTGCACTTACTCATGATTTCTCTCAAAATGGGTACAGGAGAGGTGTCAGTCATATTTTAAAATCTTGTTGCGAATTGAAAAGTAATGTGTTGCATGTAACTTGAAAAAAAGTAATCTGATTATGTAACTTGCGTCACTTGTCATGTGTTACACCCCCAACACTGTCTATGACCTTTTCTCAACCACACATTAAAAAAGCTTGAATGGACATTTATATCCTGATACACTGCATCTGAAAATAAAATGGACATAATGTGTCATTAGTAATTATATCTACCTTTATTTCTGTCCACTGTTTCTATTATAAAATCATTCATATAAACGAATTTGCCTAAGGAATATGTGCTCTTTAGTTTTAAATGAGCATGTCAAATGTTTAGCATGGGGCTGTTTAATTACTGTCTTGCAAAGCACATGCACCACATTATTATTCAAAGATGCATATTATCATTTAATAGCACACCTCCGGCTTGCAACATATCTGAGCATGCAACCTTGTCTCTGTTTAAACATTAATTCCCTCTTATTTAATTAGAAAAATGGCATACAGTTGCTGGTGCAGTGGATATTATTTTTTTTTTTTTTTTAAGTATCATCACATCCGCCCCCCAAAAAGCAAAGCAATTAAACCGATAAAGCTATGCGGAAGATTCCACAAGAGTGCATCATCTGTCATCGTTTCAATTTAGAGCTCTTTAAAACTTCAATGCTTCCTGTAAGTATTGAGAAGTAAATGAAGTGTGCTGTCAGACTCTCTTTGCTCTTGAAACAGCCTTTTAGAGAAGAGGTTTCTTGAGCTCACACAGCCATGAAACTAATGCAGACACTGGGATTTTACCTGAAGCCAACTAAAATAGTGATAAAATAGTGTGCTTTAGCGGTGTCTGACAGGAGCATAATCCAATATATGTGTGGGTTTGTGCTTGTAAAAGAAAGCCAGATGGGAATAATTATTTATCTCTCTCTCAAAACTGTCAAACCATAAACAGGATACAACATGACTTGTGTTTCTTTACGCTGGTGCTGGCTGATTAAACGGAGATGTTGTTGTACCTCAGGGCATTTCCTGTGCTGGATTGATCAAATGTTTTATTATCTGGCTAAAATTACTTGTAGCAGGTTATGACGACAAGTTAAATAATAAGCCATGAAAAGTTTTTAGAGACCTCAAGCAAACTTTGAAAATTAATCAGGGACCGTTCCCCCTTGTTGCTGCGAAAACATCTCTCTCTTCCTTTCTCTATAATAACTATGTGATCTCATTAGTTTCTGTAAGTAATCTTATGTAAGGTGTGCATGTGCATTTTTATATTTTAATTTTAATTTCATTATATCAGACAATGACATGCACAATATTAACGTATGGAGAGCTTGTAAAATGCAAACCTAACTTTAGAGACATACAAATGTCAAAATATTGATTACACACACACACACACACACACACACACACGAACACACACACACACACACACACACACACACACACACACACACACACACACACACACACACACACGTGGGGATTTCATGTTTTATGGGGACTTTCCATAGGCATAATGATTTGTATACTGTACAAACTGTACAATTTATTACCTAACCTTAACCATACCCCTAAACCTATCCATCACAGAAAATGTCAGCATTTTTACATTTTCAAAAAACATAACTTATATGTTTTCTCATGGGGACCAAAAATGTCCCCAGTGGTGCAAGGATTTCAGATATTGCCATCTTTGTGGGGACAATTACAATCCATAACATAGGGTTTACACACACACACACACACACACACACACACACACACACACACACACACACACACAAGTGTCCAGTCATCTGGTAATATATACAGGTGAATCTCATGAAGAAACATCCAGATTATGTTTCATTCCAAAGTAAAAAGAAAAAAAACAAGAATTTCTATTTTACCTGAACAAAATAAAGCACATTTCAATTTATATATATATATATATATATATATATATATATATATATATATATATATATATATTATTGTTTTAACTTTTTCATGACAATTAAGCACATTTCCATACAAAAGTACATTAGTATAATGCGGGAAGAGCCCAATTTAGTTATAAATATAATGAAAAATATCCTGTCCATAATCTTTTTTTTTCTTCATTAAGATGATATGGCAGAGATATTTCAATAATCAAAATATGGCAGATAAATGTGCTTCATATTCACAAAAAAAAAATATATCACAGTGAAAAATGCAGTTATTTCTTCCTTTCATTTTTTTTTTTTTTTTTTTTGTGAGACTTACCCATATAAAAAATTAAACCTGCATCAAATATTGTACTTCATAAATAGATGTATGTTCAAAGGTTGTATTCAATGCCAACCCATATCATAAAGGTACATTTATTTTAAATATTAATATTACGTTTTTAAAATGTATAAAAGGATGTTTATAATCTCCATGAGAGTAAGGAATTTATCATCTTTTATCACCATATTTGTCGCCTGCTTGTTTTCATTTCATCTGCTTTGAATGGATTTTCTTCTCTTTGTAAACTACTTAAGTGTCAGGGTCTTGAGGGCATGTGTGTAATAACCGATATTCTCACGAGTCTGACTCTACTGCATCAGAACTCAGTCTAGTCAATATCTTGTTTCTATTTTAAATGATTTCTTCTACATAAAAGGATTTGTCCTTCGTCTATTCAGCAACTGTAATCAGTCTGTAAATAACAGTTGTGACTTCAGCTCTATTTATCTTAGTCCTATAGTATTCCCGCTTGGATTGCAATGTTGTGCTCATTTTTCCCATTGCCCATTCATTACTCATTTCCATTCAGCACTCACACATTGTCACATGGCTCCAATTTAATTGCCTTTATTTTTGTCTAAATTCATTTAAATGTATAAAATAAATAAAAGACAAATAATCAATTACAGTTATAATAATAATAAAAAACGATTAAACAATTAATATACACTAAAAAAATGGTGTAGAAACAGTTTTCACTCAGAAATTGCTTGTAAATTACACAAGCAATTACAAAGAGACAGCAAGTAACACATTTACATAACATTTTTAAGGTAGAAAAACTGAAACTGTATTTTCTTGTAAAACCTACTCTAATATTTTTTTTAAATAATTATGTACTACTTAATAATGAAATGATTTTGTAATGTAGATATGGTTTAAGATTCAAATGTAACAAATATTCTAGGATTCTTATTGAGCATTATAATCGAGCTTCACAGCATATGAAATGTATACCGTACCTGTCAGGTTGCTGTAGGCTGCTGAAGACGAGGACACGGAATCTGCGATATAGGTATTTATTTACAAACTTCACTTCTATAAACATACAAGGACAAAGGAAAAGGAACTCCAGGACTTCAAAAACACACAACCGTACATGGACGACGACCAACAAACACTGAGGGAAAACACAGGGCTTAAATGAACAGGGACTAATGGGATGATTAACAGAACACAGGTGAAGGGAATTACTAATCAGACATAGTGGGAAAACTAACAGGACTGAACCAAAAATCACAAAAGACGGGGGAAACAAGATCTCAAAACAGAACTAAACACATTGAAACCGTGACAGTACCCCCCCCTCTCCGAAGGTGCGACCTCGCGCCGTATAACATCCAAAGGGGTGGGAGGGTGGGCGCCCTGGAGGCTGACGAGGGCATGGTGATGCAGGGACGGGAAGCCTCCAGGGCGGAGCTGGTAGCTTGGGGAACCGGGGTGGAACCGGCTGTGGACGTGGCCATGGCGGAGCGGGCTGTGGTCGTGGCCAGGGCGGTGCAGGCTGTGGGCGTGGCCACGGCGGTGCAGGCTGTGGGCGTGGCCACGGCGGAGCTGTCGGACCCTCGGGCGTCCAGGGCGGAGCTGGATGTGGGCGTGGCCACGGCGGAGCTGGACGTGGGCGTGGCCAGGGCGGAGCAGGACGTGGGCGTGGCCAGGGTTGAGCAGACGAACCCTCGGGCGTCCAGGGTGGAGCTGTCGGACCCTCGGGCGTCCAGGGCGGAGCTGTCGGACCCTCGGACGTCCACGGTGGTGAAGACCCTTCAGGCGGCCACGGTGGTGAAGACCCTTCAGGCGGCCACGGTGGTGAAGACCCCTCAGGCGGCCACGGTGGTGAAGACCCTTCGGGTGGGCGCCCCCCCAAAATTTTAATGGGAAAATTGACAAGACAGGGGGGATCCGGCATCAACGAGAGTCTTGGGCTGGGCAGGACCAGCGGTGACGAGGACTTTGAACTAAGCAGGACCAGTGGCAAAGGAAACTCTGGGCTGGACAGGACTGGCGCAGGATCAGTGGGCTCTGGCGCAGGATCAGCGGGCTCTGGCGCAGGATCAGCGGGCTCTGGCGCAGGATCAGCGGGCTCTGGCGCAGGATCAGCGGGCTCTGGCGCAGGATCAGCGGGCTCTGGCGCAGGATCAGCGGGCTCTGGCGCAGGATCAGCGGGCTCTGGCTCTGGCGGGCAGGCGACGGGCTCAGGCTCTGGCGGGCAGGCGACGGGCTCAGGCTCTGGCGGGCAGGCGACGGGCTCAGGCTCTGGCGGGCAGGCGACGGGCTCAGGCTCTGGCGGGCAGGCGACGGGCTCAGGCTCTGGCGGGCAGGCGACGGGCTCAGGCTCTGGCGGGCAGGCGACGGGCTCAGGCTCTGGCGGGCAGGCGACGGGCTCGGATTGGCTGGACGGAACCAGCGGTGCAGGCTTGGCTGGGCTGGACGGAACCAGCGGCGAGGGCTTGGCTGGGCTGGACGGAACCAGCGGTGCGGGCTTGGCTGGGCTGGACGGAACCAGCGGTGAGGGCTTGGCTGGGCTGGACGGAACCAGCGGTGCGGGCTTGGCTGGGCTGGACGGAACCAGCGGTGCGGGCTTGGCTGGGCTGGACGGAACCAGCGGTGAGGGCTTGGCTGGGCTGGACGGAACCAGCGGCGAAGGAAACTCTGGGCTGGAGATGGAAGTTAGACCTGGGACTGAAGACCGGAGAGGAAAAACTGATTTTAATAATGCTGATCGCACGGATTGAAGCGCCGGATCCGCCAGTTTTGCCCCCAAGTCCCTACTGTTAGACACCAGCTTGCGGGCTCGGGGCCACACGAGAGTCTCTGGCTGGATGGAAACAGTGGTGACGGGACGTGCAGACTTGGGAAGACTGATATGGGATGCAGGCTCGGTGGGGTTGGCGTGGATTTCAGGCTGAATGTCTCCCACGGTGAAAGTTGAGCCGCTCAACCAAAGGGCATGGTCTATGTATTGAGCCAGAGGAAAATGACTCTTCCCACCTGGCAAACAAGACCGGATAGGTTCATTTAAACCTATCCTAAAGAAGTCCTTAAGAGCCACATCATTGAAGTCTACCAGCTGAGAGCGTTCACAAAACTCTCCTACATAATCCTCTATGGTGAGGTCTCCTTGACGCAGGTTCAGGAGAAACAGAACTGCTGGATCCATACCGTCAAATATCTGTTTCCTTTCCTCTTTTGTAATGGTTGGTCGTTCTGTCAGGTTGCTGTAGGCTGCTGAAGACGAGGACACGGAATCTGCGATATAGGTATTTATTTACAAACTTCACTTCTATAAACATACAAGGACAAAGGAAAAGGAACTCCAGGACTTCAAAAACACACAACCGTACATGGACGACGACCAACAAACACTGAGGGAAAACACAGGGCTTAAATGAACAGGGACTAATGGGATGATTAACAGAACACAGGTGAAGGGAATTACTAATCAGACATAGCGGGAAAACTAACAGGACTGAACCAAAAATCACAAAAGACGGGGGAAACAAGATCTCAAAACAGAACTAAACACATTGAAACCGTGACAGTACCTTACTATAGTGGCCTTCTTAGATTTCAATTCAACCGGTGAAGACACTCTATTGCATGTCATGAATTCTCAGAAACTCAAATATAGCCAAGTTTAATTGAATCTTTTTGATGTTGATAAATTCCCGTTCAGCATATTGTTTGGCTTTGACTATATTTGGCAGTCTAAGTGTATTATGTGGGTAATACAGGAGGCTGGTTAGTCAAATGGATATGTCTTTAAAATCAATATATATTGATATATATAATCTATTTACAATAATGCACAGCTCTCTGAAATAGGTCTTGTACCAATGAGCCAAAGTATTTTGACCACCTGCCTAATATGCTGTTGGTCCTCCGTGTGCCTAAACAGCGCCGACCCACCGAGGCATGGACTCTACAAGGTGTCCTGTGGTCTCTGGCACCAAGACGTTAGCAGCAGATCCTTAAATTCCTGTAGGCTGAGAGGTGGATCGAACTTGTTGGTCCCACAGATGATCAATTGGATTGAGATCAGGGGAATTTGAAGGCCTGAGCTACACCTTGAACTTTTCATCATGTTCCTCAAACCATTCCTGAACAATGTGTGCAGTTTGTTGTCAGCGATCATCATCCTGCTGAAAGAGCCCACTTCCACCAGGCAACACCACTGTCATGAAGGGGTGTACCTGTTCTACAACAATGTTTAGGTAGGAGACACGTGTCAAATTTACATCCCAGGGTTCCCCAGAAGAACATTCCCAGAGCATCACACTCCCTTCCACAGTGCATCCTGGTGCATCACTTCCCCAGGTAAACAAGTCAAGTCAAGTCATCCTCATTTATATAGCGCTTTTAACAACGTAGATTGTTTCAAAGCAGCTTTACAGAGATAAACAATTTAAGGTAACAGAGATTGGTTTGGTTTTATTGGGGTTCTTGAATAATGTTATTTTCCAGCTAAAGTTAGTTTTGATTGATTCACTTCCGTCGAAATGATCATTTGTTATTAAATCAGGGGCCGCTAAGACGACACCGTTCTCTCCAAACAGACTTTAAACGCGAACCTGTGATAAATGCTGATGGCGTTCACATGTGCATTAAGAATTGATTCTATAGTTATGTGCGTTTGAATATATGTGCGCAGGTTTGTAATTCCCTACAAACCATGCCTAAACAAACTACTTGTCTTGCCTATAAATTTTGAAACACAATTTTATCACTTGGTACATGAACCAAATCTCCACAATGCTTTATCTGTAGAGTGGTATAGGGATCCTCCATAGGGAGAGGCTAGTTGGCACTTCAGCACTGCGTTGTCATCGGGTCCAGGCGAAGGTCCTTCATCAGATCTGGAAACGGCCTGGATCCGGCAGGCTGCGGGAAAACCTTGGGATAAACAAAGACACTAAAATTAGCGTAGATGCCATTCTTCTTATGATGTAACGAGTACATCAGGATTTAAGGGAAGTGTTCCCAGTTCCAGCTGACCTAATCTATGCTGCCTAAAATTGAATTATAGAAGTCTATATATAGGTAAAAGAGATGTGTTTTTAGTCTAGCTTTGAACTGACAGAGTGTGTCTGCTTCCCGGACAATGTTAGGAAGACTGTTCCAGAGTTTTGGTGCTAAATAGGAAAAGGATCTACCGCCAGCAGTCGATTTTGATATTCTAGGAATTATCAACTGGCCGGAACTTTGAGATCGCAATAGATGTGACGGACTATAATGCTTTAAGAGCTCGCTCAAGTACTGCGGAGCTAAACCATTTAGTGCTTTGTAAGTAATCAGCAATATTTTAAAATTTATACGATGTTTAATAGGGAGCCAATGCAGTGTTGATAGAACCGGGCTAATATGGTCATACTTCCTGGTTCTGGTAAGAACTCGAGCTGCTGCGTTTTGAACTAGCTGTAGTTTGTTTATTAAGCGTGCAGGGCAACCACCCAGTAGAGCATTACAATAATCTAGCCTTGATGTCATGAACGCATGAACTAACTGTTCCGCATTTGTCAATGAGAGCATATGGCGTAATTTAGATATATTTTTAAGATGAAAAAATGCAGTTTTACAGATACTAGACACGTGACTTTCAAATGAGAGATTGGTATCAAAGAGCACACCCAGGTTCCTAACCGACGACGAAGACTTGACAGAGCAGCCATTAAGTGTTAGACAGTATTCTAGGTTATTACGTGTGGACGTTTTTTGTCCAATAATTAGAATCTCTGTTTTTTCAGAATTTAGTAGTAGGAAATTACTAGTCATCCAATTTTTTATATCAGCTATGCATTCAGTTAATTTTGTGAATTGGTAAGTTTCGTTATAGGTTTTGAAGAAATATACAGCTGAGTATAACAGTGAAAGCTAATTCCAGTGCAGTAAACAGTGCACATGTACACTGCAGTCCACGTGATGTAAAAGAAAACGGGACTCAGTGGACCAGGCGAGATTCTTCCACTGCTTCAAGGTCCAGTTTCGACGCTCGCGTGCCCATTGTAGGCACTCTCAACTGTGGGAAGGGATCATAATAGGCACTCTGGTTGGTCTGCGGCTACGCAGCCCCATACACAGCAGAGTGTGATGCACTGTGTGTTGTGGCACATTCCTCCCATAACCATCATTAAAATGTTGTATTCAATGTGTGAAGTGTGGCAGCGATCAAGATTCCTTCACTTGCTGAAAGAGCCCACTTCCACCAGGCAACACCATTGTCATGAAGGGGTGTACCTGTTCTGCAACAATGTTTAGGTAGGATACACATGTCAAATTTACATCCCAGTAGAACATTGCCCAGAACATCACACTCCCTCCACCATCTTGTTGCCATCCCATAGTGCGTCCTGGTGCATCACTTCCTCGGGTAAAACAGTGTACATGTTCACGTGATGTAAAAGATAACAGGACTCAGCGGACCCGGCGACCTTCTTCCACTGCTCCAATTTCCAGTTCCAACGCTTGTAGGTGCTTTCAACTGTGGACAGGGGTCAACATAGGCACTCTAAATTGGTCTGCGCATACACAGCAGAGTGTGATGCACAGTGTGTTGTGACATTCCTCCCATAACCATCATTAAAATGTTGTGTTACTTGTACCACAGTAGACCTTCTGTTGGCTCAGACCAGACGGGATGCTTTAGTTGCCCTCGTGTATCGATGAGCCTCGGGTGCCCAACACCCTATCGCCGGTTTGTCTCCCGGGTCACTGTTAGTAAATTCTCATCACTGCTGACCAGGAGACACCCACAAGCCACTCTGACCCAGTCGCATTGCCATAACAATTTGTCTCACAGTCGCTCAGATCTTTATAACTGCCTTTTTATCCTACATCCAACATATTGATTGCGAAAACTGATTGTTTGCTTACCATCTAATCTACCCAGACCTTAATGCAGTATGTGGCCTTGTTAGGAGATGATCAACGATATCCGCTTGACCTGAGACTGGTTATAATGTTTTGGCTCATCAGTGTAGGTCTCTAATATCAATCTGCATTCTTCAATAAGTTTCATTAGTTAACATTAGTTAATGTATTAACTAACATGAAATAACAATGAGCGATACATTTGCTACAGTATTTATTAATCTTTGTTATTGTTAGTTAATAAAAATCCAGCTGTTCATTGTTTGTTCATGTTAGTTCACAGTGCATTAACTAATGTTAACAAATACAACCTTTGATTTTAATAATGTATTAGTAAATGTTGAAATGAATATCAACTAAGATTAATAAATGCTGTAGAAGTATTGTTCATTCTTAGTTCATTCTTAGGTAACTAATGAACCTTATTGTAAAGTTTTACCAACAAAAATCTACTCAAATGAATACTGTCATGGTGGGTTGCAGAGAGAAAACAAAGGAGTATTCAAATTCTGTCTATATTACAATTTCAGTCATATCCGACTCTTGGTGATTCTATGGCGATCTCTTGCCATACGCGAGAGACTGTCCATGAATTTTCTTGGCATTGATTTTTCTGGGGGTAGGTTACCCGGTTTTTCCCTAATCCTTGTATTCAAAATATACATTCTTTAGTAAATCCAACAAGAACACACTGGAGATTTCAGGAGTAAGAGTATTACAGAGCATAACCGCTACAAATACATTGTGTTGAACTAATGATGTTTTATTAACAAATTTTGTGAGGAGCACGTTCAGATGGGGTGCTCAGAGCCTTCCCCTCGGACAGCATGCCAAATATGAATAACCTTTAATCTATCTGATTAAATGTAAGTGTAAACTCGTAAATTAATTTATTCATTTATTAAGCAGCCATATAATAAGCAGGTTAATATCAGCTTACATTGCATCAATAATTATAGGACTGTGCACCCCGCTTTTGTTATAACAAAAAGCCACAAACCTGCTCAAACTGTTTTCACACAGTGCTTGTCTGAACTCATGTGATATTTGAGTTATATGAGTTGAGTTCATATGGCTGTACAAACAACGCTGTATTCAATTAAAGCCAGCTCAGATGAGTCACTATATTTATTATCCATAAAGTATTTATGAAGCCAAGGCTAATAAGGTTTTAGAGAGCATCTTTGTGGCTTTTGGCCTTTCTGTCAGTGCTGGTTTGCCTCTCTTTATGCTGTTGTTAACCCACACTCAGTGTACAGAAAGGTCAAGGCCTGCACTGCTACAGAAAGGTCACGTGAGCTCTTTGAAGGTTAAAGCTTTGAGTTATAGCATCAACAAGGATGTTACAAGGGAGGACATGGCACTGAAGTCTGAAAGTGGGAAACAGTGGCGGGGAACGGAAACGCTGACTTAGACATTTTGTGTAGATCAAAGTTTTCAAATTTGGGTTGGAAAGTTCCCCAGAAGTTCTAAAAGAATCATTAATGGAATAGATAACATGAGGGTGAGTACATGATTACAGATTTTCCATTTTTTTAGTGAACTATCCCTTTAAATAATGTATGGACATGATTTTTAATGCAATTCCAATTAACCCTTGTAGAAAAGTTGTTCACTTTTGCATGCATCGATTACTTTTTACTGATATAATTTAAAGAATATACTTACTCTAAGTGTGAGCTGAATGTAATGTTTTCTAACATTTAGCTGTATGTTAATTGCTATTAAATTAAAATGTATTATAGTTGAACTAGGGCTGCACGATTTGGGGAAAATGTCATATTGCGATTATTGAGGTCAATATTGCGATATGCGATTGCGATATAATAAACAAATGGTTTCATGAGTCAACTTGCTTGGTTCTAAAGCAAAATGCACACACAGATTAGTGATAATTCTGAAATGTGTATTTCTCAACTCAAACTAGCAACAACAACTAAATGATTGATAACACCTATGATCAATAAGCCATTGATGTCTGGATAAAAAATTATTTAATTTTAATTTAAGTGAACTTCAAACAATCCTCACATAAACCCATAATAAATGTCATATTTACCTGTGCTCTTCCTGTCTAACAGGTATATACAGAAATTGAATAAAGTTATCAAACAGTCTGCGCTGCATAAATGATAAATTATATGGACTAAAATCCTATTTAAAGCTACACAAGTTCTTTGGTCAAGAGCAGTGAGTGTTTTTCTCTGTTTCCTTTGTTCTTTGATTAACTTTACTGACAGAAAGCATTATTGGATGCTGGCCCTTTAAGAGTTGCTGACAGAGACGCGGATCTCACACGCGCCTTATTCTATCACAACTCTTTACGACCATCATAAGACTGCTCTTATGTTATGAAGACACTCGACAAATGATATTTTGGCATAATTGTGTGGCTTTATGCCGAGCGTCACGTGACCAAGCCGGAAAACAGATAACATTGCTTCCGATTCAGGTCTTTTGTATGTGCTTCATGAAATTTTTTGTGGCTTTACTCAAGATAACTTAAAAGGAGCAAGCAAAAATGAGCATAACCAATGTCCCTCGCATGTGCAGATTGATATTTAAAAGTTTTTTAATTTTTCTTCTTCACACTAACGTTTAGATATTTAAATAGCATAAAACACCAATAACAAAGTGAACTTAGTAGGTTAGCTGATTACCTTAAAAATCCATAGATATCGTAGTTAGTTCTTACGGCCGTTAACTCTTTCTCTGACAAGCGGATGCAATGAGACCTGTTTTCCGGTTTGGTCACGTGACGCTCGGCATAAAGCCAATTGTGTGTATTTGTTCGTTCACTTCAAGCGGAAAGAGAACTGTATTCTGGCGCGCGGTCTGTGCACGCGCATGATACTGGCGGGCGTCTTTCAGTCAGGACATTCACAGGCAGCGCGCTCTCTTTTGACTTGTCTCGCTGAATGGTTTAAACTTTAAAGCATTCGCATGAATAAGAGCGGGATCATGTTACACTAGCCAAAGGATGACAAAAAATAACAGATGCTGCGTTAACAGCCCTAATTTGTTTATTTCATATAAAATCGCAGTATTTTGCGTCAACTTTAATGTCATTTATATTGAAACTTGTCATGTATTTAATTTTATTTGGTAATTAATTACACATTTGTAATGATCAAGTTGCAATTTAGTAATTTAAAATATATTAACTTTAAATGTAATATCAAATAACATAGTTCAGTTAAAATTATAATCAGTATAGGCCTACTTTACATGTGCTTTAGTATTGTACTTTAAAGCATAACTTAAAGATTATTAAAACATTGATTTCAATGTAACTTGATTTAAAGTGAAACTTATGGCGCTTTTCCACTGCTGGTACGGCTCGGTTCGGCTCGGTACGGTTCGACTCGGCGCGGAACGGTTCGGCTCGCTTCGCTTTTCCACTGCGTGGTACGACTCGACTCGGTACGCCGCGGTTCGGTTCGCTTTAGCTCGGTTGCTTTTCCACCGCAGTTAGTACCTCTTCAAAGTGGGTGGGACTGATCGTTATTTTGTCCCTACACTTGTAGGTCCGGTGATAGCCGTGTGCGGCTAAGAGCTGAGCTACTTCTTGGAACACTTTTTCATTCCGTTTTGCCCCATCCAGCTCTCGCTGGATCCGCTCCTCGGCAACCAACGAGAGGAACGTCTGCACCTCGTCCACTGACCACGATTCAGCCATTTGTTTTTAAAGTTTAAAAAACAGATGCTACCGCGTTGGCTGTTGTCTACTGGTTATTTAAATCTAGCGGGTTTAGTGTCCAATGACGCTGGTAGTGACGATTCTGTCTGACCAATCAGTGATCTGCAGTGTTTTTACGTCACATTTTAGTACCGGTACGGTACGCAGTTGGAACCTCAACAGACCAGGTACCATTTAAAGCGAGCCGAAGCGAGCCGTACCGTACCGGACCATGCAGTGGAAAAGCACCACAAGTGAGCCGTACCGAACCGGACCGTACCGTACTATGCAGTGGAAAAGTGCCAAAGCGTGCCGTACCGAACCGAACCGTACCGTACTATGCAGTGGAAAAGCGCCATTAATGTGACATTATTACAAAGTGCACTTTTTAAGAAACAGTCATGAACGTGTACTCTCTTTGAGTACACTTAATTGACATTGTATTTCATTGTTATTACATTATCTGTAAATACAGTTTTTAAAAAGATAGCCACTACTAAGATTTAAGAGTATAAGTGCATTTCCTTTAAGGCCTCTAAGACTCTCAATATAACAATCAATAGAATGTTATAAAATATATTGTAAATTCCTATGTGAGAAGTTCTGTGGATATATGTCAGTACACTCAACACCATAGAAAGAGAAACTGCAGTGGTTTCATAGCAGTGAGTTGTTATTTATATAGTGCTTTTTACAATACAGATTGTTTCAAAGCAGCTTTACAGAGATAACAGGAAAATAATGCAACAAACCTTGTTTTGCCTGTACAGCAGATCTAGAAGAAAATAGTGGACCTGACACAATGGTGGACATCTCTGTTAATCAGTCAAGTCAACATTATTGGTGGTGAACAGCGATTATTTAAAAATGGCTAACTATTGGGATGTGTTTCCCGTACAACAACTTACAGTAACTGCTTAACCACTGTAGAACAATCGCACGCATCGTCAGAGAAATTAACTAGCTAGTCACAACTGTCTCTCGAAACCCTAGTAACATGGTCGAACCTCTATCATTTGAACCACATTGGTTCAACAATATGACTTTTGTTAATGACCACAGTTACGTTTTGAGTTTGTTTTTTGATCTGTTTCTCTGTTCTGTTCATGTTTGAGTTTCTTTGTTAATCTTCTAGTCTGTTAATTAGTTCAGGTCTCCTCCGTTCTCTCCCTGTTTGTTTCTATGGTTTCTGATTGATTAGGTTCCAAAAAGTTTGCGATGGTGTTTGCAAATGTTCGTTAAATCTATAGGCTCTGGAAACACTAATCATTGAACTATGTTGGTATAACAACAAAACTTGCAATCATAGTTGAATACATTCATCAGTCGACACATTCAGAAAATACACCCCTGGTCAATATAATGGTCTGTCGTTATATTTAAGAAGGTCTTAATCATGACAATACCTTATCATGAATTCTCACTCTCAACAAAAAAAAAAAAGAGTTTGTAATCAATAGAGCCTTATCTAGATCCTGTACTAATATTATCTGATATTTTCATAATCTGGTTGAGTCTGAAGGGGTGACCTATTGAAAAAAGATGAACAGGAGGAAATGACCTTAGCTGTGGACAAATTTCAGGAACACCTCTGTGTTTTGATGTCCATCTGACTGCAAATAGTCATCAGGAAAGGAAATAATGTCTGTGACACCTTCTGGTGCTGACAGATATCTTGGAATCCTAGACCTAGATTCTCTTCAAGAGAATTGTATTAGGTGCTCTCTATGGATTAGAAGATGAAAAAAAACAGGCTAATGTTTGTTGGAGGTTTCTCTGCAAATTCTGGCTGTTCAAACACATGCTCTCTGCAGCTGTGCTATATTTGAGGTTGATATTTATGCCGGTAAAATTGAAAGCTCATGCTGTGTAATATATTAAGCCTTTGCCTGGTTTGCAGAGAGGCGAGAAAACCAGTTTTAAAGCTGCCGTAGCTGCCTCCAATCCTGCGCTGAAATGGATTTGAGGTTTTGACTCCCGGTGGCAACGCTAATAAGTCCTTGAATAAGGAGTATAATATATTCTCGTTCTCGTAATGATGGAAATTTTGCTTAAATGTGGCTTGCTTGTTTGTGTCGCCTGAAGTCAGTGTATTTTTGCTTACTGATGCATAGCTCATATGAAATGGATATTCCACAATTACTGAATTTGAGCTCTTCTATCTGGTATGATTTTTAACGGTGTTTGTTCAGGCAAGCATCACTAATGCTTATGCATGCTTATGCTTATGCGTTCATACATACAGCAGTTTTATCGCTGGAGGTCGCCAGATAGATACTGTTGGTTGTAGTTGGCGTTTCTACTGCTACTGTACATGTTCTAATGTGATTAGTGCCCTGTGTAACTGGCCTTAGCTTTTGAAATATGATCACTAATGAGAGCAACTGACTGTTAAAATAATCTGATTCCAATTTAAAATAATTGTCACAGTGTCTGGTTTATGTTCCTTGGGTCACCACTAGATGTCCTCCTTCCCCACGGTGTCCATCACACTCTTGAACTACATCCCCCATGATCCTTGTCTTTTCATTGCACTCAGCTGTCTCTTATCACTGATTATTGCACTCAGCCTGTTCCCCATTAGCATTGTCATTTCCCTGTGTATATAACCCTGTCTGTTTCAGTATGTGTCACGGAGTCCTTGTTTGTATCACACCACTTCTTAGGTCGGTTGTTGACTGTGTCTTGTTTTGTTCTTGTGTTGGATTGCTTCTTTGGATTTTGACCTCTGCATGGACTGGATTATGATGTAACGGATTGGCCCACAATAAATATACTGCGCTTGGATCTTCTCTGTCTCCTTGAGTGTGGATCGTGACAGAAGGACTCCGTCACACCTAATCCAGCGGTATGTTTTGTAACATCTCTTCCCCAGCCACCGAGCGGGAGAGAAGGGAGTTTTTTAAGGGGACCCGATTGGTCAAGTTTCGCGGGACCCGTGGAGGTCGCAGTGGAGGAGGTGGTCGAGAGACTGTTCACGTCCCGTCTGCCCAGCCAGAGACTGTTCACGTCCCGTCTGCCCAGCCAGAGACTGTTCACGTCCCGTCTGCCCAGCCAGAGACTGTTCACGTCCCGTCTGCCCAGCCAGAGACTGTTCACGTCCCGT
This sequence comes from Rhinichthys klamathensis goyatoka, assembly GCF_029890125.1. Lineage (NCBI taxonomy): Eukaryota > Metazoa > Chordata > Actinopteri > Cypriniformes > Leuciscidae > Rhinichthys > Rhinichthys klamathensis. Next base: position 9,326,050 of record NW_026606587.1, on the reverse strand, counting down.
CTGCCCAGCCAGAGACTGTTCACGTCCCGTCTGCCCAGCCAGAGACTGTTCACGTCCCGTCTGCCCAGTCAGAGACTGTTCACGTCCCGTCTGCCCAGTCAGAGACTGTTCACGTCCCGTCTGCCCAGTCAGAGACTGTTCACGTTCCGTCTGCCCAGTCAGAGACTGTTCACGTTCCGTCTGCCCAGTCAGAGACTGTTCATGTTCCGTCTGCCTTCATGGACCTGGATTATCTGGAGCGTCTGGCTCGGATCCTGGACATGCCCGTGTCTGCTGTTCCAGAGCCGGAGCCAGTGTCTCCTGTTCCAGAGCCGGAGCCAGTGTCTGCTGTTCCAGAGCCGGAGGCAGAGCCAATGTCCGTTCCAGAGCTGGAGGCAGAGCCAGTGCCCGCTCATGAGCCGGAGCCAGAGGCAGAGCCAGTGCCTGTTCCAGAGCCAGAGGCAGAGCCATTGCCTGTTCCAGAGCCGGAGGCAGAGCCAGTGCTGTCTGCCTTCATGGACCTGGACTTGGACTATCTGGAGCGTCTGGCTCGGATCCTGGACATGCCTGTGTCTGCCGTTCCAGGGCCGGAGCCAGTGTCTGTTCCAGGGCCGGAGCCAGTGTCTGTTCCAGGGCCGGAGCCAGTGTCTGTTCCAGGGCCGGAGCCAGTGTCTGTTCCAGGGCCGGAGCCAGTGTCTGTTCCAGGGCCGGAGCCAGTGTCTGTTCCAAGGCCGGAGGCAGAGCCAGTGCCCGTTCCAGAGCCTGTTCCAGCGCCAGAGCCGGTGTTTGTTTCTGTGTTTGTTTCTGTTCTTGTGGCTGTTATAGTTTTTGTGTCTGATCCTGAGCCGGTGTCGGTGTCTGATCCTGAGCCGGTGTCGGTGTCTGATCCTGAGCCGGTGTCGGTGTCTGATCCTGAGCCGGTGTCGGTGTCTGATCCTGAGCCGGTATCACTGCCCTGGCCGCCCGAGGGGTCTTCTCCGCCCTGGCCGCCCGATGGGTCGTCTTCACCACCCTGGCCGCCCGATGGGTCGTCTTCACCGCCCTGGCCGCCCAAGGGGTCGTCTTCACCGCCCTGGCCGCCCGATGGGTCGTCTTCACCGCCCTGGCCGCCCGATGGGTCGTCTTCACCGCCGTGGCCGCCAGAGTGGTCGTCTTCGCCCTGGTCGTCCAAAGGACCTGTCCCGTCCCGGCCGCCTGCACTGCCTGATTCGCCCTGGCCGCCAGATGGACTGTCGTTTCCACCCTGGCCGCCTGAAGGGTATTCACCGCCCTGGCCGCCCGAGGGAAAGTCTCCGCCCTGGCCGCCCGAGGGAAAGTCTCCGCCCTGGCCGCCCGAGGGAAAGTCTCCGCCCTGGCCGCCCGAGGGAAATTCTCCGCCCTGGCCGCCCGAGGGAAATTCTCCGCCCTGGCCGCCCGAGGGAAAGTCTCCGCCCTGGCCGCCCGAGGGAAAGTCTCTGTCCTGGCCGCCCGAGGGACTGTCGTCTCCGCCCTGGCCGCCAGATGAACTGTCACTCCCTGTCCCCGTTTCTCTCCATGGACCTGGCCCCCCATCCCTCCCCCTGATCCTCCACCAGTCCACCTCCCGCCTGGACACTTGTTTGTCTGTCACGTCTTGGAGCGTCTGGTAGCCGCTCCGTAGAGGGGGGGTTATGTCACAGTGTCTGGTTTATGTTCCTTGGGTCACCACTAGATGTCCTCCTTCCCCACGGTGTCCATCACACTCTTGAACTACATCCCCCATGATCCTTGTCTTTTCATTGCACTCAGCTGTCTCTTATCACTGATTATTGCACTCAGCCTGTTCCCCATTAGCATTGTCATTTCCCTGTGTATATAACCCTGTCTGTTTCAGTATGTGTCACGGAGTCCTTGTTTGTATCACACCACTTCTTAGGTCGGTTGTTGACTGTGTCTTGTTTTGTTCTTGTGTTGGATTGCTTCTTTGGATTTTGACCTCTGCATGGACTGGATTATGATGTAACGGATTGGCCCTTAATAAATATACTGCGCTTGGATCTTCTCTGTCTCCTTGAGTGTGGATCGTGACAATAATAGTAATATAATTAAAAATAATTGGAATCAGATGTTTGCTGCTACAACACTCTGGAGGGGTTTGGTATAAATTGTTTCCTTGATATGTTTGATATAAATTGATTTGTTTTGATAAATTGCAACATTGCGTCGTTGTTCATTTGCATGATGTATGTCATAATGCTGGACAGTAAGTATTCAAATTTTTGCCAGGCAGATGATAAAATGAGTGGGAAAAAATAACAGATTTACAATGAAGGAGTGACTAGAATGTCCTAGCACCACCTAGCAACCAGCCAGAACAACTTAGCAACTCGCAAGCGGCATCCAAAACCCCCCATTTGAAACAGTAGTGTCTGTAACTTGGATATCTATATAGGATCCTCATCTGTCCAGTTTACTTCTATTGTGTGCAGTAAGTTATTTAAAAAACCACTGAGAACACCGTTTACGCACTTGCTGGATCACCAGGGCAGAAATCTGTGAAAATGAATCAAATGGTTGTGTTTGTTGTGTTCCATCTTAATATTAGTGTATTCTGTCATGTTTGGTGCTTTATCTTTAAGTATTTGCAGTCTTTAGTGTGTGTGTATGTGTGTAGGATGCTGTATCAACAAGCAGTGTTCTCTCCAAAACTCCCTATCTGCCACCTCTTTTCATTTGCTTTTGAAGATACAAAAAGAAGTGTGTATTTTTGGGGGATCACTGATGAATAAGTTACAGCTCCAGTGGAACTTCAGGGCTCCATAAATCATTCACATCCAGCATTAAATTCTGAAAGACTGAAGGCTCTGTGGCGCAGATGTTGATATTGTACGTACATGTGTTCAACTAAAGTCCACCACACACACACACACACAGTATCAGTCTATGCATTTTCTAGAGCTGCCAGCTTTGGTTAGTACGTTTCCTCTAAGCACTAAACCACACTTATTATCTTAGAGCTTTATTTCTCAGTTTCACAGTAATGGGAAATATTGATTTGTAAATTAAATGCATTTTAATTTGTTCGAGCCCCTCACCCACTATTCATTAGGGGCCAAACTGGAGAAGGCCTCTAATGGCACAATACTAAATTTATACTAAATGTGCACAGAAAGGTTAGCCAATTCAGGGATTTGAACATGTCAGTCCTTCCAGTGTTGTCACTGGGATCTCATCCAAATCCTACTACTGACTCCTACATGCGTTTTTTGTGATTAAAAGGGTTCTATTAGCATATGAGTGTTAAAATATGAATATTCATGATTACATTATTAATGCATATAAACAATTCAAAAAGATCTATGCTATCTGATGCTATCTATCTGTCTGTCTGTCTATCTATCTGTCTGTCTGTCTGTCTGTCTGTCTGTCTGTCTGTCTGTGGTAATCAAATATTATTCAAATCAGTTATTGTAACTATAATGTAAACCGAGGTAATTTGGAATTATTCACGATTTATCACCTCTTTCCTCAAAAACAAAATTACATAATAGTATAACTGTGTAATAACCATGTAATAGCTATGTATCAACAGTAAAATGTGTGTCTTAGAGAATGCTATCTTTCCCATGGTACATTTTTTACAATGGTTGGTTTGTCTTAAAGCTGGGCCATGTTCTTCAAATTAATCTTTATCATGTACAGTACAGTACGTTGCGATTTATTTACAACGTACAATAATTTTAAAATGGCAGTGAAAAAAAATGCACTGCAGCTTTAAAAAAGAGAAGTTCATACAAACTAAAATAAATGGCACACCTAAGGCTGAAATTATCTACAAAAAAAAATAGTAATGGAGCAAAATCATGTTAAGCAGTTTGAGCTGAATTAATTGCAGTAAGTTTTGAACAAGAAAAAAAGGAAAAAGAAGAGAGAGGAACTTCAGTGCAGTGCTTCAATATAATGACAAGTTCACAAACACACACACGCACACACACACACACACACACACACACACACACACACACACACACAGAAAACGAGCCATTCATTCCACATTCTCTTATCTGTCTTCGGTCAGGCCTTTAGTTATGTGGGTGACGAGTTACCGACTCTATAGTTTCTGCTAATTGCTCTCATTGAGTATAGCAGCACATTGCAGTATTGCAGATGAATTACACAACCATGACAGAAATGTCTTCTCTCTAGAAACCCTGTTCTACACACCACAGCACTAATGAGACTTCCTCTCATTTCCAATGGTCATCTGTGTAGTGGTTTTGGCATAATGCAGCGGTAATGTGCAGCCGGATGTCAAGTGTTTGCGCTTGCAAATGTTTAGGGGCTGCTGAATTATTTGCTTTCATTTTGTACTGAATTACTAATTGTCCAATTTAGTCAAGGTCTCTTGCACTAAAAAGCGCTAATTTAGTTTTTATCAACCATTTTACAGCTTCTTCCTCTGGTGAGAAGCACCAGACACTATACAAGACATGACACAATTTGACAAAATCAGTCATACTTGCAACGAAATGAATAAGTACCAGGGCTTGGTATCGATACAGATTCAGATTCTCAAGATCTCGATTTGATTCAATATTTTCTATTTGATTCAATGATTACATTTTTACTGGCCCTACCAAAAAAGGTAATAAATTAATACAATAATTTTGTTGTTGTTGTTGTTGACCCATGTATCCTTGTATTTAAATATACTTATTAAAATAAGTAATTATTGGCTTTATATAAGCCAATAATTATAGCCTCCTTATTATTATTATTTAAGCCACCTTACTAGGTTATGACACCAAAATTTTAGATATCAGTGAAATTTAACAATTCTCGATTACAATTTCAATACCACAGCTAAAACTAACTAATATACATTTCAAAGATTATTAAAGCCAAGAAAACAGCCATCAACTACAAGCAATAGCACAAATAAATAAATATAATAGAAAAAATATACAAATGAAATAATCAGTGTTTTTCAAATTTTCCAGGTAGGTCCCACAGTAGTTTTCAGGTAAAGAAATTGAATAGAAAAGTAATCAAATGTAAAATAACACTGCCTATAATCTTCACTGTATAAATTAAATAAAGATTATTCCTTATTAAAGTTACAAACGTTATTCAGTGAAGAGCAGTGAGTGATTTCTTTGTCTCTTTGGTAGTTTGATTAACTTCAGAACAGACAGAACCAGGTAGATTAGGCTGCTGTCACTTTAAGACTAATGCACAGATCCAATATACTGGTACACAAGCATTGTCTTTTTCTACTTTTTAAATTACATTCACTTAAGCCATATCCGACTATGTTTACTAGGATACTCGCATGGAAACCGTGGAAAAGATACCTTTTATTGTGTCGTGCTGTTGCATTGTGTCTGGTAAGGACAAGGTGTCGAATAGGAATAGGATTGCTACTGCAGCTTTAATAATTTAATGTTTTGCATATTCGGAAGAAAACCTGATTGGCATTTTCTCAGAAATGCAAAGTTATGTCATGAATCTCTAGATGGTGCAGGCTGATAGGTCCTTAACTCAATCTGCTTGCAATCAGATCATTCTCTATAGGGTTCCTGCGGTATCAGTAGCCAATGAGCATGTGTCCTCAACCTACAAGTACTTGGTCAGCATTTGCTGTAGAAGTGTAGCACACTTTCAGAAACCCTCCACCGTCCCCAGCTCCACCTGTATAGATCTGCTACGGGTAATTCATGCTATATTGTGCAGCAGCAGCATGTCTTACTTGCTCACAGCAGTGTGTCATGTATGTTGGCAGTAGCAAGTCCTGTACTTGCTCTATAGCAGCAGCAATAACAGCAGTAGCAGCAGCGTAGCAGATCTCTTCTGCCAAGACCAAACATATAACATTGTCATATCTATTACCATGCCAAACAAGCCGAGAGTTGTCATGACAGAACTATGATGCTGTGCAGTTGCATAATGTGTTTCTTGCTTTTGTAGACTGAAGTAGACTGCTGTAGCCAAACCATGTTATTGTGTGCTTAATCTCAGAAAGAATGAGAAGCTATGGACTAGCTATCGAGGCCCATTGGATTTAGTTTTCATTGTGTTTGCTTTAAGTGGGAGCAAGAAAAGACAAACTTTCCCTGAGCCACTGACAGAGGATATTTATATCGTTTAGAAGGCCCCTTGAATGTGCCACACTGAGGGCGGTAATTGTGTAGGCCTGTTAGAGTTGATTACTAATTAATTACCCGGCACTTAAACACAATTGAGAGCCGATAGGATTCAATACCAATACCAAAGGCCTGAAGAGTTAGTCAATAACTGACCCTTGCTTTGTAGCATGCAGTGTGGGTTGGAATGCATTGACCCTTTCCGTACTTCATGCTGTTATGGTTGGCTAATTACTTTGCATGTGAAATTAGTATCGAATAATGAAGAGTTGAAGAATGAAGACGCACAAATATATTTAAACGTGCATACCTATAGACTAAACACGTAATACGCATGTGCACGGCGTCAGCGTTTTCACAGATTTGCGTTTTTGAAGTTTACGCGGAGATAACGTTTTTCAAAAATGTTAAAAAAGTTTACTGTGATAGTGTAGACCAAGTGAAACAGCGCTGCGTTACCTCACAAGTTTAATTCGTCAAATAAACTGACCTGTGTGAGTAGTAATTCTGCACTTGTGGGTAGTTCGGTAGAATGAAATGTCCTCATTCCTTTATATCCACGAGACTCGCGTGTGGCGCTGATATCTGTCTCTCATTAGCAATCGTGCCATGCTTCATACCACAAACATCAATGTATTCACTCATCCATAAACATTATTAGATCCATCAGCATGACGACAAGTTCCATAATTCCGCTTATGCGTCATCAACCTATACGCCTTTGTTATTGTAAGAGGTTAGCAACCCCTAGCGGTGAAAAAAATGACATATTGTAGCTTTAAGATAAAACCACTCAATAGACATTTCACTTCAATTGAACAACTGTCGCGAAATGTGCAAGAAGTAATGAAATATAATTTTGCACAAAAGTCGCCACAGGCACGTTTTTCCAATGAGCCTGTGTTGCTATACTCAGGCAGACAATAATTTGTGTACACAAAATTTTCTCTAAAGAATGATTACAATGAACATTGCATAGCTACATCCTTAATTCTAGCCGAGAACCTCTTACTTAGAAAGGAAGCACAAATTATAGCCTAGTACCTTATAAACACAGCTTTGTTTTCTGTCAGACTGACTCCCCACCATGAAATGTTGGGTGGGTTTAAAACCTGTGCATCATGATGCCATTGTTTAGAGCTTGCCAATCAGATCAGAGTTTTATCATTTTCAGGCCATTTTTGTGTGCTAAATGCATCTGATGATCAGTGAAGGGCCGTGAGCCATTTACAACACGCTTATGCACTTGCTTCCATCACATCCAAAGGCTTTTTGCCCTCCTTGAAACCCTCTCTTTATAAACACTACATGAAAAAGGAGAACTGACAGTTATTTGAAGGACACTTCTCATGCTCTGGCGATTTGCTCAGGGTTATTAGATATCGGATGTATGTTTCTCTCTCAGCAGGCAGAGGTCTGTGGGGATATTTCACAGTCCATTAGTGTTACTGGACCGTAGAGTATGTCCGATCTGACAGCTCATCACTTCGTATTAAAGCATCTATTGAGATGGCCATTTCTGAGATGTCAGCTAATGAGCTGCATCTCTATTCTCATTCACTTCATATGTGCTTTGTGTAAGAGGACGCTGGTGTTCATAAACCTCCACACAGGTCCAGTTTTAATGGCATTCTTGCTTCCTTTTCTCTCTCTATCTCCCTGCCCACCTCCATTTTTAACTTTCTCCACATGTCTTCAGGATAAACAATCATTCCCAAAAAAAGGCTTGGAATTGCCCTGACCATGTAATTTTCTGTATTGGCCCCTCTCTCCGGAGAATAGAGGTGGCCCAAGGTGAGAAAAGACAAAGGAAAAAACAGAAGCAAAGACAGACAGTCTCTTCTCTGTCTTCGGGCCTTTCTCTTTCTCAAATCACCATCAGTTCTTCTGTAATGATTTGACTGTTGACACAAGATCTGTTTCAAAACCTAGTGAGCTGTCTTGCCGTGTAATATTAATAGATCAGTATATCTCCTTAAATTGGCCATTTCGAGATTATTGCATGGTTTAATAACTGTACCCACTTGATCAATTAACCGAAACTTTAACTCTCTCCTGTGTCAGTTCCAAAACCTATTTCAGTGGATAATGAAAAATCTAAGAACATAATGGCCTCAAACATAACATGATTTGGTAGGGAACTGTACAAAACCTAAAAATCGAAATTAGCAAATAGATCTTTCTCTGAAGTATAAAATGCTGTCTAGGTAAGGTAGGCATCTCACTTGTTTTTGGATCAAAGTTAAAATGTAGTTTCTTTCGGTTTTAGCCTGCTGCCTGTAAACTCGATTCCTCATTAATGTTCATTTTAGATGAATGCAGGTAATAAAAGTGAATGTGCGGCCCCAAACCTTCCCAGAAATCTCATTTACAGTAAGTCAGCTTTATTGCGATGTCATGTATGCCTAAAGTGTTTAAAATGCAATTGAGCTCAAACTAATGAGCTTTAAATGGTTGCATTCATATTGCAGTGCTACTAAAGTAATAGGGATGCTGTTTATACATCGCATGGGCCGTGATACCATTAGAATCTTCATAGTAAACAACCTCATTCAGCTCTGTGAATCAGACTGTAATGGCCAATTCACACACCACACTGACAGACGCCAACCAACGGCCACGGACACTTCGTTGGGTTTTGTCGGTTACCACTGTCCAAACCTGTATGACTTTGTTTCTTCAAAAGGAGATGTTTAGAAGAATGTTCAAGCTGCTCTTTTCCATATAGTGACCAAAAATAAAAATGTAAAATGTGAAGCTATACAGATAATATACACAGTAATGCTTGCATCCGAGTTTCTTGTGTTTTGTGTTTTAGACCTGTTGCTTGTTTTTTTGATTGGTTTGGTTTTCAAAATATTGGGCTTGCTTCCAGTTCATCGCGTTATGTTGGTCGTTCTGTTTGTTATTCTGATTGAAAAGTATCCTGAGTATTTTGTTAATCTTTAGTTTGTTAATAAACTTAAACACTTCTGCAATTAACACACAGTTAACACACCTCCCAAGGCATATGCTTTAAGTGCAATACTCCCACTGTTTAGTGCAATATCCTACAACTCAGGTGATACTTATATGTAGATTTATTTATTCATAATATTCAAAACACTGTAATATATGTGATACTTGTGACAACTGTGATACTTTTATTCTCATATATTTATATTTATATTTTTTATTCTTAGAATTTGTAGTATTATGTTTCTTGTTGTATTTGTATTTGTATATGTCCACTGGAAGCCTCAGTACCAAAACAAATTCCTTGTGTGTGCAAGCACACTTGGCAATAAAGCTCTTTCTGATTCTGAAAAAAAAAAAAAATTAGATCCATCTATAACTGTGACAACCATTTGTTGAGACTGTGTTGCCTCTATTCAGACACTATATATTTTTTTCTATTTCGATCTATCATTGTGGTATAATAGCCTGGGCGTAAATTACATAAAACTAGACCTTTTATATGTATAAATTTGTTGTAACATGTCAATCCGACAGGCTTTACCTCTTTAGTGGGTGTTTCTTGGCCAGAATAAGCAGCAGTCAGTACCAGACATTTGGACGCAAGTAGCAATCCAACACCCCACTACTCGCATATATAGCACTGAATAAATTACTACTCAAGCTAGTGTATATCCAAAAGTGTGTTGTGATCATGTGACTTCAAAAGCACTCAGCTGCAGTTAGATGTCTTGTTACATAATATCAATGTCTGGGGCTTTATTTTTTAAATAAGCGAATTGAGGCACAGAAACCTCACTTTTTCTCTTAACCATGAGCAAACTCCGAGATAGATGACACATTGAAGTCAGAACAGTGTCTGTAACTTGGAGATCTATATAGGATCCTCATCTGTCCAGTTTACTTCTATTGTGTGCAGTAAGTTATTCAGCTTTCCTAGCTAAACTTATAACAGATTACATTTGCGGAATGGTTTCTGATTATCATGAAGGAAAATTAATAAATTAATATTTCTTTTAATAATTAATACAATAAATAAACAAAATCATTTCAATTACCAAATCCCATTCGCAAGCTGCATTATGGTGTTAAAGGGGCTCATTTTATTGGTGTTAAAGGTGTCTGCTGTGTGGAATATATCCACACCTCATTATCAGCTCTTTTTTTAACTCAGGATGACAAGCAGGTTGTATCTCGAGCAAATCCTCACGCTAGAGTCTATTTTAAAGCAGCAGTCCTCTAGAGAGAAAGATCCTTGTTTGCCCGCAGCCCATTAGGATGGCAGTGGATTATCCGAAGTACTGTTTGTTTCATTTTACATCAGAAAACATGCAGTTTGCGTAGAGTTTGGAATGTATCTGCGCACCTTATTGTTTCTTGGGACACTTCAGTGACCAGACCATTAAACCATAGCTGACATACAACTGTTTACATTTTCCTTCAGTTCATCTTGTCTATGGGAGGAATGTTTGGAAAAATGACAGTAAAAATGACAGTGAGTCCAAAGGAACAGTATTTAATTGGGGATTTCGCACCGGAGGAATCTTTTCATAGTTCCCAGAACTATTGGCAGAAGTACCCATTTTTTGGGTGTGTTCGCAACTTCGCAACGCAGGTGTAACGATGCGGCAAGGACGAAGCGGAGAGAGAGCATCCACATGCAAGCACTACTTTAATAAAACAAACATGTAATCCAGGGCAAACAACGGAACACGGAACTCAGGACAGAAACATGGAGTAGGAAACAGTATAGCAACAACGACCGACAAACAACAACTAAAAGCACAGAAGTTTAAATACACATGCAAACAAGCTGAACAAGATAACAAGGGGGCGGGGCTAATTAGAAACACCTGGAGAGACTAATAAACATAACGGGGAACTGCTAACATGGGACAAGACAGGGGAACACAGACATGAATCATGACAGCAGGAACTATGAACAATTTTAGTTCTAGGAACTCCTTTTGGAGGAACAAATTTTGCTCCTACTTCAGAGTAGGGTCTAAACCAGCAGTATAGGAACTATCAGTGACGTTAGTGTACGATGATTGTCAGAACACACGCGAAACACCAGCACCCGCCATTTTTATAAAAGCTGTGTACACACACAGATTATAGCCTATATATTTACTCCACAAACTAACTCTACGAACACGGAAAACAGGGATAGATGGACCTCTCAAACTTTACGCTAAGGAGAAAATCCAACGCAACTTTGAGGGCACCAAGAGAAACATGATTATGTATTTCTGCTCAGCTAGCGACACTGGACATCAACCACACGGCATATGCTAATAACGTTTCATTACTGTCTACTCTCTCTATGTATAACATTTCTATCTAATATCGTATTAGACAGGACTGTTAAAAAGATCGTAAACTAATGAACACGGAGAATGCGAGCACTAAGTGCTCAGCCTCTGGCGTTCTCAGCGCAGTCAAAATAAAGGTCCGCAGAGCCGTTAAAAATAAAGGTCACACCAACAAGCGCGGCTAGATCACTTCAGAGTTCCTACGGGCGGAGGGAATGCAATCAGGAAAATGTTCCTTGGGGAACCATTCGTTCTCGGGGCACCACTCGTTCTCAGGGAACCACCCTGGTGGCTAGTTCCTAGAACTAAGTTCCTAGAACTACTCGGTGCGAAAGCCCCTAATAAAGCAATAAGCCACTCGAGGATGTGTGCCAAAGTAATTTTACCAGGGTAAGGGTCTGAAACCCCCTTAACTGTAAAAACACTGTAACACACGGTGAAGATGAAAAATGTACTGTTTAATGTTATTTTTTTAGTATTTTTTTTTACATAAAGGCTTGAGGGGGTGAGGGAGGAGAAACACAGAGAAACCATTTACAGCTGGCATGATGGGGTGAGGGGATAGAGAAATGGGGAACAGAGAAATCTGGAATGAAGACCCGCTCTGTAGCCTTATTCTTATATGCCTGTTTCTCTCGTTTCTCTCCTATGTCTGATACATGTATAACATAATAAATAAGAGATCTCTTGGCAAAATATCTGGTGTAGCTTCCGTGATTCAACAATAAATGGGGAAAAGCATGATTTTCAAATCTACACAGTACACACGGCCTCAAGTGGCCCATTGCTTCTATAAAATGGCAGTACCACTTTTTTTTTTTTTTTAAGAAAATGTGTTAATTTGTCCTATTGACTTTATTAAATTAAGGAAAACTATTCCATGCAATCAGTTTAGGTCAGTAGAGCAAGAACAAGCTTGTTTAAACAAATAATGTTATGTTGAATCAACTTAATAAACTAGTTCCTATTTCAACTAGCAATAGCACATGTTAGTATGCTAAAGTCAAATTTGTTTATTATTATATTAAAGGATGAACAAGTAAGAAGTGTCTGATCTCAGAACTGACTTTAACACAGTTATTGCTCAATGAATGAAGAAACACACGCCATGGTCGTCATTTAACCGGCCACAGCCTAAGCACATGCACCACTCTTCTACACACTGGTAACCGTAAAACGCCAAAAACATCTTTAACATAACTGAATATTAAAAACTAGCAAGTATTTTTCTTTACTGAAAAACCTATAAAATAACACTTAATTTCAAAATCTTCTAATTCAGTCCCATGCAAAGCAACTACAGTTGAGCTGCCCAGTTAGTTATATCAACAAAAATGAATCGTGTAGTCCCAACACAAAATGATTAAGTTAACTTCCATTGTTGACAAGTTATTCTTCCGTAAGCCTGGCTTTACACTGTTTATGGTTTCTACACAACGAAGCAAATTGAAATGTGTGTTTATCTGCATTTTACAGCTTCAAAATGTTGCTCATACAATTAGAATTTACAGTCAGAAGTATGTTACGATGCAAAAGTACCATATTCTATGAATAAACTTAATAAATAAAATAAATTGGTTGTAATTATATTCACCCTCCCCCCACAATGCATTTGTCCCTTAGATTACAAAGAAAAAGGCTTATCTTTTTTTACTGTATTCTTAATTCATTATAATACCACTCATAATGTCAAATAATACAACCGAATTGTTGTATGTCCTCGTAATAATGGCGAGGAACATGAAACATCCACACAATGTATTGATTTGAACTTTCGGGCGTGTAGTTATCTCACCATCTACCAAACAGAGGCTGTTGTAGATGTGTCTCTAGATAAATGAATGCTGTAATAGGATTGAGGCTCGCTAGCTGATATATTCGCTTCTTAATTACATCCCTTACATTGTGGGCTCTGCCTGTACTATCTCAACAAGTATGATTCTGAACTGGATCGAAGTAGCAACACTGGTTTATAAGGAAGAATTCCTGCAAGACAACAATAGTAGTGATTTATGAATTTGATTTCTTTTTCAGTAGTGTTCTGGGAATATTGGCTCATTTTGAACTGGGAGCATTGATATTCTGCAGTAAAATCACCATAAGGCATTTCAATGTTCATTTTTCATATTTATATGTACAGACACAAATATACACACTCAGCTTCTTCAGTTTGCTTCAGTTCAGTTCCAATATTAAATTTATAAAGCATATTAAGCTGAGGAAAAAAATCGTTCCAGTTGCTAATTTGGAAAAGATGATCAGTGAAGCATGGAACATGATGGGACATGCTGATGTGACGGCATTCAGCAGAACGGGATTGTGATAAAGATCCATGACTGGCACAAAATCAAGCAATACTGAACGATGAATGATTAATCACTCAGTCTCACAACACACACACCTAAATGGGGACATACAATATTGTTTTCATGTAAATTATAATAGAGCGTAGCCTAAATCCTAACCCTCAAAGAAAACAAAAAATACTCAAAAAATGTATAAATCACTCGATTTAATTTTCCAACATGACAGTGCATTTATGTTTTAACCAATTAACTCCCTCAGTCACATCATTGGCATTCTAGTTTAGTTTTGATATGTAGTTTTGTCATATTTTGTGATTTTCCAAAGGCTTTTCTGCAATGTTTACAGTATATTGAGTAGAGATTTTCTGACTGATGCAAACTTGGCAAAACAGCATTTTGTGCAGAGCCTCTTTTGTTATGCCTGCACACCCATGAGACTCACTTTAACTCTTATGTAATGCTTGGCTTCTGTGCACATATTTACAATAACATATGGAGTATAAACTATAATATAAAATGTAAATGTGCAGAAAGTCACCTGGATGAACAAATATTTCTGTTATACATTAAATTAAATGCATTACACTTTATAAAGTGTGATTTAAGACATGCAATCACCAAATACATGCAGGCTAAGCTACTTTAGATGAAATGGTGTAAATAAATGTCACAGTTAAGGGCTAATAAGGGCATTAGAGGCAGGGTGAAATAATTAAAAATTACAATTGCTTCATAAAAATAGCATTATTTTATTGCTTGCTTGCTTGCAGTGTTTCGTCATTATAAGGCTATAATGATTATGATTGCTGGACACATTTCCAGTGCTGTATTATACTTTCTGACTGCATGTAAATGCTCAGACACACAGCATGATTCTGCATAATGGCTGAACAGAACACAGCTGGGTTCCTTAAACCTTCTCTGTATTGTTGTGTTTATAACTGCATTATAAAATAATATTTGAGGGCTACTTTATTTTCAGATCTTCTGAATCGTCACATTACATTCTATTATGCAGGACATGTAGCCTACATGTATTTATTGGATTTTTTTTTTTTTTTTTCAAACATGGAAAGCATATTACAAATCATAGTTTTGTTTTATTTTATAAAATTATTAAGTAAATGAAGTGGATAAGTAGTCCTAGTGATGAATTATAGGAATTCAGTAATGTTTTCTGGTATTGGTTTGTTTGTCTCACAAAACATTTCAGCTTGTTAGATACATTTTTTAATCTGTATTTTCACCCATTTCAAAAGATTTTTTTCTAAATAATGTCAATCTGTCAATCTCTTACTGCTCATAATGAATAAAGCTCAAGTGTCTGAGCCTAACCTGAGCATATTTCTGAATATCTGGTATATATTCTCCCTAAAATTACAACACAAATCATTACTATTATTATTAGTAGTAGTTTTGCTGTTGAAAGGGTGTAATAGCCTTACTGTTAATATTTTCACATACTCATTTTTTATTTTAAATAGATGTGTATGGGATTTAATCGCCCTTGTGGACAGCCTTCTCCACCCCATCACTCTTTAAAAATATCTATGTATTACATGTTTCTGTCTTTCCCAAAAAATTACATTCTTGACCATGCAGTTTAAATTTAGATATTCCAAAATAATTGAGTTCAGAATAAAATCTCTGTCAAAGCAAATATTTACACCTCTAATCTTCTATCTAAGAGACTGAAACGCCAGTAAATTCCAGCTGAAGTGTGATAGAGAAGGGAAATCTGTGATTGAAGGTTAAATTGAAGTCATACTGGGATTGTGAATTGGTATGTGAGATATTCAAGGAAATGTGACAATCAAGCTATACCTTATTTTCTCATCCATGTGTCACTAGACACGTTGACTGCAAGCTCTTACTGAGAATTCAACATGGACTGAAAACCTGGCCTTGAAATGTATATGTCTTTCAATAGTCACTGCATGGCCTTTCAATAGAAGAACTGTCGCACTTTGAGTCCTTGAAGAAGACTAGAAGGATGGCAGTTCAAATAACTGCGAAGCTTTACTTAGAATAAATGAGACATCCACTAAACAGTCTGTAGAAAAAAACAATCAACACCAGACAACGAACACAGAGAACGGAAGGTCTTAAATACACCAGATAACAAACTCAAATGATAACAGGTGTGCATTAATTAATAACGTAATGAATAACAATGACAACAAATGATGAGCGGGAACACAGGACACAAAGAAAAGCAAACTAAAAGTCTTTGAAAACGCAGACAAAACAGACTAAACGTGACATGAACAGTCTGGATCCTTCAGTTTCAATGGGTTTTTCACATTCTTTACATCTTTGTTATCATTCCAGGAAAACAATTCACGATAAATTGCTTTTAATTCAAAGTCTATGATAAATGTGGCTTTAGTCAATAAATGAGTGTAAAATTGTGTAGTATTGTAATGTCTCTATAGGTGCAATATACTTATTTTATATAGCCTATATACTGTATATATACATATATATATATATATATATATATATATATATATATATATATATATATATATATATATATATATTGATTTTGCAGACACTTTCACAGCAACTGCAACCAGTTTTATCATGTGAGTTCCTGGAAAATCAAATCAATGACCTTGCGCTACCGAGGTACAATTACTAAAGTAAAATCTCAGCTACTCAAGTCAAATTAAAAAAAGGATGCTGGCATAATGTTAGAATATTACAATATGAATTCAATAAGAATATTGGTAACACTATAATAAGGTTCATTAGTTAACATTAGTTAACAACCTTTTAACATGTACACTGTAAAAAGTGCTACACCCACAAAGTAGGTTTTATATATTTTAAATATTTGTAATCTAGTTTATTTTATTGGTTTTATACAAAAAGAGTATCAAAATACTTCCTCTTTACTTAAAATATATCAGTTTTTATATAACAATATATTTTAAATAAAACCCATGCAATTTATTTGGGTAGTTATTTGTATGTGGTTGTTGTGTACAATAAATGTTATAAAAGTGAGTTGACAATGCACAATTTATTTGAGCAGCTGTCGATGTGACAGGTGTGTTCATCAAACGTAAATATTTTAAATTTTATAAGTTGGCATTATCCCTTTTTCACTGGCGGGGACTGCAGGCAGATGCAATATCTTCCTCGGTACTTCAACTGTTTGGTCGCTGCAGCAGATCTGAATTTCAGGGTCTGATTAACACGGTAAGTTGAGCAAATTTAGCCGAATGACTGGTGATGTAAACTAAAGTCACGCAAAATCGCTTACTCCACTAGGGAGCTGAGTTTAGGTTTGCAAATTGTATAGCTAGCTATCCTGCACACATGGTAAGCTAAGATGGCTGCACAGTGTGGTCGATCGGCAGACAAACAGCAGCAGTGTTTAAAAACACATACAAGTTACGTATGTAATAATTAGTTGCACAAATGCCCTCGGTTATATTTTTAGATTGCACAGATTAAATTTCGGGATCATATGCGATCGAAACGGTCGCAAATTCGAGCCTTCAGGCAATAGTTGTGCGGGCAAATAAGGGAAAGTAAGATGTGGTGTTTTATGGACAACACTTTGTTTTGTGTGTTGTGTGTCTTTGACAGAACTCAGAGATTATGTTATTATACTTTTGCATTACTAAAGCAGATGCACAGATTAGACTGTAGAGATGTATGTTTAGTAGTCTGTCTGATTTTAGAGATTTGATCCACGATATTTTAATGCTGCATTGTCAATTAATGACAGATTTTTGGTCTAGATTTTTAAACTATTTCTAACCTATTACCTAAAGAAGTTTACAACTGATTTTTTTCTAACATCTAACATTTTCCTGGTCTTTAGATACCCAAGCACTTTTGTTACCTGGGGTCTTCGAGCTTCACATCCAGGTAAGACAAACTTCAGAATAGATTCAATTACAATTTGATCAGATTATACGTGTTCTGTAAGTCCAATAGACGTTCAGGGAACCTCCATACAAGGTTAAAAACTAGTTCAGATGTGGACATATTTTATGTAATTTAATGTCTCATTTAGACAATTTAAACTTTTTCTGGACCAAACACTTTCAGGATGCATTAAATTAAAACTCATGTTTATTTCAACGTAATTTCTAATTGCAAAGCAACTCTCAGACAGTGTGTGTTTGTCCAAAAATCATGAAATCATTACTGTCTACTTAGGGCAGGCAGCTTAAGGTCCCTGGTTCGAATCTGATTTCTCTCACGATCCAAATATGTATAAATGACAGATGCTAAACTGTCTAAAGGTGTCAGTGCGTGTTTGTCCAAAAATCATGAAAATAAACTTCACTGTCTGTGAATTGCTTTGCAATTACACATGAAAATTACATTGAAATAAATGTGAGTTTTAATTTAATATATCCTGAGAGTGTTTATTTGGTCTAGAATAAGTATAAATTGTCCAAATGAGACCTTAAATGATGTTGAAAATTGTCCAGATTGTCCACATCTGAACTAGTTTTCAACCTTGAATGGAGCTTCCGTGAACGTTCATCACAGAACACCTCAAAAAAAGTCGTAAAAACTTTCATTCTGGCTCCTCAGTGGACGTCTTTTCAATGTACGTCTTTGTGACAAAGACGTTGAAAAGATGTCTTTTGGACATAATTTTGTCTGTAGCTTAATTAACAGTAATGTGATGACCAATCAGGTACAGGCAAGGACAATTGCATTTGTTTTATTGTAATGCATCCTTTGAACCAGAAAAATACAACACTCATGCTAGAGTAGATCATGATATTTTAGTACCCATGGCATTGTCATGGTAGACTTCACTCTGGTCACATGTTCTAGTCACAGTCTCCATCTTGTATCCACCACCTTTAGCAACAAAAGTACAATTTGGACTTTGTCTCTTATCTCTTCTACCTGTCTGCTAATATTCATCTCATTTCCTATGTGTCTGACCAAACTCTTGTTTCTTTTTTGTCTCCACCAATAGAGTCGGGCTGAAAAAGAGGTGCACGCTGAGCTTGGCAGTTGCCCACTGAAAATTTACATGTGCCATCACCCCGACACGATTGGGATTATCATATAAGGACAGCCCGTGGTCAGAGGTGTGCCAAACCTGTCGAAAGCATGCTGCCTCCTGTTGCTCCTCCTTACCTATGCTCTCGACCTCATGTATCCCTCAAAACTGGTGTATACTTGAGATATATCAGAGGCTTTTTGTAGGATTGGACCCTGTGCGTCCTAAACTATCATCATGTAATTTTTGACATTGCAGTTCCAGTGTGATACAATGTGATGTTATGGCTCACTTTACCTTGATCCAAACATTTCAGATTGGGCAGTTTGGATATTTCACTGTACTGTTCAGAACAGGTTGAAAATACACTTCTACAGTGTTTGTTTTATATTAGAGTGTACATGTGCGGCCACATTTATTTGCTGTTTTGTAGTCACTGTTAAAAGTGACACTGGTTGACATTGAATAAATTATATATTGTCTTCAATTTATCTTCTCATCTTTTTATTCTTCAATTGAATTTGTAATTGTTATTGACAATTAAAAAAATATATTAAAATGTTTATTCACATATGATTAAGTTAATTTTACTAAGAAAATAAAGTTCATAAAACCTAATTAAAATGAGTACAGGTTACTTGTAGCAACCCATAAATAAGTTACCTGTACCAAGAAAAGTAGGTTTATCCAACTGAGTAATACTAATACTATTAGTTAACTCAACTTGATTTTTTTGCGTTTCTATAAAGTAATGTTAAAGTGTTTAATATACTTAAAAAAGGCTGCAAGTTGAATCAACATAAAACATCCAATGCAGCCACTTGCCTCACTTTTTATAAGTTAGATCTAGGTATTACTTTTTACAGTGTACTAAGAATGAACAATACTTCAGCATTTATTAATCTTAGTTAATGTTAATTTCATAATTTCCTAATACATTATTAAAATCAAAGGTTGTATTTGTTAACATTATTTAATGCACTGTAAACTAACATAAACACTCAATGAACAGCTGAATTTTTATTAACTAACATTAACAAAGATTAACTAATACACTAACAAATGTATTGCTCATTGTTACTTCATGTTAGTTAATACATTAACTATGTTAACAAATGAACCTTATTGTAAAGTGTTACCAGAATATTATGTTGTATGTATGTTACAGACCTTTAATTACATAATTTTATTTAATTTCATTGTCTTTTATTTGTATTTTTAGCAGGTTTGAGACTTGGGTGTGGGCTGGTGACCAACCTTTTCATTTTGTCCCGGGCACTTTGAATTTGTAAGTAACTGACTCGCCTTGAAGGGACTGTGATAGAACCACTGTCAAGTTATTGCTATACCTCATTGAATTAGTTCAACCAGGCAAGCTAACACTTAAATGTCTTTGTAATCCATATTATTGATTATATGAATTAGAGAACTAATGAGCATGAAACAGCGACTCGGCAGAACACAATCAATCTGATGAGCCGTAGCGTTGAGCGCTGAGCTCTGTCTTATCAGCTGAACATAACAGCATCACATCACTCTGAGACTCGCTCCAGCCGCTGGCTGATCCTTACGCTAGGGATGTGTGCAAACCCTATTACGCTGACAGACTCACTGTGTGTGGCACCATCCTAAATTAGCCTGTTTTCTCCGTGAGAGAGCAATTACAGTAAACGCCCAAAGGACTTGTGCTACAGGAAGGCCAAGGGGACCTAATTCAAACCTGAAGCACTGCTGCACTCTTCACCCAGTCAGTCCTGTGCATTTGCTCTTGTCGTCACTGTAAATAGCATTACTGATAAACGACTGCTTGAAAAAATGAAAATCAATAGATTTTCACAAAGCTACTGATGTAAAGACCATAATCATAGTTTATTCACCCCCAAGTCAACAAAATACCCAATCTATTTTACATTAATAAAACAGGATGTAAATGGACAGAGCTTGATTTTATGCATCAGGAATTGACTGGATTAATTGGGTTTTTGCCTAACTCATTTCACTCAGCGGCCATCTGACAACAACTTTTGTTTCTAGACACTCAAATCAGGACAGAAAAAGTGCATGTTTCAGGCTGGACCAGCCGTTGCGCATGTTTAGTCATAAGCGCAAGCCTCGAACACTGACTGTTTCTATAGCAACCAGAGCTTCTAAGCCAATTGGCGATTGGCTCTTTAATTTAGAAGGCGGGACTTAAGCCATATTGCACATTGCACTTTCTCCCATTCATAGTTATATTAGTGTACCGTCTCTGTATACCTAAAGTCTTTGGTGTTACCTCCAGAATGGAGCTGAAAATGGGTTGAGAAAAATGAAGGACGGGTGATGTCAGCCTAAAAACAGAAGTCAGTAGTTTCAGCAGCGGAGCGAGTTACAAGTTAAGCAAGGGGTTTATGAAGACCAGTGATGGGAATAACGGCGTTATAAATAATAATAAACATCTGCAACATTTTATAATAATAATTTATTCTATTTAGTGTCCATTTCATTCATTTAACCTATTTAATATTAGGGGCATCCAAGTTATTTGATATCAGCCTGACTTTGTCATACTCATATTCTAGTCAGAATGTGAGTCTGATACTGCTCCATAGGGCTTTGATTATGAGGCGTGTCTTAACCGAACCAGGTAAAAAAAAAAACTCTGCACTCAATTGGATAGACCTACAACCAATCAGAGCAATGCAGTAAGTCAGCTACATAGTTGCATAGCATAGTTTCAACAGAACTCAACTGCACGCACACTGGAAGAAGTAGTAAAATAATGAGTGTTGCTTCTTTTACTTGGTCCTCCATGAGTGCGACCAAAGGAGAAACCACAACGACCACAGGGTTTTCATTGCGTCCCATCTTCTTAGCGACCATCGGAGCCAGCTGATAAATTAAACTTTCGCTGAATCCCGTAGTAAGGACGGCAAACACATCTTTCCGATCGACAGATGCCTCGATTGCAGTTCTCTGTTCGTCTTTTAAAATGAATGCGCTGTCGATTTCTTTTACAACCGACGCGATAGTGGAATCTCTACATCTCAATTCTCCAGCTGCAGTCATCTCTGAGGGAAACCAGTTCAACCCAAGCGCTCTTTGATAACGTGATGATCACGTAACTGCAGATCATCTGTCCATCATCGTATAAAGCCCGCCCTGGCAATTTGATTGGCCCGACTAATTCTGAACCGATCATAATTACTCCTCAATGGATCGAGTCCAGACCGAACTTCCTGACCAAAAAATGTTGTGGGCGGGGTTCGGGCTGGCATCCAGGCTAATTTGACATAGGCCTATTTGAACATTTAAAATAAAGTAACACAATAGTTACTTTCGCTGGTAATTAGTTACTTTTATAATGATTTAACTCAGTTACTATTTGTGAGAAGTAACTAGTAACTATAACTAATTACTTTTTTTTAAGTAACATGCCCAACACTGATGAAGACAAACATTTTTCTTTGGATGAATCATTCAGTATAAGATCAGGAATGTGTATTAGGATTCAAATTTCATGTTGACCTTAATAGTTAGAAGAAGTAGATTCTTGGGGCACACTAACGCTCCCTCTTATTGTATTGCCTTCTTCCTTGTTTCCACAGAGAAACAGGCCAAAGATTGAATTAAAGCAGGAAGATCATGTTCCATTTCTTGCATTTGTGCATTTGTGCACCATGTGGAATAGAATGAGTGCACTCGTTGTTTCTGTGAAAAATGAGACCAGGGCCATTGTCTCATGTTCAAATTCAGGGTTAAGATCACAATCTCTTGAAATGGAGAATTGAAGTGCCTTCTAGGTCACACTGCTTTTTTTAATGTGTGTAGCTGAGAATTTCAGGTGAGACAGTCTCAATTCTATATTTGACTCTCAAAGGAATTATTCATCCCAATATACAAATATTGTCATCATTTTCAACTCCCATGTAATTTTTACACCTGTATAACCTTCTTTTTCTGTAGAACACAGAAGTAGATGTTCGGAAGAATGTTCACGCTACTCTTTTCCCTGTATAGGCTCATTAGAAATAAGTTTAAAACTCCAAAAGCATACCTACTACACTAGTGGCAGTAAAGCACCAATAACCTTTTTTCCTTTTCACACAAATGTTGATTACTGGGCAAATTATCAGGTAATAAAGCCTTATTTTTGTAATAATTATTGTATATTCTTGATTTGAAAACTAAAACATTTTTACTTTTGCATTGCATAAATATGGCTTTCCTGATGTAGTCAACTTGCTCAGTAGTTCCCATTGTACAGAATATAACAATATAACATTACCAGATTCATGTTCAAACAGAACACTCTTTTAGCTCCTCTCTCTGCATATTCCACTTTTGAAAGTGTCACAAAGCATGCAAAAAGCAACGTAATATCATTTTACAGTGTCCAAAGGTATGATTTTCCATTGAGCCTGTGTTGTCCTTTCCGTACAATGAAAGAATATAGTGACCACGGGCTTTCAATATCCAAAAATGACAAAAGCACACAAAAATTGCCATAAAAATAGTCCATACAACACATTTTCTGATGTTTTATGGTAGTTTTGTGTGAGGAACAGATTTATATATGTAATTTGATATTCTTGAAAATTCTCTGTTGTTCCATATCTCTCGAGTCTTATTAACACTTTTACATTTACATTTATTCATTTAGCAGATGCTTTTATCTAAAGCAGCTTTTAACAGACGCTTTTTATCTATTCAGACTTTATACCTGAAGACGAGTCATGGCAGATTTGACATCAATGATGCCAAATTTCACTTGGTGACTCATAACCAATCCCATTTGAGAGTTACAGAAGAGAGTTTTTTTGTCCTTCAGTGACAAAAACTGAACATCCGTTTTTGGGTCATGTGTAAAGAGCTGCTGCTAATGTACCAAATGCCATTTTGCCTACAGACATTAAAGGGTTAGTTCTGTCACTGGTAGCTGGGCTGAATGAGGCGCATGACATGAATAGTCCAAGGAAATAGTATGTTAATAATCAATCCAACACAACCACGTAAATCATAGATGAGAACGGACAGAGACTAAAGGAGAACTCAGAGTTTAAATGCATGGTACAAACAAAGGGAACTAATGAAATGATTAATGAGGTGAACATGATAATTAACTAAGCCAGGGGATACTCTCATGAACACGAACACAGACCAACTGACTGAAACAAAAAAATAATGACACTGAGCATACATGTTACAAGCTCCCAAAAATCATCATTTACTCAACCTCATGTTGATCCAAACCTGTGTGAGTTTCTTTTTTTGTGTGTGTTCAGCAGAAGAAAGAAACTCATACAGGTTTGGATCAACATAAGATTTTTGGGTGAACTATCCCTTTAAACACCACTAGAGGACAAAGAATCTGGAATAATAGGAATTTTGTTGCTCTTCCAAAACAAAAGATTTCAATCTATAGGCTATAACATTGACACTATAACTATGACTATACAAACATTGAGATACAGACAGAGGTAATATGCATACAGAAATCTTAAAGGTCCAGACAGTAGCAAAAACAGCCGTTTTAATTCTAAAAGTAAGAGTGAGGGTGTGAAATGGCAATAAAATGCATATGACCCCTTTATGTCCTCCATGTTTGACTTCTGCTCTAATTCATTTTGTTTCTCAGTTCAACATTCACCTTTCTGAAGCAGAGGTCACGGAACTGTGGGCGTAAATCAATGGTGCTCATAAGTCTTCTCTCCTCCTTTCTCCCCAGAAAAGTATTATTGCAGTGGCAGTTAACCGTGTGTGTATGTGTTTGTGTGTGTTTTGTAATTGCCCAGGTCTTCCCCTGAGTTCCAATTAGCATTTATATCTGTGAAACAGGTATGACCCAGGGGTTTGATAAAAACCGATGATGGTGGCGAGACCACAAACTGGATGCTGTATGCAGAACTAGCAGTATTATCATCACAACCTATTACAGCTTGGTATTATATATTAACTTCATGTTGGAAATAACAGTATCCTCTCCATGAGGTCCGTCTGTTCATGTAGGTGCAGATAATTGCTATCGGATACGGTTTTCGCATTATATATACATTATATATAATGATGATATACTGTATGGTTTTCGCTATTGAAGATGTATATTATGCAGCATCTCTTGCATAATGCATGTGAATACTCATCAGCACTCAACAGAAATTAGTTGCACATCTATGGTGTGAAGGTAACAGTGATTTTAACTAGATTAGAGTACATTTTATGGAGAAAAATTTAGTGACGCTTGGAACACAGGCTCATTGGAAAAACGTACCTGTTTGCAAAACGCAAAATACGTACCAATACGTACATATCACTGCAGTTTCCAACAGAAATGAACACTAGTGGTAGTAAAACACCAAGCACTTTTAATCGTTTTCACACACAATTATGATTACAGGGGCAAATAATGGATTAATAAAGACTTGTTTATAGGCGGCTCCTTGCACAATTATGTTATGACCTTAAAACACTTTTTACCATAGTGTATGATTTGTGTAAACGAATATATATTTTGGAGTTTGCATCACTTAACAAGCTCCATATGTTCTGTTTTACTGGTGTACTAAGCTTGCTCGGTAGCTCAGCTGGTACAGTATTGTACTTGTGATGCGGAGAGCTCGGGTACAAATCCCATGAAAGACCAGTCATGATAAAAGAGCTAGGAAACTAGTTAAAGGAATAATCATCCCAAAAATGACAATGCTGTCATCATTTGCTCACCCTCATGTCGTTCCAAACCTCTACGATTTTCTTTTTTATTTGGAACATAAAAGAAAATATTCTGAGAAAGGTCTCAGTGTTTTTGTCCATCCAGTGGAAGTTAATGGTCACCAAACTATTTGGCTACAAACATTCTTCAAAATTTCTTCTTCAGTGTTCTACAGAAGAAAGCTATATAGGTTTGCAATATCACAAAGGTGAGTAAATGTTGACAAATTCGACATTTTTGGTTGAAATATCCAAATATTATTACTGTAACTAATAACTAGCTTAAACTTGAGATGCATCCAGTGCATCTATCGTATCCATACTTTCTCTGTCCATCTTTCCATCATCCCCTTTTGATCCTCCACGTATTTCTTATCTTTGCTCACCAGGACTAAAACGTTATTCTGTCAGTGCAGATCTTCACAGGTCTGCTAGCTGATCTAAGCTCTATGGCTGTAACTATTCAAGCCCCAGGGGACATTTCTCCCTGAACTCTTGTCCATCAAAGGATGTGCTTGGGCAGAGTAGCGCTGACCAGCCAAACCTCATTATTTTACATGTAATGTTGTCACATATGACCCTTGCCCTACAGTGTGTCTCCGCTCTCTCTGATCATCTTTTGCCTTTGAAAGTAGTTATTTTGAAGAACTAGAATGAATGTGTTCACACTAGGTGGTGCTGCTTGCATTTTAGTTAGTTTTTCTTCTTCTTTTTTAGAATTTTTTCAATTAAAATTTAGATAGAATTTTGAAAGATTTTCTTGTTATTTTCAGTGACTTACTGCCAAAAAGATGCCACATGCCACTGCTTTTTCCAACTGCCAAGTCTCCAAGCCCACATCCAAAATAAAGTGAAAAGTAAACCAATAATAGCTAAACAGGATCATATATTTCCATTATTCATATCTTGTTTCCTTCGTTGTGGATTCTATATGCATAACAAGCATATAAAGAATTGAGGTGAATATGAATGTAAATAACCCGTTTAATTTAACCCCAGTGCCTGGGGATAAGCACTGGGTTATATTGGATCATTCTTATTAATCCAGCACAGTGAGCATATTTTGTCTTCGTCTGTAGTATATCAGCTCTATCAGCTTCCGTGGAACTCCTATAAATATTACAACATAGCCAGCCAGAGGCACTTTAACCGCTCATTATATGATCATGCAGCTTTGAAAAACAATGCCCAGCCTTTCTGTGTTGGGGGAAATGCAGATCAGGTTGTCACCAAATGTGTCTCATTTTGGGTCTTCTAGAAGAGAATCTACTGAATCTAAGCTTAAGATAAAATCGACCTGGTGAAAGACGCTTTTGTTCCCTTTTCATCTCTTCTTTTCACTTTACTTCATCCCTTATCTTCCTTTTGAGGCAGAGAACCTATAGGATCCATCGCCGACAACTTTAGTACACACCAAGGTCTATCATTGATTAAAACCGCATGGAGAGGGTAATACCCAATTCAGGTTTAAAGGATTTAGAAATAGCCTCTGAAATGAGATGAGGATTATGGGAACTCTACAATATTTGAACCGTTTTTTTGACGTGATATTTTAGGAAACTAGATTGTTACACTTTATTCCGATAGTCCACTTTAGACATTTCTACTAACTATAAGTAATATTGTAACAACATGTCAACTAACTCTTATTTGAGTATTAGTAGTCTTTTAGGGTTACGGTTAGTATAGTCTCAGCCTAAGATGTCATTCCTACGGACCGTTGGCTGAACGTCTGTTGCACAAGGCACACAAAATGGGAACCACTTCAGGAGTTTCAAAGTCGTCATCTACAAGATTTCAGGGAGACTTGTGTGTCACATTCTTTAATGGTCCACCTGGAAACAAAGCCTTCGTGATGACAAACCCCCTCATAGAAGAAAGCCGTTTCGTTTACAACTGTGACAGTGAGCGCTTATCAGAATCAACTAAACGCTGGGTTTTCGAAAGTATGTGAATTTCACAGCACCATTGTTGCAGTAAACTTGCATAACGTTCTGGAATTAATTATTTAATAGATGCACGCCAGTCTGTTATCGTAGGGACATCGACTTTACATCTTCACGCCCCTAAACATAATGCGGTTGCTTTGGTTGCTTTACATGTACAGTAGGTCAGAGGTTCTCTTTGGCGGTCCTTGGCCAGTGAAATTTGCGATGGTGTCCAGACCCTATGCCATTTGTTTAAAGGTCTGGCTATGTGAGACTAGGGTAAGTAGAATAAGTTGACATACTTGCAAAGTTACTTATAGTCAGTTGAATTTCTGTTGGGGGACCATCAAAATAAAGTGTTAGCATATTAAGCAGACAGTCTATTAATACTAATGACTGGTAGATGATATGTAGTTGTAAAGTTACTTATAGTAAGTGGACTATCAAAATAAAGTGTTACCAACTACACTGAACAAAATTATAAATGTAACACTTTTGTTTTTGCCCCCCTTTTTCATGAGCTGAACTCCAAAGATCTAAGACTTTTTCTATGTACACAAAAGGCCTATTTCTCTCAAATATTGTTCACAAATCTGTCTAAATCTTTGTTAGTGAGCACTTCTCCTTTGCCGAGATAATCCATCCACCTCACAGGTGTGGCATATCAAGATGCTGATTAGACAGCATGATTATTGCACAGGTGTGCCTTAGGCTGGCCACAATAAAAGGCCACTCTAAAATGTGCAGTTTTATCTCACAGCACAATGCCACAGAAATCGCAAGTTTTGAGTGAGCGTGCAATTGGCAGGAATGTCCACCAGAGCTGTTGCCCGTGAATTGAATGTTCATTTCTCTACCATAAGCCGTCTCCAAAGGCGTTTCAGAGAATTAGGCAGTACATCCAACCGGCTTCACAACCGCAGACCACGTGTAACCACACCAGCCCAGGACCTCCACATCCAGCATCTTCACCTCCAAGATCGTCTGAGACCAGCCACCCGGACAGCTGCTGCAACAATCTGTTTGCATAACCAAACAATTTCTGCACAAACTGTCAGAAACCGTCCCAGGGAAGCTCATCTGCATGCTCGTCGTCCTCATCAGGGTCTCAACCTGACTGCAGTTCATCATCGTAACCGACTTGAGTGGGCAAATGCTCACATTCAATGGTCTATTCACGGATGAATCCCGGTTTTTACTGTACAGGACAGATAGCAGACAGAGTGTGTGGCGTCGTGTGGGTGAGCGGTTTGCTGATGTCAACGTTGTGAATCGAGTGGCCCATGGTGGGGTGATGGTATGGGCAGGCGTATGTTATGGACAACGAACACTGGTGCATTTTATTGATGGCATTTTGAATGCACAGATATACCGTGACGAGATCCTGAGGCCCATTGTTGTGCCATTCATCCACGACCATCACCTCATGTTGCAGCATGATAATGCACGGCCCCATGTTGCAAGGATCTGTACACAATTCCTGGATGCTGAAAACATCCCAGTTCTTGCATGGCCAGCATACTCACCGGACATGTCACCCATTGAGCATGTTTGAGATGCTCTGGATCGGCGTATACGACAGCGTGTTCCAGGTCCTGCCCATATCCAGCAACTTCGCACAGCCATTGAAGAGGAGTGGACCAACATTCCACAGGCCACAATCAACAACCCCCTTTTTTTGGGACCCCCCAATACATTAAAACTGCACATTTTAGAGTGGCCTTTTATTGTGGCCAGCCTAAGGCACACCCGTGCAATAATCATACTGTCTAATCAGCATCTTGATATGCCACACCTGTGAGGTGGATGGATTATCTCGGCAAAGGAGAAGTGCTCACTAACACAGACTACGTTTACATGCAGCCAATAACCCGTTCAAAACCGGGATATTAGCAATAACCCGGTAGCGCACGGCCATGTAAACACCTACAAAAACCCGAATATGCTTATATCCCGGATTTTAAAAACCGGGATATGATACCTGGGATACCCCTTTTCTAACCCGAATTTTTGGTCATGTAAACGCGCATCGGCATAGATATCCCCATAGTGATTTGTGTTCTGCGTATGTTCTATTCGCAAGGAATCTTGGTCTTTTGAGTAGAGGAACTTCACGGCGCATACAGAAACCTGCGTGCAGTATACCGGAAGTAAACATGGCGAGACGCAGCACAGCATACTTTTGGAGCGAGGTCAGTACCAGCACCAAAGCGCAAAGGCGATCGCTATCTGCCCCGAACTATTCATTATCCGCGTGCTGCTATTGTTGTTGTCTTTGGATACAGGAAGAAGAATCGGAAATGACGCATATTGCGTCTTAAGGTTGTCCGTACGTCTTGACGCTAACCGTGCGTCGCCGTTTACATCGGGATATTGCAATTCCATGTATACAGGAGAAACTCTCTCTGCTCACGCATGTAAACGGGTTATTCCTAATGTTTCAGAAACCTGAATAGTGACCCTAACCCGACCATAACCCGAAAATTGGCTGCATGTAAACGTAGTCACAGATTTAGACAGATTTGTGAACAATATTTGAGAGAAATAGGCCTTTTGTGTACATAGAAAAAGTCTTAGATCTTTGAGTTCAGTTCATGAAAAATGGGGGCAAAAACAAAAGTGTTACATTTATAATTTTGTTCAGTGTAGATTTTTACATTTTCCGAAAAGGTCAAAAGTTCCCATCTCTAAGTCTCTGTGAAATTCTTTTCTCTATATATGGCTCAGTTCCATTTTTCACTTTAACAGTATTAAGAGTCCAAACAGTGCCAGTGGTTATGGCTAATCCTGAATCAGCAATAATATTAGTGATTCTTGCCTTAGCAAGCACCACTAATTTTACATTTACCAAGTGCCCTTCTAGTGAATGTACTTTTCATACATTTTCAGATGTTTTGTAATTAAAATATGAATTCGATAATATTAATTTTACTCAGTGCTTTTAGTCAGAACTGTTTGTCATCAGTTGAGTTAACAAAGAGCTATGCAAAGAGGTGTTTTAAATGCACAGATGGTCCAGTTCAGTTCAGTGTGCCTGTTCCTTCCCGTTGGTCTCTTCTGACCTACTTTCTTTGAGCTAAGGGTGATTCCCATAGGCAGACTGCTGGAGCTGTCAGAACCACGGACAGCTCCTGAACGCATCCGCACACTCTCACTGCACTTCTCCTGGGCTTTGGTTTCCATCTTTAGAGTAAACACATCCGATAATTCTGGGTTCGTTTAAAAGCAGAAGCAGTCAAAAGTACCCTCGTTCTGTTCTTGTGTTTAATTGCATCTTGGGGATTTCTGAGTCAATGTCTTGTTCTTGACACCATCCAATACCCGTCTTTGTGTCCTTTTTGTTTCCGGCCCTGTTCTAGTTAAGAGCCATACATATAACATATGGGATCTGTCTTCTGTTTGTGGTTTAGGGTGGATAAAGCTTTGATGATAACATCTCAGAAAGAGGCGAAATAAAGGAATGTTTTTTGACAAGTGCTGTTTGTTAGGTACTCTTTTTCACTATGTGGTTGTCATGATGGGACAAAAGGTGTCAGTGCTATTTCTTTGCTGTCATGCCAGATTTCTGTGGCATGCAGATAACTATTTGTTTTTATTTTGTGTTTTGCAAAACCACAATTGGACTTATAGTTTGAAAAGAACGAACTCTAACACTGTATTTGAAGCTAGTTGTGCATTCTAGAGCTCTATGCCTTAAACTGCACTTTGTAATGTTTAATGCATTTAACATTTTCATAAATAATTACATTCAGTTATAATGCATTATTAATGCATATAATATATAATGCATAATATATTTATTGTGATTTTTTGGGGTGTTGATCATGTGTCATCTGTTATTACACGTTGTAATATGAATCCTAATAGATTACAACTCTTTGCTAGAACACGTGGCTTAATAATATATCAAATAAAAATATATATATACTAATGCATTAAGTAAAGCTTTATTCTGTAGTGGATTACATATACAGGCTTCAAGAAAAAATCTTAATTTTTAAGATGCAGAAAATATGGTTTTAAAAACAGCTCTGTTTAAATACCGAATACAGATTTAATTTCCAATCTACTTTTAAGCTTCTGACATTTAAATAAAATTCTTATCACATCTGATGCAATAAATGTCTCCCCCAAAAAAGGATTAATGTTCCAAACCACTTTAACAATGATATAAAATTACTTTAAAATTCAGTTTGTCTCCATCTTCTGTACAGGAGAGACAGACAACTGGCAGCCTTTGTTGTGTACTTCAACAAATGTGATGGATTATGCAAAATTGTATAAGTGAATTTTTTCTTGTTACCTTGTGTATCATGCCTCATTGCATCATAAGTGCACTGATGTTTAAAAAATTGGAAGTGAGTTTTTTTCCCCCACCATTGTCTGGAAAGCTTTTATATGATGCACCCAACCCATGTATAGCAGACAAAAACACCATTATCATCTCCTAAAGTACTTAAGCGACTCAATGATTCTCATTGTCATGCCATTCAGGGAAAACTTCTTTGATGCACTTTAAAAAGCTCATTCTTTACACACTTTTATCATTTTATGTAGTTTTACCTTGCTTTTATGCAGTTGTTTTTCATTTTCCTAAAAGCAAAATAATTATGTCATCAGTTACTCACCTTGATGTCATTTCAAACCTTATAACTTTTTTTTTTTTTGTGAACTAAAGAATTTTAACTTTAGTTTCAACTGTTCATCACACAAAAGCATTACAAGATTTCAGAACTCTTGGAATATAGTGAATATAGACTGTATGGTGCTTTTTGCTCTTTTTGGAGCTTGACAGACATGGATACTATATGAAGTGTCATTGTATACAACAGAGCAAAAAGGAATCTATAAGGAAGTTCCCCTTTTTCTGTGTTTAACAAAAAAAAAAAAAATCAGCCTACAGCTTTGCAACAACATAAGCAAATACTGACAGAATGTTCTAAAATTCCCTTCATATTCCTTCAATATTCTCTTCTTCCCTCCCTCTTCACATTCTTCTGTGTCACTGGTTTCCCTTCACCTGTGTTTCCGAAGCTTTCTTTCCTTTGCATACGCACCCATTCACTCTCTCTGAGCAGAGCACCACTGAATAAAACATGAGATGGAGACAGAGACACTCCACTTCTGCAAATCACCATCACCTCATGCTACTCCGTCTCTCTTTGTCTTTCTCTCTCTTGCCATTTAAGTTTACTGGTCATCCCTTGGTCTTCTACCTTAAAGTACTCACCAAGAATGTTTAAAGGCACCACTGAACCGGCCACACACGTGGCTCAGCTTTCTGAGCGAGCTCTTCTCGTATACTCTCAGCAGCGTGTGGAGGGAAAGAGCACTGGATGAGAAGGAGGAGGAGGCAGAGAGAGATAAAGCAAGGGAGGGATAATACAATCAAGGCAGAAACACAGGAGCAGGTGCTTTGGTTTCCCATCTTTAGGATGAGACACAAGAATATGAGTATTCTTCCATTCTCATCTAAAAAAGCAGCTCATGGGATTGTTCTCCTGAACAGCAGCACGCATCTCGCCACCTATTGTTAGCACATGGAGGCTTCTCAGTTTGAATTATGGAGGATTTTTGCAATATTAGGAGTCTCAGTCCGGAGAAAGGTAAGCTTTCACACTCTGTTATTTCTTTTGAGAACAAAAAGAGTGTTTTCAAGTGAAGAGGCAAATAAGAAATAAAAAAATGGTGGATTTTTTTTAAAGTAGGAGTTCTTCTGGACACCTCTCTCTTTCTCAAGGGAGAATTTCTGTCTTCAGTGTAATTTCCGATTTTATCTTATGATGTCCCTGTGGTCCACACCATAAAGCCTGTGTAAATATGCTCTAACATTGTGTGTCTGATTTGTATGCACCATTCCATTGCCTCATGCACAGACAAAAAAAAAAATCTGTCCAGGCATTGTAAAAAGTGAACAAGTGCAGCCTTAAAAAAGACTTTGATTAGTGAAACTTGATTGAGTCATATTAACTCATATTTTTAACTCATTTAGATTTGAACACATAAAGCACATTTCTTACTGAAAGAAAGTGGTTTTATATTGTGCAGACATTTGATGACTGTACTGGTTAAAGCATGAGATAAGGCATGAGATGTGCTGTTTTTGCCAAAAGAGGTGATTCTGCAATATCATTTTAATTACATTATTATAGGAATATGAAAAACAAAAGTGCACAGCAAGCCAAGCGAAAATCAGTTTTGGAGAAATAAAAGAATTGATTTATGCTGGGCTTTTCAGAGATAAGTTTAACAAAGCATGCAGTTTTCTAGACAAGCTGAATTTGCAATTACATCACAGGCATCTGTGTGCAACAATGGTCACCTAATGACATCTCAGGTCTTGATTGTATTGGACATGTAAATAAAGTATGACATAATAGCAATTGCAAGTACTGTTTTAAACATAAACGCAATCATAAGCAAAAGCGTAATTATTAACAAAATAATAATCATAAGCACAATTGCAAATATAATCATCAGAATAATCGAAATCATATAAATAATCATAACTGCAATTGGAATTTTTACCATAACAGCAATTGTAATAGCAACAGAAAAAAGTTGTTAACGTAAGCATCGTTAACATCAGTAATCATAAACATAATCTCAAAAATAATCAGAAGGTTAAGTGTAATCTGAATTGGGGACTAGGGATCAGAATTAATGAGTGAATAGGTTAAACATGATATATAATCGCAATTGTATTTATTTATGTATTTATTACCTTGAGAACAAACTAGTTTGAGATCAATGCGACAAAACTGGAGAAAAAAAATCACTCTTGCATGCATTGTTGAAAATAGAGTGTTGATACTGTTAGATTTTCTTGCTCTACTGCAGTGTTGCGACTGCAGTGCTTCACTGTAACCTACCTGTGATGCTCTAATGGTGCACACTATGATCACTAGCTTAAAGAATACTGCAAGCATCATCGCCTTGCACAAAACCAATCCAAAATAGAAGTGCTCTGACATCCTGAAGTTTTGAGCACCCTTCATCCTGTTATCGCATACCCGCTGCTTCACATCCAACTGTCACGCTTTCTCCGGATTCCTTAGCCTGTACCTGTGGCCCTCGCCAGCTTCCTGTCAGCTGCATCTGCACACTGTGGTCATGGCGTGACTCCAGTCTGAAAAACAGAAGCAGCTTATGGACAGTTTCTCCCATTATGTTTCCATTACTTACAGCTTTTCGAAGACTCTGGTGATGCCTGTGTTTTCCCTTTGAGGGTCTATTAAACATAAAATGCGTCATTTTACAGTACAGAGAGTTTACATATCACCGTGGCAGTACATGCAATATTCTCTTTCTTGCTCTTAAGTTTTCCTTTTTAAATAATTGATCACATGGGATTATAGGGCTGTCACAAAAGAGTTTTTGTTGAACACACAAATCAGTCTGATATCATTTATTTGTGGTGAAAGCTGCTTTCTGAACTTGGGTGAGCACCAACAAACCATTTACATGTCTGCTTGAAAAGATGGTGTGGAGTACCTTTCATTTGGGAACCATTACAGTTCACTATTAGTGCACAAGTACTGTAATGTCAGATCTCGTGAAATGGCGTATGTATGACACGCCAATTCGTATTTCCATTTTAGGCATGCTATCAACACGCATAATCGCTTTTCAGCGTGTTTATCAACGCCGTTGACTTAACGTTACATTACTGTATATGTAAATATATGACCTACCCCAACCCCGTCCCTAAACCTACCCGCCACCGGGGTTAATACCATTTATGAGTCTTCCCCTACCATCCTAGGAAAAAAAATATCGCTCCCCAGATGTAGATCTACATTTTGCTTCGTTTCGCTCGGACATTTAACGGCGTGTACATACACGCGGAATCACTCGGACATTTAACGGTGTAGACATAAACGCAAAAGATGACGGTTCGTTTCGGCGTGGACATACACGCGGATAGCTCAAAATGCGTATAGATAACACGCCACTTGACTTGAAAGTGGCGTGTATGTTTACGCAAAGTCATGATGTCATGTTGGTAATGTAGCCTAGCATGCATGTAGCCTAGCATACATTTTGCCTGTTAAAAGCAAGGGAAAATTAACGGCTAGCAGTGTATTCAATTATTTTAATGCACGACGTGGAGGCAAAGAACCTCCGTGAAGCATTGCTGGCATTGAAAACTTAAAGCTGTTATTGATGTTTGCAGCACCATATTTAACCGGAAGGGTAAAATTGACGGTTATTTTCGTCAGTTACGGCTCGTTAGATCTAGCATACTGCCCACTTTGAATCAGACAGAGATAAAGTAGTGTGTACGATTACATGTATTTGAATGAATGAATTATAACATTTATTTGAATTAATTAGCAATTCAGTAGCAAAGCTATTTTATTACTAAAAGTCATGGGGCAGCGTTGATAACAAGCTTCTGTGCTCCTGAATGTTTCTGTGTGTGCGCAGCGACAGTGACATATGTGTGTGCACTTCAATGAAAACAGCGCATTATTATAAAACGGTGATTAAACTGACTTGGAACTACCTGTGCATTCATTTATTGCACAACTTCCAGCCATTCAGAATCGAGTATTCAGACAGACCATGGTATAACACATTTCTCTTTGCTGCATGTCCAAGCACAAACTACCTGTAAGAGAGCAGCTTAAATCCTGAATCTCTCGCAATACATCCACAGCAGACAGAAGCACAAGTTTGTATGTGTTAAGATTTGCTTGTAATACCAAAGGGCCAAAAACATAATTTTAACGGAATGGAATCAATGGAATCAAACTTGAGTTTAAACCAAGCATTTAAGTGTCTGAAAACATCGACAATTCAACAAAACCTTTACCTTTTGTCTGCACTGATATAGCACACTAATATACAGAATCCTCCAAAGCTACAACATATTTAAAGACCTTCTACATCACAAGGTCTTAAGACTAAGCTAGTCTTATCGCTCATTAGATGCAAAGACATTTTGTAAGTGGATAGTAATGTGAAATTGTTGCTGCCACGCTTACTGAGGGCACAGTGAAAATATACGAGGAGCA
The DNA here is from genome assembly GCF_029890125.1 of Rhinichthys klamathensis goyatoka. Lineage (NCBI taxonomy): Eukaryota > Metazoa > Chordata > Actinopteri > Cypriniformes > Leuciscidae > Rhinichthys > Rhinichthys klamathensis. The sequence continues at coordinate 9,289,772 of NW_026606587.1, read as the reverse complement.
AAGTTGCTTGCTATTTGGAGATAGTTTTGATTTGTAGACCAAGAAAGGCAGCGCTGTTTCACTAACAACCATTTTGCTATGGGCACTGTATTTAACTCTGAGGTTCAATAGCAAACTGTGAAGCTTAACTTTCATCTCTGAACATCTCTCAGGGGGACTAGTCTCAGCTTTCGATTGCATTCCTATGGTTCGCCCACTGACCATCTACAGACTGCCTGATGCATATTGCACTCAAAAATGGCAAAAGCTTTCTCTAGGTGGCAAGATCCAAACTGATTGGGTGGTGTTACACGTATTTAAGAGTAAAAAAAAAAAATTTGTATCAGCTTTCTAAGAAACAAAGTTGTATTTTAAAAATTTTCTAGCTGCTTCTGAATAAGTGCTTGTCACTGGATTTAACGGTGCTTATCAAAGCTATCAGATATCAAAGATATCTTAGATATCAAATTGTTGTTGTTGATGTTGTTGTTTTTTATTTTAGGTGAGGGGGGGGGCACTTAATATAATTGCAAGTAAACAAGGTGTACTCGAACACTCTTCTAAGTTCTGCTTTAGAGACCTGCTTTTTGTACCAACCGAAATGTTTCTTTCAAAGTGGGAAGGTCTGCTAGAATAAGCTGTGTGGACCAGACTTTGTACTCAGTGTCTGGCTAAGCAAGACAAACAAAGATGGAGCATTAATGGTTTGGCATGTATAAGGTTAGGACACCCTGAAGAGATTTGGACGTTCAAGCTGTTTTCAGGTGAGATCACAGTAATCCAAGGCCTTGCATGGGTGAATGACAGATGTGGTACTTCTACAGACAAAGCAAATTCAGAGTAAACATGGGATCTGATCAAATCCGTAAAAAATTTTAATGTCAAATGCAAAGTCAAAACCATGATGACACCAGGGTTTAAATTAGACTCAGAGCAGCTACCACACATTCATGCTAGACAACAACTCTCACAAAGTATTCTGCTTCCATTTGTTTGTGTGTTTGCCTGTCCTGAGATATTGCTTTTGAAGACTTCATGCAAGTATTTCATTAGAATGTCTCTGAGAGAAATTCATCTGTGCAGAGGATGTCAGGCATTGGCATTTGAAAACTACTTCAGGCATTTTATAGACTGAAAATACCCAGCTGAAGACATGTTAAAGGTGAGAAGCATCACTTAACCAAAAATCATTGCTCAACCTCTTCTGTTGTGCTTTGAGGAGATCAAGCTCTCTTCAGCTTTTCCTGCCTAACATGACATCTCTCTCTGATAGTGAAGAGGAAGAAGGGGCTGTTTTGTACCTGAGCAATGGTGTCAATAAAATTGACTGTGGAGAACAAAGGACTTTTTTTCGGAGGTTTTACCTCTGAATTCTAGTCAATCAAACGTTAATTTTAATCCTGTGCTGCCATTATTGTTAATCTTGTCATCGTAATCATTATTTTAAAATGCGGGATTCCATTATTTTATTTGAAAGGCTTGATACCTCATTGAAACCTCTGTTAAAACTTCTTTTCAGCTCCAAACATAGATTAATTCTGGAAATATAGCAATAATATAATTCTTAATATAGCAATATTGAGAGTACCACTAGGTGCCTGTCTTTGAAACTATGGTATATAGAATTGTACAGGAGATAGCTTTAAAGAAAATTATGGAATTTAGAATTCTAAAAACCCTTTGTGGTTCGCTCCTATGGTGAGATACTGAATGATTTGTGCTTTTTTCCCCTTAAATATGGCAGAAAAGATTGCTCTTGCAGAGACAAAGCTAGCTGTATGTGGGAGGTGTTCTTTTATGCTGAAGACAGTGAAACGCGCTGGTGTGTTTGTGCATGGTTTTTACTCTGTGTTAGTACTGTAAGCTGTAGTCACAGGTAGAAGTGTAGAGTGCAACATTTTGGTTTACTATGACAATTCATAGTCAGGCCTGCACACTTGCCATAAGATCGCAAGCCACAAAGAAGCTGAGTTTATTGCAATGTCCAATTGTCTGTGTGGAAGTGAGCGTTGAAATGTGATGCCTATGCTTTTGGTATCGTGCTTTGAGATCAAATTGGCCTGATTTTGTTCATAGGCCATATAACTAACATATATCATTACCTATGGAGATGTTTAAAATAGCTGAGCCATCATGTGTGGGTTCTTTGTTAGTTCTCTGAACTTTTTGTCTTCCCAAGAGATCCCTAAAGAAAGACAATACAAATTTTGATAGACAGGACATAAATGTTCTGCTTTGTGAAATAAAAGTTAGTCAAATGTAAGAGCGAATTATTTTACAGAAATAGTACATTTATGTTTATTTATCTGGGTTACCATTCGTAGATTATGGATCAAATCCAAGAGCTGCTTAATGGGTGGAAGTGAGTCATGGCACATGTTGAGTCATGGGATTTAACCTGAATCTCAGGGGGACAGTTTGTGCATTTAGATCTCCAATTAAAGAGCACACCAACACTGGGGTCAATGTTTCTCTGGTTGGCTTCAGATAAACCCCTGCTAACTAATGCTGTAACTACCTTGTTATGGTGGCAAAAAGCATCTTTCTTCAATAGCAGCCATTTAGAAGGAGCTGCATGTTCTGATTTCAGCTAATCAGTGTTTTTCATGTAATTTTTCTTCAGCACAGAGTAATTAGTATAGCATTCTTTTCAGCCCAATTTGTTTTTTAGAGCTAGGTCAGTTATGGACTTAGAGATTTGGTGACGTTGATCCAGAAAAACTGGCACTTGGCAAAATTATGGTCACCCTTCACTGTGCCAAAGCAACATTTACGTATTAGTTCAGTGGTTGATTTCTATGCTGTGCACAAACTGTACCTAAATGTATGAGTGCTATCATTAGCATACAACAGACATGGAAGGCTCTAAGTCTTTTGTAAAAAGTAGCTTTCTTTCTTTATAATACAGTAGTAGTAGTAGTAGTAGAGTAAGTGCAACAGGGGTTAGCAGTAAACACAGAATACATATGACAGGGTAAGTTTTTCATTTCAGTCAGTGCGTCCATAGGCACAGGATAAGATAAACCAGTTGAGCTCCCTCCCTTGTCAAGCCTTCACCCTGGGAAAGTTTACCAGCAGGGCACTGTATCCTTTCCCCTGTGTTGCCATCTGTTCATTCAGACTCCCTTTCTCTCCATGCTGGAGACTGCCCTCTCTGTGCCGCTTTTGACGCTTGTGATCCAACCGGAGCGTTTCCTGTGAGGGGTGTGTGTAAGGGGAAGAGCAATGTGATTTCACTTTCATCTGAGATACAATTAGAGATAATTAAAACAGACCTACTTGCTTTTGAAAAGGACAGACCACAATCTCAATACATGCAAATTAAAGTAGAGTTAATCTTTCAACAAAGCACGTATATACTGTACTGTATAAACTATAATATTGAGTCAAAAGTCAAAATCCCTCTAAATGTAATTTTTTTGTGTGAATTCTGATAGTAAAAATATATAGAGCCGTAAAGTACAGTAAAATAACTAGAGTGTGTTGTATACATTACAACACACTTCAGGCGCTGTAGATTTTGACCCTGTATAATTTGACCGATTGTAGAGAAAGAGATTGAGCAATGTAAATGGGTATTTAACATTAAAATTGTCTTTCAATATTATGAATATTTAATCTGTTTAAAATACACTACATGGTTGATAATGGGTTAGCCATGGGATTTTTTTTCCAAAAGGTAAGTACTGATGAAATCCATTTCCTGTGCTGTTTGTTCACTCTAGAGAGTCTTTTCAATAAATGTTCATTGGAAACATGCTTCGACCTACATTTTTGCAAAACTCCAAAAACTTCCATATACTATGATGTACTGCTGTTCCAGCTGAAATTAACACAGTGACAATAAAACGGCAACTATATTAGTATTCGTATAGTTTATATGTAAATAAGTCACTCAATTGCAATAGTTAATCTATTTACGTCAAAGGTTCTATAGCAGTGTGCAACTTCATTTGGATTCTCTAGTAGTTTGTGATTTTGTTTGGCATGGGTAGTGGCCATACATTTACCCAAGAATGTAATCACACATCCAGAAGATGTCATCCCAACATCCCAATCTTGTGTTAATATGCAACAATTGAAGTCAGAATCACTAAAACATCATACAAGTTAATGCTGGCTTCAAGTCTTCTGAACGATCACATTTATGAGATGAACTCACATAAACATCGCATAAACCACAATGTCAATTACTAGTGTGAAACATCTTTTTTTTTTTATAAGCGCAGACTGTTTACATTGGAAACATGCCAATTAAAGAGTCATGCCAGAATATTTATATGTGGTAGAAATACATTTTTGTACGGTTGTTTGCCAGGAAATAAAAGTAATTTCTGATCATTTTCTGCCAGCACAACAATGTACATTGTTAAAGCATCAGTTGCATATGTGCATCTTTTTTCATATTGTTGCAACAGGGCTAAACTATAGTTTCCGGTCTTCGTAAGTGAAATATGAAATTGCCCAAAAAACATTTTTCTTGACTTAAACACATTTCTTCCCAGGATGACTTGAAGGAATAAGACTGAAGCAGACAAAACATCTCATTAGTTTCCTGGTAGGTTAATATTGCTAGTGAAAAACACAAGGCTCACCGAACCCAGATGGTTACTGATGAGGGCTGTCTTTTCCTTTTCACACTTGTTCATTTTGGACAATGTGTGTTCAGATCTTGCACCCAGAATAGAGTAATAGGCGAAGGCGGCATGGTATAGCTTCTGCGTGTGTTGGCAAACAACATTGATTGTTTAACCAGACAACCATATGGCCCATCTGTTGAAGGTGAGCTTCCAAAAGACTAAATCCTTCAAGAGCCTGAAGTCCCACAAAACCATCCTGAGTCTTGACCTTCCACAGAGCACATATTGCCAGCATGTAGAACCTATGAGTGTGGCATTATGACCACTTCTCATCTGTTCATCTTGATGGCAACATGCCAGTTCAAATTTTCAGAGGCACTGAAGCTACTCCTCTAGCCTCTCAGCTTGGTCAGCCTCACAGATTCAGAACAGGGCATTTACTTTTTGTCAGGAGAATTTGCTTTCATGACTTCCACGAGATGTCACCATAGAACAGGGGTGCTCAATCCTGTTCCTGGAGATCTACATTCCTGCAAAGTTTACCTCCAACTATGAACAAACACAACCGAACCAGCTAATTAAGATCTTCAGGAGCACTTGATAATACAGAGAGGTGTGTTGGAGTAGGGTTGGAACTGAACTCTGCAGGTAGATCTCCAGTACCTGAGTATCTTATTATAGGAAACAGGCATCCAGTCCTGTTCCTAGAAGGTATCCAAAAGAGTTTAGCTCTAGCCCTAATTAAACACACCTGAGCCAGCTAATCAAGTCTCTAGGATCACTAGAAACATCCAGGCGGGTGTGTTGGAGCTAAACTCTGGAGGAAAGTGGCCCTCCAGAATTGGACACCTCTGTTATAGGGGAAAGACAGCACAGTCTTATTGGAAAGACGTACCTTTGGCAACATTTCTGCAAAATACGTACCAATGCATACATATCACTGCAGCTTCCAACAGAAATGAACACTAGAGGTAGTAAAACAGCAAGCACTTTTAATCCTTTTCATACAAAATTATAAGGACAGATTATTGATTAATAAAGACTTATTTTCACGCGGCTCCTTGCAAAATATTATATTATGACCTCAAAAATGTTTTTACCATAGTGCATGATTTGTAAACGAATACATTTTGGAGTTTGCATCACATACCAGCTCCATATGTTTGGCTTTTCTGACATTCAAAGCTTGCTCGGTAGCTCAGCTGGTACAGAGTCCCGTGAAACACGAGTTATGACAAAAGAGCTGAAAGACTTCTAGAAACGAGCTAAAATAGCATGGTAACATCATCAGTTTAGGGTTTTGTGTAGGTGTACGTTATTTAAAAATGTGATGGAGCATTAAAGGTTCACCCAAAAATGAAAATTCTGTCAGTAATTACTCATGTTGTTCCAACCCCGTAAGACTTTCGTTCATCTTCGGAACACAAATTAAGATATTTTTGATTAAATCTGAGAGCTGTCACACTCCTCCATAGGCTTCTATGTAATTGAAACTTGCCGGCCCAGAAAGTAAATAAAAACATACCTCAGAGTGAGTTCACTGGTCATGAGTGTGATGCTGGCCAATAGTGAGCCTACGTTCTGACGTACTTCTGGTATGTTCTGACGTACCTACGTTCTGACGTAGCGCTGCGCTGTTACACTACGTGAACTCACTCTGAGGCCCACATAGAAGAAAACGAATAGTTGAATAAAGTCGTTATTTTTGTTGTTTTTTGCGCACAAAAAGTATTCTCGTCGCTTGATAAACTTAAGGTTGAGCCACTGTAGTCACTTGGACTATTTTAACAAAGTTTTTATTTACTTTCTGGGCCGGCAGGTTTAAATTACAATAGAAGCCAACATAAAAAAAAAAAACATTGCCAGATTCACATTCATCTGTTTCGGATAAAACTAAACATGCTTTTTTGCGCCACTCACTGGACATTTCACTTTGAAACTGTTGCGAAACGTAATATACTTTTGTAGAAATGTTGCCACAGGGATGTTTTTCTAATAAGTCTGGACTGGGGGAAAATCCCCTGGAGCATCCTAGAGTTGAATGTCTTGCTCAAGGGCGCAATGGAGATGCCTCATGCCACGGTTCTTGTGGGATCAAACAAGGAACCTCATGGCTTGCAGCCCTGGACCTTACGTGTTTATGTTCAACATCAAATATCTATATACTGTACACATGTCAGCAAGAAACCTCTCTTTTTGTTCAGAGACAGAAAAAAATCTTTAGTTAGGCAAATCTAACAAAGAAACTGTAAAAACCTAGATCTTAATTTGCACCTGGAATTAATTTACATCTGTTTTTTGACCATTCATAGCATTCATGCTAGCATTCATAAGAAAAAAAGTAAAAAAAAAAAACAATGCCCAAATTAATTTGTTGCAGCCAAGTTTATTTGTTTTTTTCTCAAATTATATTTGGTTTAAACCTTACATTTTGATTTAATATTATTCTAAAACTTTTTTTTCATAAAGACAAAAACATGATTGCTGGGTAAAATAATGATTTATTATAAAGACCATATCTTACTTAATCAATATATTTTCTTTAGACTGTGGCCAAAATGTTCATTAATATGTAAACGGCTTGGATTTTCTTTATAAATTAGCTATAATATGATATGTTGTTAGTCAATGTTTAATATAAATATGAATAAAGACAGGAATATTCTCTTTTGAAAAACCTTAATGTTTATTAGTAAACATTTTGCTAAATCTTTTTTGTTATGGACTAATAAATAAATAAATAATTAAATATCTATAACCCATAATAATTTCTGCTGTCAGTAAAGCTAGCAAGTATGTGTTCTAGGGCTGCAACTAACGATTATTTTAATAAATCGATTAATCTGTCGATTATTTTTTCGATTAATCGATGAAATTATTAATTTTCTCATTAATTTCCAACCCTTTGTTCAGAAACAGAAATGAAATTCACAATGCAAAAAAATCTTCAGAAAGTGCACAAACAGGTTGCTCCTTGAACATCCCTGAGCAGTTAAAGGGACCATCAAAATAAAGTGAAACCTAAAAAGGCACTTTAAAGGGGCTATATGTTCATGTAATAATCATTTGTTTATTGCCAAATGATTGTAAACAGCTTCTAATGAAACTTGACAAAATGAGACCTTCCTCGACTTCCTAGGTTGTCTATGAAAGCCTGTAGACTGATTTTATCTGAAGGATTCTGAATGCTGGGAAATCAAAAGGATGTGACAGTTACGCACGCTCCCAAGAGCCTTTCTTCTGTTCAGTGACACATGAAATGAACAAATGCTTATACAATGTTCAGGATAATGCCAAAAGAGCCGTTCTGTACTGTAATGTCAATGTGTCATGCAAAGAAAAGGGATTAATTCAAACTATCGTCTCACATAATCAGATCTAGTCTATAGTCTCATATATACTTTATAATCAAACGATCATAACAGTGTAATTTCAATAAGCCTACCTCATCTGTCGCCATGCTGCTTGTGAATTACAGAGCTGGTGCAAACATATCCACATCTCTACGGTCAGATGCTTAGCTGCTGCTTTCTTACCGCTGTCATTTTTTCTGTGTTTATTTTGTTATTGAGAGGCTAGCGTGCAGCACATATGTACATGCTCGTCGAAACATTGCTCTCAGCAGCATGGACGGCGTTGTGATGTTCGTTATAAGTATATCCAGGGGCGTAGCAGCCATTATAAAAGTGGGGGGGACAAAATGGTGTGGTGATGTGACCCAAAGGTCAGTCCTTCCAGAAAAATGCGGAGTTTTTTTGTGATTGTTGCGGGCAAAAATCCTTGATTATGCGGCGATGGAATATGCAGGATATTTGCAATTTTATGTGATGAAATTGCGGGAACATGTAAAACCTGCGGTTTGATGAAAAAGAGAGAAAAAGTGATTCCCCAACACCCTGTTCTCACTAGGCTCCTACCTTAATGTAAAGAGTCATTTCTTATTACTTCCTATGATAAGCAAACATACTACATCACAGAAAGTGCTGGAATATTTAATCTTGTTTTATTTCAGACCTTAATAAACACATGGCTCAAACTTACAAAACATTGATGAGTCAAACAAGTTCTGTAGCTTTACAAAAGGAATATGCTACAACTTCTGTAAAAATAAATAAATAAAATATGAAAAAAATGTTTCCTGTTTTACAGCTTTTCAATGATGTTCATGTCACGTAATTACGTCACTTCATTACGTTCCCATGGCAACAGGGGGAAACGGCTGCTCTCGTGTGAAGCAAACGCAACATTTTTCAACTTTCTGCTAAGATATATGTGACTTTTTTTGCAACAAAAATGCGGGGATTATGAAATCATATAAGCCCCGCATATTTTGCGTGGAAATCGGCAATTTATACATCAAAAGTGCGGCGTATTTTTTTTAAAAATGCCCCCGCATAAATATGCGGACTTTGGCTGATTATGCATTGAATCATGCGATCGCATAATCACGTTTTTCTGGAGGGACTGAAAGGTGATGTTCATAATAATAAATTCTAGATGGAATAGCAATTGGCATTTTACAGCACCCTAGTGCTAATTTTGGGAACATGCCATGATAGTTTACAGCAACCTATTTTTGTGAAATCATACTCGAAATAAAAAAATATTGCAGGACTTGGGACTTTCAGACAACTGTGGACATCTAAACTTTATTTTTATGAAATAAAGATATTTTATGATATTTACAATATTTCAGTTAAACTACACTTGAACAATAACTTTTATCTTCTTAACAGTTGGACCAAAAAAAAGTGTTCAATGAGTACAGAACAGATTACATCTAGCCTACAGTAATTTTAAACAACAGACAATTTATAAAAATATATCAATAAAACCTAAATCAATGTATTCGGTATTGGACATCAATTTAACATTGACATTAGATGTTGAATTTACATTGAATTTTGGTCACCCGACGTCGCAACCAAAATTTAACCAAATATCAACATCTTATGACGTTGTGTGCCTGCTGGGAATAATCTGTTATGTTTCATTTAACAGACGCTTTTATCCAAAGCAACAAGTAGGAGAGCATTTAACACACACTCGGCACAATCCGGCGCGACGTGACGAGGTCCATACGGGTTCTGTTGTCTTACACGTCTTACAGCGTTACAGTAGGTTAAATCATAACAAGGAAACTTTACGTGTGATTCATGTCATTGCGACATACTGTAACAGTGTGTGTTTGAAAAAAATGATGTAGTCCTCTGCTTTTTTTCTGGGGTGCATTAGACGGCCAAACAGCAAAGCGACTAAACAAACACGAAAATTCGCAAGAGCAACAAAAGATTTGAAGCTCATGGCAGACGCGCCCAATAGATGCTTCGCGCTGTGATTGGCTGAATGTTAGCTCACTCAAGTCTAAGTAACAAATCAGAGAACACGGGCAGAAATATTGGCGCTGAGTCAAAAAAAATGCGGGGGACAGAATCACCTGTTTCTAAAAGTGCGGGGGACGTGTCCCCCCCGCCCCCCCCCGGTTGCTACGCCCCTGAGTATATCACTGCAAAGATATTTCCAACTTATTTTTCAATTCTAAGCAAAGAACAATAAAAGAACTTCGCCGTGAATATATCGGGGCATTGAATCACATTCAGTCTCTTGTATGTTATGTGTGCACGAGTCAGTGGCGGAGCCAGGATTTTTTCATAGGGGTGGCCAGGCAGGGGCCAGCAAACAGTCTGGGGTGGCACATAAATCTTAATTATTTTAACATAATAATTAGTTTAAATAATCTATTGGACTGTTCCTACACAACTGAATACAGTTCATTTGTATTCAATTGTAGCTAATTGAGAGAGTATAGTGAATTAGGAATCATGGAATACTGAGTGAATTTGATTTTTTTTTTAATTATTATTACTTACCACCTCCAGGAATAATAATAAAGGGGACACACACTATAGCTAAAGTTATTTAGTCATATAGTAAACTTGCTCAGTTAGCATGGTTCTGGTTCACAAAAACCCCCAACATTGTTGCACCTTCATGGATGAGACATGCAGATAACTACTGTAGTTCAAAGATTATACCCTTCATTGAATTTTATATAATCAATTAACTCTTCAACTTTCTATATTAGTAGTCAAAATAAAGAATCTAAACCGTTCTATCATACCTAATTAAAAAGGGGGGAAACATCTCTTTTGAATCGCTATGTGCAAGAATGTGAAGTCAACATGCACATAAATGGCAGAATATAAAATTAGTTATTTTATGGATTTAAAAATTATGCATTTTATTTTGTCCTTTACAAATTAACGCAAAATTAACGCCTATCTTCTAGTACAAATGCACAGTGCTCACATTTATTTGTACATTAAAAAAACACATAGCCTGTCAGTTTGTGCCTTAAACATGGCAGAATATTTTAGTCTAGACATATGTGACGCATATATAACAAATACATACATGCATGCAGTTTTGACACAGATTGTATCGCCTTTTTGATTATTTCATGAGTTAATTGACAACAGAACTACGGCTACAGCACGCCACATTTACGCGTGATGTGCAAGTACAGTACAACGTCTGACAGGACAGTAAAAAGTTAGTTTAACTGACATTTGTTGACCTTGCAACATTCATCTTACAGCAGATAGCCAACTGATTCAGGACAACGCGCTTTTCTCCGCATCTGACGGAAGTGTCACAAGCTTTCACACAGATATCTTTCAAAATAAAAGTAGAATCAGAAAAAAAGAGAATTGCGTTGTTGTTTCTTTGACTGGACATATGCGACTCACTCAAAACGGTCTTGCAACTCACCAGTTGAGCAACATCAAATCTATATTTACTATGCTCCGATCACTGCTGAAGCTGATTCGGCACTTGTACATTTCCGCACTCGTTTGACTTGCGCCTGACGCTGAGGTGAAGTTGGAGTGCGCGTTTGAAAAGTCTCACGTTTTTTGTGGTCGTAAGATACGGTTCTGTGTTTTAAAAACGCAATTCTTGTAAAAAAAAAAAGAAAAAAAGAGAGAGAGAGACAGAGACAGAAACGGCAGTTGTGAGAGGGGTGGCCAAAGGGGTGGCCAAGCTTAAGCCAAGGGTGGCCATGGCCACCCCTGGCCACCCCCTGGCTCCGCCACTGGCACGAGTGCGAGCACAAGAAATAAGTTGCTGGCTGCAGTTCACTCAGCGGCCACCGGTGTCGCTAATAATAAGGATTTTTGAATTCTACATGTGCCAGAGAAACAAGCGCGCAGCCATCTCTAGAATTTTGTCTTTGAACGTCCGTTTTTGCGGTAGCTCTGTATATTTCTATGGCATCGCTGTCGGAGAGTATTTAGCTGGTGAAGTGGATTTACTTATTGTAGAGTTAACGAAAGTTATAATGGGCATTGATTTGTTTGAAGCAGATGTCATAACAAATGTCAGTAGACCGGGAAGTTTTTAAAACGAGTGGTTCATTCATTAATCCGTAAAACATTACCTTCATGCTGTGGAAGACAGAACACAACGAGTGCAGCGCTGAAAAGGGGTGGGGCTATAATAAAATGCAACTTTTTGTACATTTCATTGGTTTAAGGAAAATGCTTGAATCAATAAAGCATGTGAAGGTGGTTTGGTGGAAATGTGTTTAAGTATAACCCATTCTTGCCTTTGAAAACAGATTGAGTGCTTTTGTTGACCCCATCTTGTCCTTTATATTGACCGCAGTAGCCTGCAGTGTGCTTGTGGGTGAAAGGGTTTCTCAGGTGCAAGCTGGGGTGGAATTTTTATACATAGCAGGGAATTCAAGCAGCCAGAGCACTGACACTGTGCCTTTCACCAGGCATTTGCTACTGTATCACAGTGTGACCTCTGCCTTTCCTTTAACCCGCAACCTGGTAGAGTCATTTGTACATGCAGAACCATTTAGACATTATACAGCGAATCTTGTTTATTCCTAAACCTACATGTTTTAATGATCTTTTAGCATTTTTTTTCCATCTGTTTGTTAGTCACAGTGTACCCTGACACACATAAAACACTTAAATAATTGTGGATGCTTTCAAGCTTTTTAAAGTGAAAGATAACCTGTGCTACCGTATAATTTCCTCTGCCTGTTTAGACAGTGAGGCAAAGAAGGACTCCTTTCTCCTTAACAGCTATCAGAGAAGCCTGCTATAGGCCATTTCCTTAAATATGTCCAGTGCTTTCATAAAAAACAAAAACAAATCCTTTAAATAATACTTAATTAGACATTAGGTGACGTAGCACACTTTCATTCCGGTACTGTTGTTCCAAACACTGAGCCAGGAAAAACAAAAACCCTTGTTTGACTAATACATGCGTTACCTGAGCTACCTACGCTACCTGGCTCCAAATAAACGCTTGTGAAGTAAAGTTGTGTGAGACTGAGGTGGTAACCATAGCAACAGTACTCAGCTTGAGCGCTTTCCATTAGCATCAGTATGGGACATACAGTAGGTACCGTCATTATTTATTACTTTATTACAGATTTATGCATCACATTTATATTACAAAAACTTTGTTTTTAAAAGGACATTATGTAGATATTATAGATTCTTTAATATCTACATAAAACAATAACATGCTACAGCTCATTTACCTGAAACAAGTTTTATCCCATTTAGCAGTTAACTTTATGCAGTATAAGGTTAAGGTTATGGAATCATTTCTTCTTTGTTGTCTATCAGTTCAGTGGATATTCCAGGTAATATATATAGGCTAAATATTTTATCTTCTGTTAACTTAGTTGAATATCATAAATCTAAACTCTAATAATCAGGGTTAAGGATTGGTTTATATATGAGCAATAGTAACAGCGATGCTTGCTTTAGCAAGAACCACTAAAAACCTGTATGATCTTCCTGTTTATGGGAAAATATAATTACATTACATCATTACTTTGATGTTCAGCTGTTAGAAACAATCATGTAGATGCTTTTATGATTATAGGAAGAGCTGATAAATGGAATAACTCTCTCTCTCTCTCTCTTTCTCTGTCTCTGTACTGTCTCTGTGGTTCTGTGCGCAATAAGCTACCTAAATCCCCCATCCCTGGATTACAGTTCTGAGGGGATTTAAGTGTCAGCTTGACAGGTGTTGGACAGTCAATAAGTTAGCATCTTTACTAGTACGGCACCTCACAGCATGCCATCAGAAAGACAGCTCCACCCTAGACTGCCGATGCTAAAACTGTTCTGATGTCTGCAAGACTGTCCATCAAATCCTGTGGGTTTGGACGTGTAGTTTGTGTTCTTGCCGTCAGATTTTCTCGGGAAACGTTGTTGGATGGAGGTTTGCCTAGGGCTTTGTTTGAAAGAGTGATTGTAGGGATATAAAGGCAGGAAGTCAGAAGAAGCAAAGCACGAGAAAGAAATCAAGGACACGCTTAGTAAGTCGGCAAAAACTCAAGAGCGATGTGCGCCGCTGTCATGCCTGCCAGTTCGGTCACTTCTGCCGGGATGCCCCCAACATTAGCGCTTGAAATGAAGCCAGTGCCTGCCGCTAAGCGGGCAACACCTCTAGCCCGAGTATCAACCCAAGTGGCAGCAATTGCCTGTTCTAAGGCTCTCCACAAGCTGACCCTGTCACGACTCATGGCGGGATTCTTTTGGACTGGGGATAAAACTGTGTATGGATCCAAATGGAAGCTAGGCTTATTCGGTAAGAGATCAATGAAATAATTTGATTATTTCTGCCAGCTTTGTATTTCTTCAAATTATGTATTGAACCGTTTCAGTTTAATGAATCTTGACAGCTTGTGTATTCATGACCTATTTCCTGCATTGGCCCAAGTGTTCAAGTGGGCGTGAAGACTGCAAGTGTGTGTAGAACTTTGCATTACCCAGTAGGACGCACTTACGTCATAGTGTTGTAAAACTGTAAGTAATATTTCTACAGAGCTTTATTTACACATTTTGATTTTCAAAGCACTTTGAAATAAACATCTAAATGTCGGTTCAGTAGTCCCAGACAACACTATTTGTGATGCTTAAGTGATAAAAAGCAGTTGCTGCAACATGCGTTACAAATACATTGTTCAACATGGTGGTTTGGTGGAAGTGTGTGCATAAATACAAATACATACTCAAATCAGCACCAATAAAATGTGCAACACTTTATGTTTTACTACCAAGTTATATGTAATATCTAACTGGAAATTTTCCTCAGAATCGTACAATTTTGGAGCAAATTAACCTGAATAATGGGATACTCTTAGCCTCAAATATTGATTTGAAGGATTTTTTGTCCATTAAGGGCTTTGAACTTTGAACCTTTCCATGCACACACTCTCAAGTGGCCAAAACCACAAGTGTTGGTATTAGGACAGGCCCTTACTAATCCAGCTGTGGGTGTAGAATACACAGAAAAGCTTGGGAAACTGATCTAGCTCATAGAGTGACATCAAAACAGAAGCATCTTGTCCATTCATTCAAATATTTTAATTGATTTTTTTTTTTAAACAGTTTTCCTCTCAAATGAAAACTGCATTAGCAGTTAGCATCATGCTGTCTGAAATCCTCCATTGAAGTCTAAATGTAATTAGTCGCACATTCCACTGTAAAAACTTGCCTTTTTCATTTAATTAAAATGCTGATCACTGACTGTCAATTTTAGTTGAATTTTTATTTTCTTTATAAAGAAACAAGAAATGGCAATATGCTATATGGCTGGAATTTGAACCTGTACATCTATCACAAAATGTATAGTTTTAATATGTTTAATGGTCATGGTCATATGTTATCCTGTTAACTGTCAGTATCCTTGTTGTGGGACACTTGGCACACTTTTTTAACACATGTATTTTATCATCATTCGAAAGCTTAAACAGTCGAGAGAGAAAAAAACGTTTTTAATTGGACATTGCATGACAATGGAAATGGTACTTTATAACCTTTTAGCTGGCTTCATTTTTGTGATATCAACTTCAAATTTGGAAACAACTTGGTTAGAAATATACCTTTGATTTTCGAGCAGTTTTCGAGTCCAACTTATTTTGTAACATATTTATATAAAATGGAATATTTTCAGTACATTAGCTTTACAATAAACTTCTATAACCTTCTTTATCATTATTTAAAGCTGCTTTCACTTCTGCAATATTATAATCTGCTAAATGTTTTCTTTAAAAAAAAACAACCTTAGATGTGTATCCCATAGCATTCATAAATTACAACCATTTAAGTTTAGATATACAGTATGCTCAGAAAGGGTTAGACCAGCATTTGGAGCCTCCTAAAAGAAAGAAAATAATAAAAGAAAGAAAAAATTGAAAAATATAAATAAATAAATAAATAAAACATCACTATACTGAACATTCCAAACCTTGAATTGAATGTCATTGCTGTCTTAAAATATTAGTTCTTTACTTGCTCTCCAAAATTCTGTCCTGGTTGTTTACAACATACCAGTGTGACATTTGGCTCCATCGACGCATCGAGCCGTCAAGAATGCTGATTTCTTTTGTGTGGCATGATGAAAAGGCACCTGTTTGTACATGGAGTGACATATGGGCAATCCCTTTAAGCTTTAATTCCCTGATGGATGGTGCTTGAGAGGTTTACCTTACTTTTCTCTGGCACACATCCTGTAGACAAACCCCTTTGACCTGCTATGTGGCAGCATTAGAGGCTCAACTCTGATAAATGGGCTTACAATGGCACCAATTAGTGCATCTTCTTTTGACATTTTGTTGCCAAATATTTTCTTGAGCCAACTAGAGTGTGTGAGTATTCAAGCTTGTCAATGAACATCATGGCTAGTCTTGTTTTCTTAAATTTCCATTTAGGTTTCTCAAACGTTTCAACCATGAACCTGGTTTCCATAGCAACCATTTCAGACCCACTAGAGGAGTGTTTTTGATGAGGTACCACATGGGAAACGCTTGCGTTAGACTGCTTTTGCACAACATGGGATACATTCACTAAATCACTCTTCTTTGTTTTTGGTATCTACTGTTCTAACAATCAAAAAGCAGTTTGGCTTAACCCCTATTGATTCTTAACTTCCTGCTGTGTGTTCAGCAATAGAGATCGGATCAATTTAAAAGACCACAGCTCTTTGCAAGCATTTTAGGAAAAAAAAAAAAACGGCTGGCTGAATTTATGGTGCATTGAGCTGGCATTATCTCATAGAACTTTTGTTAAAGCAGGCTACATTCTATTTAAGGTTTATCTGGCAAATCAGCCACGAAGGTTGCTGGATCCATTCCACATTTTTAAAATAAATGTTCTTCAACAGTTCTTTGTACCTCTTTGTATCACAAACCATTTTCCGTTGTTCTTGAGTTTAGTTCTTTGATGAAAATAAAAAGCTCTAGATGTTACTGTACATTTCTTCAAATCAGCATTTTTTTTTTTTTTTTTTTTTTTTTTTTTGGGTGGTTTAAACTCTATTTTGACTCTATTAACATTTGTAATGCACATTCCTGGTCTTATAGTAAATGATCCATCAGTGCTCGTTATTTCAAAGAAAATAAATGTTTGTCTTGTTAAACCCCTGAAAAAAAAGAGGCTGAAAAACAGTGCCAAAATTATACTCAGCCATTTTTTTTTCCTATATTAATTTTTTTTTTGCCTATAGTAATAATTCAGTGCAGTTTAACATTAAAGCAGATGACTTGTATTCTGGTCCATTCTGGTATGGAATGGCCACCTTTTTATAATCCGGTATTTCCCAACATATGAAATCAAGCCCCATCCTACATTTTTGCTTCATTAATATCCTTTTTTCACTCAGAGACTTGTCACATTACAAATGTAAAATCCATCCATCGATGTTCCAAACCGCTTGTTTTATGTACAGTCGCAGGGATGCTGGATCCTGGATCGATGGCCAGTCCATCGCAGGAATGCAATTTCATGTTAACCATAAAGAGATAGCCACTTAAAAAAATTCATTTTCTGTCATCGTTTACTCACCCTCATGTTCTTCCAAAGGCGTATGCATTTCTTTCTCCTTTGGAATATATTTTCGGAGGTGAACACTATCCTTTTAAAGCACCTTTACATGGTTTTCTACAGAGCTAGAGATCTCCTATGTATGAGATCAGGCTGTAAAGCATTTCTGGTTCTAATTGGAACTAAAAATTGTGGATTTTTAGTAGTTAAAATACTGACGATACTGGATCTCATTGAGTAACTGGGATCACCGCTTGGCCTTAGACAAGGTACTTTAGCCATGCAATCAGTGTACAGTCATTCTGAATTACACATAAGCGTATACACCAATCACTCAAACCTGGATTTAGCGATCTGCTCAAATCTTCTTATATTACATCCTGTCTGTCGATGCTCCCTGCATAATTGTCAAATAAAGAGCCACCTCAGATGAGCTCTGCCAATATTAATACCGCATTAATACTAAAAGATGGAAACGTAGAGCAATGGCACAGTATTGTGAACACTTCGCTGATTATTATATAATAGTCTCTCAGCTCATCTGCTGTTTATGTAACAGCGGTCTGTTCTCTGAAGAAACTTCTTTATCAAAGCCAGATCTGTGTTGTCTTAAGTGTTACTTCACACTCTTTCTGTTCATAAGTGCATGAATAATGAAAAAACAAAAAGCTTGCAGTCATCTCTGTTCCTGAAGGCAATTTGGTGGAGTAAAGTCGGCTGGGATTTTGTTCTTGTTAGTTTTTTCCCTGCACTGTTATGACACTTTAAGTGCCGTGGTTATAGTATGTTTTAGCACAGTGATGCAATGTAAATGTCAAAGCATCACTGTTCCATGGTACTGCTACCATTTTTTTATTTTTATAAGGAGAACAGTAAATTGGAAATGTTGTTTATGTTGTAACAGTGCTTGGTTATTTCAATAAATTCCACTTTCATCACAGTGTTAAAACATTAGTCCAGCAGGTTTAAACATGTCACATTTCACAAACATTTCATGAGCCATTTGGAGAAAATTTAAGATTGAGAGAATGTGGCAGTTATGTTTCCAACTAGCGGTTGCTTTCATAAATGCAGTATATGAACAGAGAAATGTTCAATCTTGCCAAACAATTGTTGTATTGTGAAGGAAGAGGGATGTTTGAAAATAATTTTGGATTTTTATCAGGTACATAAAGGTCACAGTATTGATTGCTGGCCGTTTCAGGAGCATGTCAGATATTTTGATGGATTGTTAGTCCTCTGGGTAACGTACACATACACAGGAAAAATGCTGAAAAATGCTTGGGTGGGGTTTACCAATAATATCATGAGTAGCAGACAACTTAACCTCTTCCATTTGAAATGATACAAATATCATTGGTGTATGTTTGCTCTCATACACCAAAAACATTAGAACATTATCATGTTTCATTTATAGTTTTGGGGACGGAAAGGGAGTGCAATATACAGCCATCTAATGTTTTGTTATTATTATTGTTTCGTTCATTCATCTGTTTATGAATTCTATTACTATTTTTTCATTGTATTTCTTAATGAAAACAGTATATACTGTACAGTAGACATGCCTGAAATCATCCCTGTCTCTTGTGTCTCTGTTAGTGGAGAAATGCATGAGCTCCATGCAGACGGGCACTCAGATGGTGAAACTGCGTGGAGGATCCAAAGGCCTGGTGCGCTTTTTCTACTTGGACGAACACAAATCCTGCATCCGCTGGCGACCGTCTAGGAAGAATGAGAAAGCCAAAAGTAAGTCTCATTTTTATTGCTGAGGTTATGCCTGTTTTTATTAGCCCTCTCTTTTACGGACCACAATGAAAATCTCAGATGTGGCTCTTCAATAACTCAGAAGACTTGTTGATATGTTCTATGCAAGTATCAATCTTGTCTCAGATGTTGTCTCTGAAGAATAGGGCTATCAAACTAATGTTGCAACACTAAGATAATGGAGATCTCAGTCATATCTCACTTAAAGCTGCAGTCCGTATATTTTCCTCTTTGTCGCCATCTCTCTGTTCGAAATCTGTAACTGCAGTGATTCGCGGAATTATCATCTTTACGTGGGTTGTAAATCGGCATGAAACAGCGCGGATGAACACAGTGCTTTGAGGCGAGTGCTGCTGTCAGTCACCGCGCTGTGTGGATACTGTCATACAGAATCACAGATTCACTTTTTGAAAGTTTGACCAACATAAGAATTTTCATAAGAAAATGTCTTCTGAACAAGTAAGTAAAATCCATTTTTGTTCTGACCAACTAAGGGGGAAAAAGCATTCGACATGATAAGCTTCGTTAGATTTAATCAACGCGATTTACAGCAACCGTGCAAATTATAGCCTACTTTGTTCTCAAATTGTTCATGTTAACAACATCAGCATTGCGTGACTAATGTTAAATTGAATGTGTTTTATGGTTACCTGTGTAGTTCAGAATTCATATTCTCCATAATAGCAAAACGAGAAAGGCACAAGGAAACTCCATAACTGTGTGAATTAAGAAAACGTACTGTTACACGATTGAACTATTGAAATGTCTTACTTGTTCAGCAGAAAAAAGCCGTCTCTTCTTCCGTTTTGAACCCCTTCAAAACACGGAGTTCACGCACTTTTCAAAAGCCCCGCCGACGTTTAAATCCTTGTGTTCGCATGAGACGGTTTCTTTCTCTTTCTCTAGCCACCTTAAATCCGAAGTACGAAGTCTTTTGGGTTTTATAACTGCTGAATCTCCAGTTGACACTGATGATTGTTGTTTGGATCTTTCTGGATGCCATAAGTTTAATTATGTAAAGTGCTGCAGAAAAGCCTATACATCTAAACATCTCGTCACGCGCAGTATAGCCAGCTAGCCGAAACTCCTTCTTTATGTGTACGGGTGTGACGTAATGACGCAAAGACATGCTCGAATTTCCCGCGGAAACCCACCAGTACCACTGGAATTAAAATCATTATTACAAGCTAACCGTTTTGAATCTAGCTATGGCAAGCAGATAGTTTTGACCACTGGCAGAATAAGTTTTTTTTAATATAATTATTTTGGATTATTTTTAACTTAAAAAAGTTACGGACTGGAGCTTTAAGTATCAGCTTTAAATTTGATGAGAACAGTTTGAGTTCATATTGAGATCTGAGAACTATTGAGCACTGTTGAAAGCAGAATTTGAGGTAAATTGCTATGAGGTAAAATGCTATGAGGTAAATCTTAACATAGTTTGAGACATTGTTTGAGATGTCCTCTGAAACTCTAGAGGAGACACATGATAGATTACTCTTTTCTTAAGAGAACAAAAATGAGAAGCGGGATACTTAAGAAAGAAGAGAAACTAATCTACACTACATTGATTTCATTCATTTTTCTTTCTTATGAGGATCATTCAACAATGAATACTTCTATCTATTACAGATGTAATTTGATTGCTCTAACTGCCATGCATAGCGTGTCTGTGTCTTGACCTGCCTCTCTTGCCTTACTATTTCCTGGGGATGTCCTCAACTATCATGAGTTATTGACATTACGCCTCACAGGGGATGGTTACTTCAGTAACAGCCGATGATTCATGTCTAAATGACAGCGCTCATTGTCTCTCACGAGGGGGGATAAAGTTCAGAGTCCCGACATTCCACCGCAGGCTGGGGAATTAATCAGCTTCTTAAGTTGACTCAATTATTCATCAGTCTTAACCGGAAAGATTTCAGTATGCACCAGTTGGTTCATTAAAAAAAATCAAATTCATGTGAGATTCATTAGGTAACTTTGAGTCTTTGAGCCTTTGAGTATATATACTTCAACAATAAGATCATCTGAGATTCTGCTACCACCTCAATCTGCATTATTTAGCAGCCTAGAGGTCTCCTAGTGGAAATCGCACACAGATGGTACTTTTCATGCTTTTTATACTCGTGTTGTATCTGCTAAATTATAGATAAAAAACTCTTATCTGTATACGCAAAGTTTCACTTTAATTTTAAGTATTTAATCCACAAGAAACCTATCCTTTTGAAAACATAGTTGTATAACAACATAAAAACAAAAAGATACTTACTATCTTTAAACTATTTAGGGTATAATATTTTCCAGTATTTTGAATACTGGTTTCACTTTATTTGAAGGTGTAATTGTTACACTGTAATTATACATTTATGTACTGAGCAATATTAAGTAACTACATGTACTTATTATAGGGTTAGGATTAGGGTTTGGTTTAGGGTTAGTTTATAGTTATAGTATAGTAACGATAGTAACATGTTAACATATGTAACAATGACACTGTAAAATAAAGTGTTACCAATATACTTTTAAGATTTAAAGTACACTGCAAGCTAAAAAAACGTGTGATGAACAGCAGCATTTTAATATATATATTCCATCGGGTCTTTCTTGTAGCTTATCTTTCTTAACTGCACTTTCTTGTTGTTTATCCTTCTTTCTTTCTTTCTTTCTTTCTTTCTTTCTTTCTTTCTTTCTTTCTTTCTTTCTTTCTTTCTTTCTTTCTTTCTTTCTTAACTGCATCAACAATTTGTACTGTATAGTACAGTTTACAGTTTAACACACATTAGTATCATTATACAAGAACATGTGAATGAAATATACAGAAAGCCATGACTGACCAATCAGAATCAAGTAATAAACAGATAGGTTGTGGGTTTTTTTCTCTAAAATCTCATCTTGATATGTTACATTTCAAAAATGGGTGCTTGAAAACAAGCATGTGTTGAATCAGATGTCACTCCAGTAGTTGCTAGAATTGCTTTGTTTTGGGGTGGAGGAATGTGCTATTGTAGCATGCTGTTCAGATGTGGCTACTCTCTTGGCAGACATGATCTGGTTTAAATGAGCACGAATTGACGAATTAAGTGTTTCTAGATGTTGTACATTGGCATTGGAGAATGTTTAATTTGAGGTAGCCATCTGCTCTTCTCATTTACATGATCAGTTCTTGAGGGACTTCATTACACACATTCGTAGCATTAGGATGTTGGTGCAGGATGATGTTTCTTTGAGGTTTTTGCAGCTTGACGGAAAGTAGAATGTTAACGAACACCTCAGGATTATAGCATAAATGTCATCTCTTTCTTTAACTACTCAATCCCGTTGTCTTTTTCTCCTCCCAGTCCCAATCGACTCCATTCGGGAGGTGTGTGAGGGGAAGCAGTCTGAGATCTTCCAGCGGTATTCTGACGGTAGTTTTGATCCCAACTGCTGCTTCAGCATCTACTATGGCGAGCACATGGCGTCCCTTGACCTGGTGTCAGGTACAGGAGAAGAAGCTCGCACCTGGATCACTGGCCTTAAGTACCTTATGGCCGGCATCAGCGATGAAGACAGTCTGGCCAAACGACAACGGACTCGTGACCAATATCCTTTCTAAAGGAGTTTCAATGACAGAAACTCGATAAAGATGATGCTATCTACCTTACTATCAATCAGATTTTTAGTAGATTGGGAAATATGAACTTGTTGGAACTGTCAGCAGAGTTAGATTCCCTGTTGAGGAAACTCCAAAACACAAGTTTCTCATAATTTAGTATTTCAAGCTATGCTTTTATAAAAGTAGTTCACTACCGTCAACCTATCCTTATGTGAAGACATAGTTACTGTCAAGCTTTCATAAAAAAGAAGTTAGCTAGAGTCAAGCTACCTGAATCTTCCCAAACTTGTCTTCCTTATCTGGGAGACGTATAATGCAGTTCAGGATCTTCTTCATGGGAATCAAATGAATCAGTGAATAGTGACATAGCCTTTTTTTTATCATGCTACTCTTTAAAAACGAAAAGAAAGGTAGATCGTTACGTGAAAAGATACCCAGTTTTGAAAAAAATCTGAGCTATTGTCATACTACTGGTTTAAACATAGTTTAGCAAACTCGCAACATCAGCAGTTTAAATTCTTGGTATGAAACAGTGCTGAACATAATATTTTGTTGGTTGGGGTGCTTGCCATTCTATGTTCTCAGACCCTTAACTCTTCCCATTACATGGCTGAAGCAGACCTTCGCAGAGGCAGATAAGAATGGAGACGGCTGCCTCAGCATCAGTGAAGTCCTACAGCTCCTGCACAAGCTCAATGTCAACCTGCCCAGACAGAAAGTCAAACAGATGTTTAAGGTAAGCTGACCACCGGGCCATTACGATCAGGAAAATTGGCAGTGATTGATAAAGACAATAGAACCCACTTGCCAAATATTGCCAAATCAACTTTTAAAGGTACAACATCTGCAAAGCTACCACAGGCAGTGAAAACTAACTGACTACTTTTCATGAACCGTCAATATATTTTATGGTTTTTGTTATACTTTTTATATAACTAGTGCAAAATGCCCGTGTAAAATAATTTTTTTGTGTGTGTTTTTAGCAATTGTTGGTTTGGTGTGTTTGAGTGCTCATTGTTACAATTACACAGCAAAAGTTCAATGACATTTTTATTTGTGCATGGTAGAAAGCATACTAATACTGACATAATGATGCATTGGAGGATATATTTAGAGTGGATACAGATACATGCCCGTGAAAGATAGCGATAATGTTAAGCATGACAGTAATATATTTACATGGCCCTGAAAGATAGCGAAAATGTTAAGCGCACCAGAATTAAATAATATATTAAGAAGTAAAAACAGCTACGCTGTTGACTTCTTAATATCTATTTATAGATAGATAGATATTAAGAAGTAAACAGCGTAGGTTTAAAGAAACATATTAAACTTTTACGCAGTTAATCTGTTTTGCAGTTCCTGCCTCTGTTGTTTTCGGTTGCAAATTGCTGTTCACAGGCTTGCAGTGCTTTTGGCCGCATTTGTGCGCAAAAGCCGTGCCAAAAGTATAAGCGCGGAAAAATGAAAGTTTGAAGAATACAGATCCTATTTATTTTGCGGCCGATTTACACCTTTACAAATCTTCTCTTGCACATGCAAATTTAATTTACGCTTGCAATCTTATGTACGCTTTCACAAATCTTACCCTGTGCATGCGATTCTTGATGTCATCATTTTACCTTCATAGATTTGCTGTCACACGATCGGTAAGAGGATTACTATACTCGTTAAGCTCGTTAAAGCCTGCTATATACTGTTGAATAGGCAGGGCAACTATTTACCATAGCATATTAAACATCACATAGTTAACATATACATGCTAACTTCAGCGCGCATGACACATAACGTTAATAGCATTTACTACAAATGATGGCCGTGAAAGAGACTGCGAACGCATTAAATATAATATTAAGAAGTAAACAGCGTAGCTGACTTGCAGATTCAGTTAACAAATGAATAAGCGCGACGATTCAGGGAGCAAATCTGCTTTCTTCGTCCCTCTGTCTCTGGTCCTGCGCTGTGCTCACTCAGTGTGCAGTGTGAGAGGGGGAGTGGCCAGCGGCTAGAGCGGCCAAAACCAATGTGTGCTTCTTTTAGCGATATATTTAGCGATATCTTTTGCATTTCTAATCCAAACAACGTCAAACTCGGCACTGCACTTACTCGTGCCCGTAGCAAGACACCTGTCAAGTTTGAGATCCATCGGACTAACGGTTCGAGAGATATGCGATTAACAGACAGACACACACACACACAGACAGACAGACGTTCCTGTAATTTATAGATAGAAGTCTAGTCACATTGTAGCTTATTCTGGTCAAAAACTCCCACTTCGCCTTCTTAGTCTGACTGACATGTAAAGTGACCAACCACAGTCTACTTTTTAGACTGTTAGGATCCTAACAGCTACTGTACACCAAAACTATTAGATCCTGCTGGTTATGCTACCAACTATGCCAAAAATGTTGCCAAAACTATGCCAAACCACCAGGAATATTGGATCCAATCTCTTCTCCAGATCCCGTCTGAAGATAGCAAAAATGTTAGATCCTTCCAGCTATGCCATGTTGGAATGTTCTGAAATGCCAGAAATCAAATCATCAAATCAACTTTTATTTATATAGCACAATAAAAGCAACAGTAGCTGGCCATTGTGCTGTACAACAGAATAAATATCTAAAATACAAGAAAGACTATTTATAAAGGACGTTTACATCAAAAACACCAATCAGAAAATTCAAGGTTTTTACCTTAGATTTAAAATCAGACTATGTGGATACTAGTCTTAGAGATAGAGGAAGACAATTCCAAAATTTTGGACCAACAATGGAAAAAGTACGGTCACCCCTCGTCTCAAGTCTAGATCTGGGAACCATCAGCAATCTTTATTGAGACGACCTTAATTAATGATCTAGCAGAGTTATTTCATTTCAAAGATCAGAGAGTTTTTCTTTAAGGGCAAATCAATCTGGGTGTCATCAGCATAAAAGTGAAATGAAAACAGAAAATGTTCTAGCATTCAGGTAGGACTTAAACCAATTTAGAGTGCAACCTTCAATACCCACACATTGTTCAAGACGTAAGATTTTATAGTCCACTGTATCAAAAGCAGCACTTAAATCTAAGAGTAAAAGTATCACTCTTAATAAAGAGCCATGGGAGGAGGGCTGTGAAGAGGCTCATGAGAGGAAGGCCTTGAAATATCAGCCTTTAATCCAGGAGTGCAAAGACCAGGGATGGCAGGCATGCAGCAAGGGTGCAGAGGCTTTCCTGGCCTATCCTTGCATGGCTGCTGTTGTCAGCTTTAGGCATGGACGAGAAGACCAAAACGAACGCTACTCATAGAATGGGAGATGAGGCTGAACGAGCTTTTTGCTGGATATGGAGTAAGAGAGAGGAAGACAGCTGGAAGCCAGGAGCAGATGGGCAGTGATTTGGCCACCACTGCCGATCCACCAACTGGAGAGTGTTGTGGTTAAGGGTCGAAACACTCAAGGAAGGTTGGGCTGCTTCTGGCTGAAAGCTACGGTTACCTTAAGGGTAATCGATGAAAGCACACAACAGGTGTATTCCACAATGTAAAAAACAACAACAACAAGCTGACTTGTTAAGTGTGACTTGAAATGTCAGGAATATTGGATCCTATCTGTTCACCATATCCCATCAGAACAAAAGATGCCAAAAATGTTCGGTCCTGCCAGCTACTCCATGTTGGATTGTTCCAAAATGTTAGGAATATTGGATCCATCATTAATATTAGTTTAATATAACCCTGAAAGCAATGTGGTGTGTTGGCACTGTATTACTTAGTACTAGTTGGTATTAAGTGTACCAGTTGGTATTTTCCTCAGCCTAGGAAACTCAAAATCAGCCTAGGAAGAAATTGCAGTAGTTAGAGCTTGGTATTTTGAAAAATCACTTACCATATTTTGAATGTATACACACGAGACAGTCCTGTATTATCATTGGTCGCATATATCTAGACTAGAATTATTCTAACTTGAATATGAAAATACAGATAATTGGTCAGCCCTGAAGATTTTAGCAAAATGCATAATAAACAGTGTTTGACATATCGACATTCCTTGTTTTGTTTTTTTGTTTTTCTCGGCTCCAAAGCATAAAAATGGCCACCTGGATTATTGTGAGTATGTGATCGAGACCTCACCTCAGCTGTTTGCAGGTCACTAAGCTTCACACTTCATCAGCATCCACCCCATCTGCTGTAAATGGACACAGATGGCCTTTAGTGTAAGACACAGTAAACCACAGGGGGGCAATCTGGCCCTGCTATCCAACAACAGAGAGTGATGTCACCTTAAGTCTTTGGCCCTGATTTCTCTGGCTTAACCTCATAAACAACCTGTGTGATTCGCGGCATATTGTGTGCTGAAAATCTGCTGTGTGTTTATAAACTGAAATCAAAATTCGTTTGAAATAATATATATTAATTAGAGAACAATGTTTAGTAATAAGTCAAAAGCCAGTAAGATTTTTTTGAAAGAATATAATACTTATATTCTGCAGGGTTACATTAAATTGATCAAATGTGAAAAAACTCAATTCCAAATAAATGTGCTTTTGAACTTTCTATTCATCAAAGAATCCTGAGAGGACAATATATCACGTTTTTTTATATTTTAAGCAGTATGACCGTTTTTAAATGTGATAATAATTACTACTAATAATTATTCAAATAAAATAAAATAGAAATTACTTGAGCACAAAATTATCATATTAATCAAGTGGCACTGACAGGATTAAATTACATTTTAAAATATATTAAAATAGAAAACAGTTATTTTTAATTGTAATAATATTTTACAATTTGACTTTGACATGTAATCTGCTCCGTTTGTTGTATTGATGTGAATTATACCTCAAACAATTGGACTGGCCTGGCCGATAATTTTTTTTTACATCTAGAGAACAGATTATCATTATGGCTTTTTTGACAGTAAATAACCTACAATCACGAACAACCCTATGGCAATACCCTGATTTTTTTTTAAATGTAAAAATGTAATAATGTTTTACAATTTAATTATAAGTATATTTATTGTATAAAAAGTTCCATTTTTAATTATGTAGTGTATTTATTTGTAAGGTCCATAATTTAGATACCTCAGTCCTGTACTCAGAGGAAGTGATGCCATCTCCTCGGAGGGAGCAGTGTGAATGCGGCTCTTCTCGGCATCTTCAGTGTTTGTGACCTGTTTTCACGCTTCTCACAATAAAGCACCAATTCTCGGGCGCTTAGCTCAGGGTTTATTACATCCTCCACGGCTCGGCTCACCGCAAGCCTTTGTTTGTGTGTTTGACTCAGCAGCTCTCCGGATCAGCGCTGGCGTCTGAGTCTGGGATTCAGTGAGCTGAGAAAACGGTTCTGGGCTCTTATGGGCTGAGAGCTGTAGGAGAGATGTGGAGTCGCTGTTGTTTTTTAGGGGTTTGACTTCTCAGCAAGGCAGGGGTTTAATTGTGATAGTGGGTTGCTGTTATTGAATGATCCATTTCTCCAGTTGATTAAAGAGCTGCTGGTTTATCCTCCATCATAGCCAGTGATCAGTGACTGAAGTCATGCTTTAGGAAGCAAATACCCACAACTGTGCATTACTCTATTTTCACTCAAGAAATGGCACACGAATTAAAATGGTTACAGTTCATAAACCTTTGGATTAGAGGCATATTTGTGGTATTTTCTGTAAGAGGATCCCTGGATGTAGAAAGTGATGAGCAGTTTATTTGCATGAAATACCTTTACAAAAATGTGAAAGCCTGACCATAATCTGTTTCAGATATGAGGAGGCTAACTCTAAAAAATATATATTTTTTAATCAGGAGAATATGCCATATGAATTTTTATAACAAAATTAACAGTATGTAAAAAGTCATCCAAAAAGAATTGTACACTTATTACAGAAACAGAACAGTTATTACAGGTACAAGCAACCAGGGTTTAAATGAATAGTTAATCCAAACATGTATTTTTTCCCCATTATTTACCTAATGCGACTCTTTCATTTGTGGAACACAAGAAGTTGATTGGCAAAATGTTCACATTTGCTCTTTTCCATATAATGAAAGTAAATCGATATGCTCACGGTCAAACTACAAAAATTACAAAAAGGCATAACCTGTACACTACATTCCAAGTCTTCTGAAGCGGTACAATAGCTTTATGTGAGAAACTAAAATAATTGTAGTCGTTATTTACTGCAAATATTCCCCTCCCCCTCACAGTTACGAGGCATGCAAGAACCTTGCTGTTTGGCATCATTAACATGAAAAATGGAATCGTGATATTTGAATATGTAATGCAAGTAAGGTAAGTTGTAATCTGTTTCTCCCACAAAAAGCCTCATAGCATATGACTTCAAAAGATTTGGAACATAGGCTACTTTGATGGTTCCTTCATGGTGGTTTTCCCTGTTTTTCTGAACTTGACAGCCCCTGGACACTATATGCTTTTGTTGTATGGAAAAGAGCAGCATGACATTCTTTTAAACTTCTTTTAAACGTTTTTAAAATTCTTTTATAATGTTACTTCAATGGCAAACAGTTTGATTCACCTTGATGTTCTTTCACTCCAAATTTCTCCATCTCTGATTTTAGGAGGCAGACACTGATGACAACCAAGGCACTTTGGGATTTGAGGAGTTCTGCTCTTTCTATAAGATGATGTCAACGCGGCGCGATCTCTACCTGCTGATGCTCACCTACAGCAACCATAAAGACCACCTGGATACGGATGACCTCAAACGCTTCCTTGAGACTGAACAAAAGGTGAGGCGTGGTTGGCAGGTCAAATCCACTAGTAAGATAGAAATACCCCAAAAAAAATGCAGCAGGCACTGTGAAGCATCTGTCATGCATGTTGTTTTCACGTCTTTTTAGCTCAGGCACTTTTGATAAGCTCAATGAAAATACAATGTGACCTTTCCATGCTAATGTGACCGTTTATAGGCTTTTTCTCAACATTTTGGAAAGACTGTCCTCACACACCCTCAAATCCTTCTCTTTTATGGTCTTAAAGAACAGCACAGAAGTCAATGAAGCTTTGCTAAGGGGGGCAGCTTAAGATTTATTTGAATTTTTATTAGTGGCCTGAAACACTACTTAACACATTAACAGTACATTAACACTACTTAGTACATTAACAGGTTATTCACACTGAAAAACAAAATGTACATTTGCAGTGGTTATGAAATTCTCTGAATTTCATAAATGAGTGACCTTGTTTAAACATAAATATTCAAATTTGAGTCCTCTTTTTGGAATAAGTATGGACCGTCTGCAAATTATGGGCATCTATGCTGTCAAATGATGAATCAATTGATTATAAAAATTTAAATTCTAAAAATATAAAACACTGATTATTGTTAATAAAGAAAGAGTTGCTTTACCAACCGTGCATTATGTGTGACATTGAGAGACTACTTGGTATTATTGAACTCTATTTGAAAAATTATCACCATATCTCCTTTTAAATTTAAGTTGTAAAGGTAATATTATGGTGTTAGGTAAATGCTAAACTGAACTGGGGTGCGTTTCCCATACAACAACATAACTCGCTGCTTTACTGCCATAGTACGATGCATCGTTGAAGAAATCAACTAGCTTGTCACGACTGTTTCCCCAAACCGTATTGTCGCATATTGGAAGTTCAGCCACGTTGGTTAATGATGTCACACAGGTTGTGGAGTAATAACTACTTTTAATGTATATGTTTGAGATTTAATTAATGCTCGATGTTTTGCTATAAATTACGGCTCATTTTTCTCAGTTATTTTGCATTATTTCCAGATTCAATCATAGGCTCATTCTTACGTACTAGAGCACGTTCGCACATGCACACTTCAAAAACAGTGCTTTAAATCTCTTGAAAAACTAAAAGACGGAAATGACATTTATATGTATTCTAAATAAAACATACAGATTTTACAGAATGTCAGCTTGCTTATTTGGTTCAAGATAAGGATTTATTGAGTCCACATGTCATGCAAACAAGAAACTCTGCTTCTTCAACCACACAACTTTGCGATGCTGTTTGCGAATGTTCGTTTGAACGATGGTTTCGGGAAACACAGACTTGTTGAACCGCTGATAACGACGGAACTTGCCATAGTTGGCTAACGATGCTTATGGGAAACGCACCCCAGAATGGTGACAGATAAAGAGATGATGGAAGTGTTATGCCTCAGCTAGCCATTAACATTTTCCCATTTCATAAATTGTTTATAGAAACATTCAGGAAATGATTGTATGTTCACATATCATAATATACAATTGATTGCATGTCATAACTGATTTATGATTTAAATATAATATTACATTCATCTCAAGTGAATTGATATGTTAACAACTATGAATGATAGCTATTTAATTCTATTCTAATGTTCATTAACCTATGGAACCTCATTTGTAAAATCAACTCTAGTGGTACATTTTCATATCACTTCAACTAGCAAATCAAAAATCCACGTGATGTTTGATTCAAGTGGTGTTTCAAGTAAGTGGTTGACAGAACGCTGATGTTTAAGGCGGTCATTAAAATCTCATTAAAAGTTTAAAAGCATTCATGTACGGCATTATAAAGTACTAGAATGCAGTCAAATTGAAATTAAACATACACCATGAACTATATAGAATGAGGAAATTAGCATTTCAAGCAAATGGTATCACTCAGAGTGACCTTTTCTTCATGATAACACTCCACTCTCATTTGTCTCAAGTAGAGGGAAAAAAAAGAAAGAAAAAAAAGTGTCTCTTATCAAACAGCATCGTTAATGGACTGAGCAAAATAGAGCTGAGAATAAAGTAGACCCATCCCTTTAAGTTCCACTAGCAGCTAATCATTCATCAACAATGATGTTGATGTACTGCGCAGTTTACTCCGTATCCACAGCTGGCAGTGTCCCACCATCCTCCACTGCATTAGCTGGAGGAAATATCTAACACTGATTAGCGTGGATGGGAATCTCGTCGACTAATCAGTCCATTTAAACGCCAGCTGTCAGGCGTCACAATC
Organism: Rhinichthys klamathensis goyatoka; assembly: GCF_029890125.1. NCBI lineage: Eukaryota > Metazoa > Chordata > Actinopteri > Cypriniformes > Leuciscidae > Rhinichthys > Rhinichthys klamathensis. The sequence goes on along the minus strand of NW_026606587.1, from coordinate 9,258,023 downwards.
GACTCCAGAGCGGAGATGGGCGAGTTGTGTGAGGATGGCTCCCTGTGGCGTTATTTATCACACATTTGATATATGAATAAAAATTGGCTGTAACTGTATTAAATGCATGCTTTTCGCATTTGTACGTGTTTAATCATTCATTTGTTCATCTTTCTTTTCTGTTTGTTTGTGTTTCAGATGACCAGTGTCTCAAAAGAGCACTGCCTCGAAATTGTGTCCAAGTTTGAGCCTTGTCCTGAAAACCAGACACTGGGTGTCCTGGGGATTGACGGTACGGATGTTTTATTTCTAAAATTCAGTTGCTGAAATGTTACTGAAATGCTGAAATGTTCTTTGTACTGCATCAACTAATGTAGACAGGAATTCACAATCTCCTCTAAATGTACACCACAGGTTTTACAAATTACATGCGCAGTCCTGCTGGGGACATCTTCAACCCTGAGCATTACGAGGTAAACCAGGACATGACGCAGCCACTCAGTAACTACTTCATTGCTTCCTCCCACAACACCTACCTGATGGGCGACCAGCTCATGTCCCAGTCTCGGGTGGATATGTACGCCTGGGTGCTTCAGGCCGGCTGCAGATGTGTGGAAGGTAAGACTGGCCTGATTTTCCTAAAGTGAATGGATTTCCACAGTTTGTGAAACTATTTATGAGAATCAAAGCTCTGTGTGTGATTTGTAAAATATGCTTTAGTTTTCTTGAGAAATACAAAGGAAAAAGTATCAATTACATGTACATTTATTTAACTCATTTAAATGAATCCATTTAATACATTTTAACTTTGTTTTATTATCATCCTTTAGTGGATTGCTGGGATGGGCAGGATGGAGAACCAATCGTACATCATGGCTACACCCTGACTTCCAAAATCCTTTTTAAAGATGTTATTGAGACCATCAACAAATATGCATTCATCAAAACCCAGTAAGAGACATCGGATATATTGGATATTGACTGATTCAGAAGGTTATAGGTAGTGGTTGACAGATATAAACAACTACCAACTTTTTTTAAGCTGAGAAGAGCAAAACAAATGTATGTATAATTATTTTGAGTCAGTCTTTTTGTTATAAAATGCAATTTCTAGTGTACACACATACAAAGTTATTATGATTACGGGCCAAGCACCGATGCTGCGTCTTCCGCCATGAAAGTCTAAGCTAAGGAAGCCCACAGAACCACTTGTGAAAAAGTTGTGAAATTTGGCACACAGATAGAGGAAAGTCTGAACAGGTACCATAGCAAATTGGGAGTCTCTAACTCAAACCCTCAAGCGCCACCAACTGTCCAAATGTTCACTAATGTTTATGCTAATAACTTTTGAAATGTATACGGGCTAGAAACAAAATAGAAAAAAAAATGTTTCCTCTGATTCTTTGGCTCAAGACAGTTCAAACGCAACCTATGATGTCATTTTCCATCATGAAAATTATTCCATAATTTTTAATTTCATGAAAAACCTACTTTTTCAAACTCCTAGACCGCTGCTCCAAATTTCACGAAAATCGTATCAGATCAACTTCAGACCATGCCGACAAAAAGTTATGGAGTTCAAGTTGATTTCGTCAAACCGTTCTTGTTGATGGCTTTTTCTTATTCTATTTAGTTGTACAATTAAATACATATACAATTTTTTTTGTACAATTTCTGTATCTGTGAATAAATTACAATAATGAGATAATTAAACAGAAATCATAAGAAGCTGCTAAAACACTTGAATCAGTTTATTATCTTGCCATATATAATATATGTATGCTTAATATATAGATGTATATACAGTAGATGTATGCTTAAATTCTGCGTCTATATACACACACACACACACACACAAACACATACATATATATTTTGCTTTTCCGGGGTATATACGAGAAACGACAACTATTACTCTGAAGTTTCAGTCCTGAAGGTTTATGTGCCTGACAGCTGGCAGTGAAGGACAATCAATGCTAGCCCACAGTCACGTTGTTTTTGTAATATCCCATTCTCTGAGCCTGATGACAGCACTGTTGAGCAGAGGGTCTAGGGAACGTGTGAACATGTGTGTCCACATGAACATTTCACACTGACAGCTTGTTTCTACATGACTTCCTCCATCGCTATGAGTTTCAGGTGTTGTTGTTGCTAAAGGTCATAATGCAATGAAGCCACACACTGTTAAGGGTTCTTGCAGGTCGCAGTAAACAAAAAGCTATTTTTTGACAATGTCTCACTCATATGTCAGATGTGATATGCATCTGTTATGTGTCTATTTGGCTTGCCATATTAGCATGTTTGTTTATAAATTGCAATGGCAGTAAAAGTACGCATTTACAGCAGTAAAAAATCTGTCAGTTACCAGTCTCTAGGGCTATTTGTTTTCACTTATGGATCTAGGTTTCTTGTACCAAAAATAGTGTTTTCCACAAAGAGAGTAAGAAATAAGACTTGAAATCACTGAAAATAATGATTGCTTAACCACCAGAAGTGTGTTTTTCCACCTCAGATAAGGATACAACTAAATATTAAATGAGCTGTTTAATTTTATATTAAGCCATAAAGAATGTTAATTTGTTTTGAAGATTTCTGCATAAGTTATTTGAAGCTTTGGTCACCTTTTTTTTTATTGTAAGCTGTTGTTTCAAAGGTACATTAAGCGATTTCTGAGAAACACTGTTGTATTTTAAATCAACCCACACACACCCCTCCCTTCATTGCTCCGCCCCCAAACTGCACGAACACACAATGCAAGAGTGGATGTCTCTTTATCATAGCTGAAGCGAGGCAAAATAATGCTTAAATAAAGTGAAGATGACCAAAGAACGACAAGGAAGAAGAAAAAATGAACATATAGTAGATTGACTGTTTTGGTTTCTCAGAAAACGCTTACTGCACCTTTAAGCCTCAAACCTGAAGGACATTTTAAGTCTTTTTATTAGCCTCACTATTATCATAGATCTGTAAATGCTTGTTTTTGGACCATATTTCCTCCAGGTATCCAGTGATTCTGTCCATTGAGAATCACTGCAGTGTCCCTCAGCAAAAGAAGATGGCTCAGTATCTGACTGAAGTGTTTGGTGATAAACTGGACATATCCTCCATCCCCACAGACCCACCTGGACTCCTGCCTTCACCTGAAGACCTAAAAGGCAAAATACTCATCAAGGTAACTGTCTAAACATTTTTTTTGTACAAATGTTCATTCAAAAGCAGCACATTTATGGTCATTTTCAGATGATGACTGCACTCATGATGTAAAACATATACAGTATAATTAACTAAACAACATGAATTAAGCTACTAGAATAGAATATGTAAAAATATGCTTTCAATTCAAAAGTGCATGGTATTAAAAAATTTATATTTTATTGTTTTTGTGCTTAATATGTTACTTATTTTTCTCTGAAAATTGTATCATGTGTAATCTTTTACCAAAGAATAAGAGAAATTTCTGCTGTTGTTGGTCAAACATCTAGCAAAACCGTAGAGTCTTATTGATATAAAATATATTTGCTGAAGTCCAGCCCTCTCCTGTGCTTTTAATAAAGTGTGAGGTTTGGAAATTGGGCCGTAGATAGAGCAGCTCGGCAAGCGAGTTGGCGCTATAATTGGAAGGCAGACTGACGTTCCCACTAGAAAGTGAATACTGAACTGCAAACTGGGCCAGCCGGTCGTATTGACAAATTGCTCGGCACAGGCTGTGAATCATGGAGCACGTGGCTACTGGGAGCCCAGAAAACAGACTGTGTGTTATAATGCACTCTCATCGAAGCTCAATCGTTGAATTTGACTGGAATTTTGCTTTGTTACTGTTGAACAAGGCTATAATAAATATCTAAATGTTTTCAACTCTACCCAAAAATGAAAATTCTGTCACCCCCCTAATTTCGTTTCAAAAATGAAAAATGTTGGTAACGGTTCCCATTGACTTCCTTTTTTATGGACAAAACAATACAATGGAAGTCAACGGGAACCAAAACTCTTTGGCTATCATCATTCTTCAAAATATCTTCTTTTGTGTTACGCAGAAGGAAAAAAATTCATACAGGTTTGGAACAACATAAGGGTGAATAAATTATGAAAGAATTTCCATTTTTGGGTAGAGTATCCCTTTAAGTTTAATTGCTGAATTTTGTTTCATTTTACGTAAAAACAAAGTAGTGCAAAAGGTTACAATACTTTGAATTTAATCCCTGATGATGAAAATCAAAAACTCAAAAAACTTGGGTTGAGAGTTAAATGGATTTTACAGTGTGTTAATGCAACAGCCAATAAAAACAGCAACCAACGGCACACACTAAAACTAATTACATTGTTTGACCCTTTATTGATTTACCCATTTCTGTCTATCTATCACTGGCCTCTTTCTGGTAATGTCCCTGTCTATGTCAGTGCTGCATCTCTGTAGTCAGTACACATAAGTGCTGTTCTGTGCGCTTCAATCATTTTACTGATAAAGCCCTGTAAGAACCGGTATGTCCCCTGGGTTTTAATTGTCTTGTAAGATGCTGTTACTTCTATAACACCCTTGGGCCAGAAACATCCTCTACAGAAATGCAGATAAAAATGCATTTAGTATTGCAAGCAGGCAGTCCCATTATATGTACTTGCATCATGCGTTCGTGCAGTAGCAAAGCTCAGTACTCAAAGGGCCGATAACGTTTCTTTCAAATGCCTGGCTGCTTCCAAAATAGCATAAGTTCTTTTGAATAAGTAATTACTTAGAGACCGCTAAAAAAGTATGTTTTATATAGTATACATGTGTGTTGTCTGAATGTGATCTGGGCACACTACATTCGCCTTGTTATCATTGTCATGTGACCTTCCAGCGTCCAGCGTTACATTGCTTCACTGCCATTCCCATTCCAATTATACATTAGATGCTCACTTCAGAATCTCATCGGAAGTCATCCCAGTATTTTTCTCCTATACTGTTTTATGGATACTATGGGCCCTATCTTGCACCCGGCGCAAATGACTTTGTACACTGACGCATGTATCATTCCTATTTTGCACCTGCGCAAAGCGGACTTTTCCCTCCACAGATACACTTGCGCTCCCTGGGGCGGTTCAGCGCAAAGAGGAGGCATGTTCCGGCGCAAACTTTCCCTCATGCTATTTTGCTGTTCTATAAAACAATTGTGCCACTGACCAGAAAAAAACCTAGTTTAAAGTCAGTGGCGCGTTGCGCGTTGTTCATTATGCTATTTTAAGAGCGCATGCTTGGCCATAATCAATGTAGCGTGTGCACAACGCGCATACACTTTGATTCTCTCATCTAAGCGGCAGTTTTCATTTTTGCAAATCATACATTATTACGATAGATAGATAGATAGATAGATAGATAGATAGATAGATAGATAGATAGATAGATAGATAGATAGATAGATAGATAGATAGATAGATAGACAATTTATTATAAAAGCATACATGTAGCTTACACATTTACTCAAATTATCATACGCCTGTTTAACAGAAGTTAATTTGGGTGGGTTTCTCCATCCCCAATGTCACTTCTCTGTGTTTTACGGCCCTGACGAGAACGTTGCTCTCCTCGGCTGTGAACCGCTCCTGGCGCGCGCCTGGCAAATCCGCCGTTATAATAGGAATCCTCTTTAGAACAAGCGCGCCTCCTCTTAAAGGGAATGTGAGATGACGCTCTGATTGGTTTATTTCACGTTACGCCCAAACCACACCTATGAATAATGAAGCTACTTCAGACCAACCCCTTTTAGATTTGCGCCAGGCGCAAGAGGCATTTATCCCGCCGGGAAAATAGCAACAGCGCCGGGATCCGCCCACAAAGTTACTTGCGCTTTGCGCTTTGACACTTGCGTTTCAGATCGTTAAAATAGGGCCCTATGAATTCAGACATAATACTAAAAAAGTGACATAATAATCTTTATACGTAATAGGAAATCAGACATAATAATCTTTTCACATACTGTTTTTCACCTACTGTATAGTAGGGCAGTTTGCGGGGAATGCAGAAGAGAAAACTAAATAAGAATAAGACAATTCACGTTAATAACTATTATAGCTCCCCTTGTGGTAAAACTGATCATGCAACATGTATTTGGTGTTGGGTTATAAATTGCATCATGATGAACACAAACATGAAATCAAGCTTTGGTAGCTAAAAACATTTGCTTGCAAACATTTGTGTATAGATGCTAGTAGAGATTTTTTTGCTACAAGAAACCAAGGGTCAGATTTACTAACAGCTTGCGCCAGCGCAAACCCTTTTTTGGCGTTAAATAACTACTGTCAGGATTTACTATAGGCACGCAGTGAAAAATTTGCTCTGAAAAGGCGTGGGCACACGCAGCTGACCTTCTTGCATATGCATTTGTAGGAGTTTCCCATTCAGACGCAAAATTTATGGGTGGAGAGTTTTTAAATGTATCATGCAAGGTGATATACTAAGGTTTGCGCTAGTCACTGTTTTTTGCGCCATTATTCACCGCCCGAAGCATGTCTTAAACCAGACGCTAATTTGGGCTGCTCTTGTGTTGGTCATTATGGAAATGATCCGGCTGCGTCTGTGTTCTTTAATTTGTCGTCAGTAGATCGCGTGCAGAACTTTCCATTCCCATCTGCATTTTTTTGGGGTTTTTTTTTTGGAATTGCGCTCTCACACTAATTTGCCCTGTTTTGTATATCTGGCCCCAACTCTTCCTATTACTGCCAATGTGTCCTTACACTGTATTCTAATGTAATCACTCTGGTTCTACTTGCACCACTCAGAGCGGGATTCAAATCAGCATTTCTGGCATGGAAGGCTAGCGTGCTAACAAGGACGCTAAAGACCACAGCGTCTAGAGTCAGACGCTAATTCGCCTCTTGGGGCCAGGGGAGTGAGGTATACTCGCACAGCTCTTACTAGCTAGCCTCTGTTACACTCGCCCCCCTAAACCTCACTCCCATCCGGGTCACGACACCAATGTAACCCCTTCATTTCTACTCGCAACGCTCCAAGCTTGATACCAGCTGCCGTATCTGGCATGGGAGGCGAGCGCGCTAACAAAGACGCTTAAGACCGCAGCCTCTAGAGTCAGTCGCTAGTGCGCCTCTTGAGGCCAGGAGAGTGAGGTTTACTTGCACAGCTCTTTCCAGCTTGCCTCCGTTACACTAACATTTCCTGAATAAAATATTTTTCTATCTGCACTTAAACAAAAAATCAGTTTGAAAATAAACAACAGCCAATCAGGGTTAAAAAAAAAAGAAGATGTGTAACATACAGCTGTGTGGAACACGATTTTGGGCCATGTTTAATTTCTTAAAGGCCACATATGTTGTTCTGCAACATTAGTGTCAAAAAAAGGGATTACAAAAATACTATGTGTGTTCGACTTTGTGCAGCTAATCAGTGTCTAACTTAAAGCTATGCATGGTAGTTAAAATTATGCAGACAGCGCCAAAGCCACGCCAGTGAAAATCTGTTTTCATGTTATAGTCATGTTTATCTAAATAAAACTGATGCAAAATATAGATCCCACTTTATTGGTAAATGGTTATGTTATTGTTGTACATACAGCCTCTGTATTAAAGGGGTCATATAATGCCATTTTTGTACAAGCTAGTATGATTCTTTAGGGTCTAAATTAAAAGTTTGTAATATACTTTAATTACAAATTCTCATTAGTATTGTAAGAAAACACTTATTTTACTTGGTCAAAAACAGCTCTGTTTTCAGCACGCCGTTTCAGTGCATATGACTTTAAATGATAATGAGCTTTGCTCACCCCGCCTCTCTGTTCTGTGCTACACCGTTTGTAACACAATAACACAATAACCATAACGCGTTGTTCAGTATAAACGTGGGATTATGAATTATATTGAGAACGTCGTACATAGAAAACATGCCGTAATGTACCGTGAGTGTAAACCTTAGACGCATTCATTGTGAAGAGTGCAGCTAGCGATTTCCAAAGATTAATATAAATATTAATATAAAGTTTAATAAAACGTTACACTCACTTCAGTTGTTCTAGAGGTTCAGCCGGAACACGAATAGCTGGTACCGATCCTTTTTTCATGAGCAGCTTCTTAGCAAAACCAGCTCATACTGACCCTCGTTTATAAAGCAGTCTGGTGTGTGAAATGATTCGCGCAAACATGAGAGCATTGACGTTGCTCGTGGGGAATATTCCCTTCGAAAACAAACTCAGCCACTGCGTCTTCAGCGGTTCGGATTTAGGAACATTAAAATGACTGCTGTGTTCGTTATTACACCCAAGAACAGAACACCACAATCGCTTAGACGCCATTCTGCTCATAGACAGTGCTCCAGCATATCAACAATGACCGCGCCGGTCCGCGCCGCGCAGACTATGATTGACAGCTGGCTCATGAGCGAGGGCGGGTCTGTGTTGAAACGCTGCTGTCAATCAACAATCGTGGGAGGGGCTTCCGAGCGTGCGACGTCACAAAATCGAACGGCTCAATTTGAGGCAGGGGAAAACAAGGAGATTAAAACAAAAACACTGGATGGATTTTTATCATTTTATGATGGTTGTGTACAGGCACTGCCAACACACATTTCAGAACAATCAACTTGTAAAAGTGCATGTACCATTATATGACCCCTTTAAGCAGTAGCTGCAGTCCTAAATTAAGTTTTGTTGCTACATGTCTGAAACATCTGTTTATTTGAAAAATGTTGCATTTAATTCACTTTATCTGCGATAAAGAAAGCAAACACAGTGCAAGCATCCCTACGGGAAGCAAGCAGAAATTGCCTGACTTATCTGCTCCTTTTTTCAACTCCTCCCCTGACTGCAAGTGTTTATACTGCACTAGTGTTAAATATGAATCAGGACACATTTCACATGTTTTCTATATGTTTCATAGGGTAAGAAACTGGCTGCAAATATAGATGAGAACGCAGAGGAGGGGGATGTGTCTGATGAAGACAGTGCAGATGAGATGGAGGACGACTGCAAGCTGATGAATGGAGATGTAAGTAATGTTAGATGATTATATGGTGTATTTTAAATTATACTTAGTGGAAAAAATGTGTTAACTTTAAGTAATCCGATCAAACGATGAGAGAGTAGCAAATGTTCATTCAACACACTGAAAATAAAAGGGCAAATCGAGTGCATTGTGGGATATAATATTCAATGCTGTCCGCTGTTATATTATATAAACACTGCGTATTTTGGCATATGTAGTAGGTCATTCATATACAGAATATACTATATCATTTATAAATATAAGATGTTAGTATTATGAACTCTGATGAAATATTTCTTTCTTCAAGAACTCTGTTTTTTAACTAAAATACTAATACTACAAAAACTATAGTTATGTTTTCTTATAATTGTCCTTCACAAATGTTTTTTTTCATACTATAGTAATATTTACTTCATATTATAATAAACATTATATAACTATTACTAACAGTTGGTGGAGAGATTTAATGTGTTTATTTATCATGGAAATAATGTCATAAGTCTTCATTTTCTAAATGCTAAATATAATGTTTTATTATTATTGTTTCATTTAGGGTTATAATATCCCCTAGACATATTCTTGAGAGTTTCAATGAGAAACACCCTAATCCTCAATTCTTCAAGTCCTTCTATGTCTGGCATGTTATTTTAGCAGCACATTTCAATTGTACTGCTTGCAAAGGGCTCTTAGAGAAACCTCAAAGGCTCATGCATTTTAGATGAAAGCTCCTCTCTCTTTTAAGTGGCGTAATGTAAAAATAAAGCAGACATTTTTTTAAGTGAATATTTGTCATGAATTTTTCTGTGTGTAAAATTGGGTCAAGGAATTATGTTGAACTGACCTGGATATTTTGATGAATGGTTTTGACCTTGATGTTCTCTGTAGAAAGTTGCAGATGTTAATTTTAAGGCGTCACATGAGGTCCATTCAAATTCAGTTCTCTCTGTGTCTACTCCTTTACAGACATCCATGAACAGGAAGCAGGCGGAAAATGTTGCAAAGAAAAAATTAGATAACCTCATGAAGGAGTCAAAGATTCGTGACCGGGAAGATCCAGACAGCTTTACCATGGCAGCCCTGCCGCCCACGGGAAAACATGACAAATCACCGCAGAAGGTTAATATGCTGTACTTGACCCAAACTGCATTCATGGAGAGGAAATGTTACCACATTTACACACTGCAAAAAAAAAAAAAATCGTTCTTACTCAGTATTTTTGACTTGTTTTCCAGTAAATATCTTAACATTTTTAAATCAAGATGCATTTACTTGAGAAGCAAAAAAATGTAGTCACACAATCAAAATTAAGCGAGTTTATGTCTAAAATAATAACAAATATCTGCCTGTAAGGTAAGAAAAATAATCTTGTATTTTTGAAGTTTATTTTTTTCTTATTTTATTTTATTTTATTCCTTTTTTTTATTTTTATTAATTTTGCTTCTCGAGTAAAATGATCTTTTATTTAAGATTTTTTTTATATTTGTACTGGAAAACAAGACAAAAATACTGAGTAAGAATTTTTATTTATTTTTTTTGGCAGTGCAAACCAATTCACACTATTCACTTTTGTTGCATTACGTTCGATTTTCTATTCTATTTTAATGCACCTGGATCATTGTAGTTTGGTTATTCATTTCTCAGATTTTTTTTTCAATTGAATTAATCATCAATTTATACACTTAATATTAAGAGAAAAAAAGAAAAGAGACTATAACCTAAAAGCCAAATGACATACTGTAAAGCAGCTGATCATTTTTAAAAGTAATCTTTAAAATAATTGACCATGATAATTCAGTTTCAGTTTATTTATAAAGCACATTTAAACACGGCCACTGGCCGACCAAAGTGCTGTACACATAGAGAAAGAAACTAATGCAATTTAGAGACATAAATAATGACAAGCAGTTCAGAGTAGCATGATCATTCTAAGCTAAAAGCGACCGAAAATAGATAGGTTTTAAGACAGGACTTGAACTCAGATAGAGAGGAAGTTGTTCTAATATAAAGTGGGAGCTTGTTCCAGAATGTGGGACCAGCCACCTCAAAAGCTCGGTCTCCGATATATTATATATATATATTATTATAATCATAATTTCTGACAAAATACTGTTGTTAGATCTATTACCTTTTACTCATTTAAACGGTTCAGCGAGTGCTCTAATTAGGTTAGTTCTGCCCTTGTACAGATGTGTATAGTGTGGTTATTTAAGGAGTTACTTGAGGCCTATTTAAATAAGACAACTACACAGAACTGCTACACCGCCGTCCTTGGCGGCCCACGATACCCTCTCCCTGACACTCAGTCTGTTTAAACACTTTAAGTCTTTAAATATAAATGACCTATGTTATAACTAAGTAGCAAAGTTAGTTCACACTGTCATTCATCAAGGTGGACCAATTTTCTAAATACTGAATAATGGGTTTATGTGTAAATGTGGATGATCATATCTTATTTGCAGCTTATTTGTTTTTCATAGACACTGAGATAAATTTATTTTGTTAGTGTGAGAGTATGTCTATAGCACAATCAACCATTTGGAAAGAGCGAGAACAGTCCTGTTTGAATAGGTTGCTACCGCCACCTAGTGATCATTCTGTCCATCCGCGGCAGAAGTGTATCTATTGTTACTGTAACTGCCCACTGTTTAACTGTCATGATATGGTATATACATATAATGTATATTTGGTATATTTAGTGTATACTGTCCAGATTTTCACTGCTATGCATCTATATGTTGAACTCAGGGGAAAGCAGAAGACAGCACTGACACTGGAGATGAGGCCAACGTCGGTGGCAACAAACGTGTGTCTAAATCTTTCATGGGGAGCTTTTCCAAACGCAAGGTACTTATAGATTACTTCGCAAATGCACCCACATTCAACAAAACAATGTTTCTTCCCATAACAACACACTGCACACACTGAAACAGACATCCTCTGCGGCATAGATCAATTATTCATACTGAATGAATGATTAATAGAAATAATAAAATGTGTGTATGCAGCTCTCTGGAATACTTGATTCAGCTGTGTAATAAATGCTTTGTGAGTCCTGATCACCCATTCGAGGTTTATTTTCCAATAGTGTTCGGCTATGTCTTACGTATTGACTTAATTAACACTGCATCACCTCAACTCCATTTGTGCACTGTAGAAAAAGACGAGTAAACTGAAAAAATCCTCCAGTTTTGAGGATACGGACACTGATCAGGAGAGCTCGAGTGGCGCGTCTAAAGCACCAGCGCATCACAGCAGGTACCATGAGAATTGCTCATGTGCGAATTTATACAATATATAGTCAGTTAAATATTTTGTGTGAATATGCTTCAACCTTCATGCAACTGTAACTGTAATCTGTTTTAACAGAAAGAAAAAAACCATGAAGTTGTCAAGAGCACTTTCTGATCTGGTATACACAAAATCTGTCGGCATACCAGACTTTGAGGCACAAGGTGAGAAGAACAGAAAATATATGTGAAAATCTCTTAACATTTGCACACCGAACACTACCTGTGAGATTCAGTATTACAAGGTTGATGAAAAATATATCCTTTATTTAGGCTCTAGAGTGATACTACATTGAACACTTAACCAATCGAAATCCATCAGAAATGTTTATTTTATTAAAGAATTAGTTCACTTCAGAATTAAAATTTCCTGATAATTTACTCACCCCCACGTCATCCAAGATGTTCGTGTTTTTCTTTCTTCAGTCGATAAGAAATTAAGGTTTTTGAGGAAAACATTCCAGGATTTTTCTCCATATAGTGGACTTCAACGGTTATCAACACTTTGAAGGTCCAGATTGCAGTTTCAATGCAGCTTTAAAATCACTACATGATCCCAGCCGAGGAATAAGGGTCTTAAATAGCGAAACGATCAGTCATTTTCTAAAAAAAAATTTAAATACTTTTTAACCACAAATGCTCGTCTTCCACTAGCTCTGCGATGGGCCACGCATTACGTAATCAGGTTGAAAGGTCAAGCGTGATGTAGGCGGAAGTACCGACCTAGTGCTTACAAACCAAACGTGCAAAGACTAAGTCTAACGCCCTTTACAAAATAAATAAATAAAAGGTATAGCAACGATGTCAGATGATTTTGAAGTTGGAGGAGAAAATGAGATTTTTTGCCCTACCCTACATTTTTTAACCGGAACACGCGTGACCTTTCAATGTAATGCGTGGCGCATCGTAGAGCTAGTGCAAGACAAGCAATTGTGGGTAAAAGGTTGCTTTTTTTTATTTTATATATGACCGATCGTTTCTCTAGATAAGACCCTTATTCCTCAGCTGGGATCGAGTAGAGCCTTTGAAGCTGCATTGAAACTGCAATCTGGACCTTCAAACCGTTGAAGTCCACTATATGGAGAAAAATCCTGAATTGTTTTCCTCAAAAACCTTCATTTCTTTTCGGCAGAAGAAAGAAAGACATCAACATTGGATGACGTGGGGATGAGTAAATTATCAGAAAATGTTTAATTCTGAAGTAAACTAATCCTTTAAGGTTATATTAAAATTCAGTTTAAAGTTCATTACACATAGAAATTACACTGAATAAAAAAAATGGTGAAGGATTTACTTTGAAACAATTTTCATTCAGAAATGTCTAGTAGATTTAACAAATAATTACAAAGAAACAGCAAAAAAAAACAAAAAAAAAACATTACATTTAATTAAACATGAAATATTAAAGTGGAAAGACATATAATATTTTAGTAGTATTATTTCTATTTTTAAAATAGTAAAAAGTACTCCAACAATCTTTGTATTATATTTTTATCAAAAAACTCATGTGATCAGCTGTGCAATTTGTAACTCATTTTTAAAATGGAGTAAGAAAAAACACTTGGTAAATATGTCTGTTTATTTTTTGTATTTGTGATTTTATAATTGACTGATATTTGATTACTTCATTATTTTTAAGTAGCACTCATCCTCCAAATTGCTCCAGTTGTTCAGATGGGTGTAGTCCAGTGTTTATATGCCAGCACCTCATGCATGTGGTTTGCTCTGCAGTGAGCAGCTGCAGTTGGCAGGTGTCGTCGATGAGCGAGACCAAGGCCCATCAGTTAATGCAGCAGAAGCCAGTGCAGTTCGTCCGATTCAACCAGCGCCAGCTCTCCCGCATCTACCCCTCCCCTTATCGCGTGGACTCCAGCAACTTCAACCCACAGCCCTTCTGGAACGCTGGCTGCCATCTGGGTACGCCAGTCCACCCACAAACAAATATTTATGTTTATTGGAGAGACCAAGAATAAACCGTATGCCTAAACATACTGGGAACCTGCTGCTCATTATTCAATTGCAGCATTTAAATTTAATACGACAATGGTTCAATTCTTTAAAGACACAACTAGATTTACAGGAATTATTTATAATAAAAAAGGTACATTTTTATTTTAATTTTAATTGCTGGAATGGCCCTACACCACAGATATGCTAGTAAATATAACCGTAATTGTCACTTCTTTTTTTTCTTGCAGTTGCTTTGAACTACCAGTCAGAGGGCAGAGTGCTACAACTCAACAGAGCCAAGTTTAATTGCAACGGCAACTGTGGTTACATCCAGAAACCTGCCTGCATGTGTGAAGGTGAGTTTCTGCATTCCTAGGTTGATAGTTTTAAGTCAGTTGTATTGTGTATGTCTATATGTGTATAATATCTTCCTGATTTTGTTATATTTCACTATAGTGTAGCTGCATTGTAATTTTTTTTTTTTTTCATTATATATTATACAGTCAAACCAAAAATTATTCAGACATCAGATATAATTTTTGATATTTGTTTACTACTAGGTGCAGGACACTATAGTTCATTTATGTAAGTGAGGATAGCAAAATAAAGTAAACTGTGACATATTATACACAACATTTCTACATACGGTGGACTACCAGTAAAAATTATAAAAATTTGTGACCAAAAATTATTCAGACACTTTGACCTGACCATGTTTTGTCTTTAATTGCTAATGTGACCTATTTACACCACAGACTGAACAAAATTAAGCATTGCTTGGTAGTTGGTTGACCTAAATTGGTATTATCTAATTGTGAACTTAAATTTAACAGCTGTCAGCTATTCAACCGAATTCATTTGTGAGACCGTCTAACAGAAGGATGGCCAAAACCAGTGAAATATTGTATTACCATTTTCTAAACTATAGCGAATAAACTGTGATTATGTGAGAAATGTTGAAGGTGTCTGAATGAATTTTGGTTTGACTGTATATTCCATTCAGGAATATTCCATTCAGATTTTACTATTATATTAATCACAAAATCAATATAATACAAAGTTAATGTCAACAAATTACATTTATTGTTATATAAACAAAATAATGCCATTTATTAAAGAAATGAACAAGAAACATATGTCCAATAGAGGCAACAATGGACAACAATGAACTCCATTGACTCAATGAACAATATTCAATAGATCAGTTGATCATTCCATAGACCAAGTCAAAGTTAAGGTTAGCTATTCAAAGCTAAGTAAGCAAGCCAAACTAGGAATCTATTTCTCAATAGAGTTGTTGATGTTCTGAGATATGGAATTTTAAATATGGAATGTTTGGTTGCAGGTTCTTTTAATCCGATGGCCGAGGATCCTTTACCAGGTCGGTTGAAAAAACAATTGGTTCTTAAGGTCATCAGTGGCCAGCAATTACCCAAACCCAAAGACTCCATGCTGGGTGACCGAGGAGAGGTAAATCATGACAGTGCTTAAATAGTCAACTTCAAATGGCCCTCTTAGCATGAACAACAAACATCTTATTGAAGTTGTTTAAAGAAAGCAAGCAGCATGAAGCTGTCTCTCACTGCGAGTTTATGCTGTTTCGTGGGATTTCACTGAGCCTGCTGTTCAGACCGGCCTATAAAAGCAATAGTGAATTCAACCACAATCTCAACCCCATCTACTCTACTGCATTGCAAGCAAGCAACACAACATGTTGCTTATCCTGAAAAATTCTGAATTATGCAACCTATAAGCTTCAGATCTAAAGTTTAGCACACATTTTAAGCACACAAAAGAAGTGAAATATAAAGGCCAATTCACACTGCACTGACAGTCACAGACCAACGTGGACAAGCCACAGATTGCAGTACGTCACTTCTCAGACGTTCCGTGACCCGTCAAATGGCCGAATCAGCATGTTCAATCTGCAATAACAAGCTTCGACAGACACCGACAGAGGTATCACACTGACCCGGAAAATAACCCCGACGAAGTGTCTGTTGCAGTGTGAATTGGCCTTATAACATTCATCAGATTGCTTAAAGTTCACTCATTATGAGCATTACAGATTGGACCGTTGCTGATTCAAATGCCTTTGATTTACCCCTGCAATTCATACACACCATAGAAATATTTATGATTTGTTACAATGCATTTAACTTCCATAATGTGAAGAGTGAAACGGAATATTCAGTGAGGAATAATGCCTTCTATGCATCAGGATTTGAAGGGATTGCGAAACAAAAGCTATGATATCCAAAAACATTTTCAGGAATAATGTGCACTGATAACTAGTTTCATTTATTAAGGAAGAAAATGCAGTCTGTTAGCCTGCATGTAATCAGGCCTTCTCACAGCATGTAATCATTCCCTAAAAATTATACAATCATTAGACCATAGCAAATCACCATAAAGACAAGGTAATAGCCTACAGTATGCTTAAACTCTGTATTTATGTGCAAATCACTACCTACAAATGACACAGGTATGAAGCAAATATGTGTCCCTTAGAAGTTTTGAGGAATATTATCTTGAGATGTTTAAACAGGTACTGTAACAAATAACAATAGTTGCATAGTTTGATTTTGGGTTGTTTTAAATCTTTTTTAAATGCTTCTTCTTTAGATAATTGATCCATTTGTGGAAGTGGAGATTATTGGTCTACCAGTGGATTGCTGCAAAGAGCAAACCAGAGTGGTTGATGACAACGGTGAGAGAGCAATATCCCATGACATATTCTATATTATACACACAAACAACACATTTAACCTTTAATTGTTGGGGGATTGGTCAGTAAAGTGTCATTAAACCGTGAGGCCATTACTTGGAGTGTTCATTTGTATGTGTCTTTGTTTGGAAGAGGTGCAGTATATTTATGCATGATACTTGTACTAGATCTCACCTCAAACTACATCACTCGGCAACCAAACAATTCGATTTACATTTGCATTTGCATTTATTTTCTGATTCACTGTGATTCACAGGTGCATATAAAGCGGTACTGAGATAATTAAAGTTAAAAAAAATAAACTGACTGAGATTTGAAGTGTCATTAAGTGTTATTTGAAAAGTGGAAGTTTGATTTAGTGGTGGTGTATAGCATCATTTGGAAATTGGAACTTGACAGCATTTTGGATGTTGTCAAATGCAGACTATTAAGGGATATGTAGATGCAATCTTGTAAAGAGATAACCTTCTCGGATATGTAGATGCAATCTTGTAAAGAGATAACCTTCTCGGGGTGTCTGTGTGCAATTGAGATTTGGCAATGGGCTGATTTTCTTTATGTTATGGAACTCAAAGTGTCATGAAGGGCCATCATTTTGGAAGGGATTGTTGATTAACTGCTCACTCTTGTCTGGGTTGTTTTTCATAATGACACCAGGTAAAAAAGAGAACAACATTGGCCCAAGAATAGAGCCATGTGGGACCTCAGACTCTATCTATAGGGTACAGGATATTGAAAATGATCTATGTTAGAGCTTTTTGTCTAAGAAGGACTCTATATCTGTTGATTAACTGTGTTAAAAACAATGGACAAGTCCATGACAATACCATTTGAGTGTAACGGTACTCTTGCAAGTTTAAGTTATTCAGCCACTCTGAGGAAAGCGATTTCAGTTAAGTGGCCTATTTTGTCTGGTTTGGGAATGTCAAGCAGGTAATTGTTTGAGTGAAAAAGGTAGGTGAATGTGAATTATCCTCTCATCCTTTCCATTATTTCTGCATAAAATAATCCTATTTAATTCTAATACCCCATCCTCTATCTTTCTCTCTCAGGATTTAATCCTATGTGGGAGGAGACACTCGTCTTCACTCTTCACATGTCAGAGATTGCTCTTATACGCTTTCTGGTTTGGGATCATGACCCGATTGGCCAAGATTTTATTGGCCAGAGGACCATCGCCTTTAACAGCATGATTCCAGGTACCAATTGAATTTTAAATATATATATATACACTCACCGGCCACTTTATTAGGTACCCCATGCTAGTAACGGGTTGGACCCCCTTTTGCCTTCAGAACTGCCTCAATTCTTCGTGGCATAGATTCAACAAGGTGCTGGAAGCATTCCTCAGGGAGTTTGGTCCATATTGACATGATGGCATCACACAGTTGCCGCAGATTTGTCGGCTGCACATCCATGATGCGAATCTCCCGTTCCACCACATCCCAAAGATGCTCTATTGGGTTGAGATCTGGTGACTGTGGAGGCCATTTTAGTACAGTGAACTCATTGTCATGTTCAAGAAACCAATTTGAAATGATTAGAGCTTTGTGACATGGTGGAAGTAGCCATCAGAGGATGGGTACATGGTGGCCATAAAGGGATAGACATGGTCAGAAACAATGCTCAGGTAGGCCGTGGCATTTAAACGATGCCCAATTGGCACTAAGGGGCCTAAAGTGTGCCAGGAAAACATCCCCCACACCATTACACCACCACCACCAGCCTGCACAGTGGTAACAAGGCATGATGGTTCCATGTTCTCATTCTGTTTACGCCAAATTCTGACTCTAACATCTGAATGTCTCAACAGAAATCGAGACTCATCAGACCAGGCAACATTTTTCCAGTCTTCAACTGTTAAATTTTGATGAGCTCTTGCAAATTGTAGCCTCTTTTTCCTATTTGTAGTGGAGATGAGTGGTACCCGGTGGAGTCTTCTGCTGTTGTAGCCCATCCGCCTCAAGGTTGTGCGTGTTGTGGCTTCACAAATGCTTTGCTGCATACCTCGGTTGTAACGAGTGGTTATTTCAGTCACTGTTGCCCTTTTATCAGCTCGAACCAGTCTGGCCATTCTCCTCTGACCTCTGGCATCAACAAGGCATTTCCGCCCACAGAACTGCCGCTCACTGGATGTTTTTTTCTTTTTCGGACCATTCTCTGTAAACCCTAGAGATGGTTGTGCGTGAAAATCCCAGTAGATTAGCAGTTTCTGAAATACTCAGACCAGCCCTTCTGGCACCAACAATCATGCCACGTTCAAAGTCACTCAAATCAACTTTCTTCCCCATACTGATGCTTGGTTTGAACTGCAGGAGATTGTCTTGACCATGTCTACATGCCTAAATGCACTGAGTTGCCGCCATGTGATTGGCTGCTTAGAAATTAAGTGTTAACGAGCAGTTGGACAGGTGTACCTAATAAAGTGGCCGGTGAGTGTATATATATATATATATAAATGCATTAGTCTTTGGCATATATATTTTTGTCAAGTATTGAGTCCATCATTAATTAAAGTGTACTGCTTATGCCTGATTATCTGTCTATATTTGATTGTCAGGTTACCGGCATGTGTATTTGGAAGGCATGGAGGAAGCTTCCATCTTTGTTCATGTTGCAGTGAATGACATCACCAGTAAGGTGGGCACCTCATGTGGTTAACAGAACAAATATTTTGGTGCTGTTGTGTGCCAAGGGCCATATCTGGCATTGTTAATCTGCAATTTAAAAAGACTGTGTTCTGATAATGTGTTAAAAGACTGTGGAAAAAAAAGTCTCTAACTTTCTAATATTTATTCTGGTCATTAGGCATTGCACATTTACAGTAAATATGCCATTTTAATAATTTGTTGAAGATTGTCACAGTAGGTTCTTAACATAGCTAAATGGTATCGTAGACGACTATACTCCATCAAAAACAATTACTTAACCTACTCATTTAAAACACTATTTTTATCAAAGTATTTTTATATATTTATATATTTATAACATCTATATAATACAAAACAGGACCTGAAACTCTTTAAAAAAACAAAGTAACAAATGATCAGTGAAAGGATTTCACAAAATATAGATTATCAACCTCATGAAGTCAAAATAAATATTATATGTTGTTTGCAACTCCGTAACCCAAATTGATGATGATAATCAGATGAAAATCCTGATTTATGTGATTTTACTACTTTCTAGCAATGCATATTAAACAAACACCATAAACATTAAATAGGCAAAAGTTATAAAAAAATATAATAAATATATGATATCAGTAAGTAGGAGCTAGCTATAAATATATATAGTAATATATATAGTAGGAGCTAGCTTTATATATATATATATATATATATATATATAGAGAGAGAGAGAGAGAGAGAGAGAGAGAGAGAGAGAGAGAGAGAGAGAGAGAGAGAGAGAGAGAGAGAGAGAGAGAGAGAGAGAGAGAGACCTATATCTAGTGTCATGATTCCTGTCTTGTATTCCCCTGGTCTTGTGAGTTTTGAGACTCACTCAAAACTCACTTCAGTTTTGAGTGAGTCTGCTTTTACTGTGGGTGTCGTGGAGGATGAATGTGATATTCATGATGTACCTGTCACTCACACTACCCACAGTAAAAGCAGACCCATTCAGCAGCAATGCCAGGTTGATATAAAATCCTAGAGTCCAACTAGGATCCCATAGGGGCATGATCAAGCTGAGCGTCTCAGATAATTTGTAATGGTGGCAGAGGAACAGGTGTAGGATCCAAATGCAGCAAACATTTATTCAAACAAACATAACAAAAGTAAATTCAGGCAAAACTGATAAATACAGACTCAGGCAAGGAAGGCAAACAAAACTGACAACAAGCACGCATAGACGTAAGATCCATAGAAGGACAACACAAGACAAGGAACATGAGGAACCCCCAGTGGTATATATGGTATACATACACAAGGGGTGATTGGCAAAAAGACACACCTAGGAACAATCAAAGAACTAATGAACAATGAAAACTACAAAGGACTACAAAACATGGCACAAAACAGGAAATAACATAAAAGTCCATACAAGACCAGGGGAATACATGATAGGAATCATGACAGCTAGCTCCTACTGACTGATATCAGCAGTGATACCAGCAGTCTGAATCTGCAATCCTGTTACCCATTCCGATATGCGTGTGTTTTTCCAATAAATTGTTTTCCAATTAAATATTGTTTTCTTAATAAGTCAGCTTGGTAACTGGGTTCAATAGTTGTCTTAATTAAAGCAGGCAACACTACAGCTATTTTAATTGTTAATTACCATAATAATTGTTAATAACCATTTAAATGGGAGTGATACAGACCTGTATCTACTACCTATTTTTCATGCTATAGGTTCATTTTATGTTAGATTTATCAAATATATCTATATTTGCACCTCTAATGCTATAAAAAGTAATGAGAAAGTTTGTACCTTATTCATACAAAGTGACACGTGATGTTGTAAACATGCTCACTGCTTACTTATGCCATGCTTTTGTCCATAATTTGTCCCTTTAACATTCGGCGTCAACAACAAATGTTCTTTGTGTAGTTTGTCTGTTTTTTCCCCTCTCTCTCTCTTTCTCTCTTTCTTACTTCTCTTTCTCTTATGTTTGTGATTTCAGTGCACCCATCTTAGCTGTCTATAGAGGCAGGAAATTATTAGGATCCTCGTTCAAAACTCAGGTGTAGTGAGACCCAATCAGCACCCTGCATGCTCCTTGCAAACCCCTCCCGTTCCCCCCAGTGAGCGGTTAAGCCCTGATTCATTTGCTAGCTTTCACCATGCCAACTCATGCAAAATGAGTTGTGACATAATGTCAATGTGACTTCCTTCCTTGGCTGCATTCTCATTGACCCCTAAAGCAGATCCAGTGTCCATGTCCATATAGCAGGCGACAGCGTTCACTCCTATTTCACTTAACTCAGGGCATTTAAGGGCAATGATAGGGCTTTGGATGGCTTGTTCGCAGTAATAGAGCTCTCAAGCAGTAGAGTCCATGAGAGAAATGCGTTGATCTTGGTTTGTGAAGTGCGTTACATATTCTCTATTCCTATCCATGACTATGAGGGTCTACTATGAGAGCTGGAATTTAGCAGGTACTTTTTTACATCCTTTTTTTAGTCAAAAAATATCGTATGTTCTCAAAAGCTAGCTGTCGTAACTGTGTGGATTAGCATAAATGCACTACATTTACTAACAAATGCATGAAGTTATTTGATGCATCATTAGTGAGGAGATCAGATGGCTGAACTCTCACATGGATCTACTTGAACACGGTTCATGAAATGACACTGGGTGTTATGCAGAGAAATGGCTGTTTATTTTGAGAAAAAAATATTATTTAAATATCTCTGTAATTATTAACATAATGTAATAAACATTTCAATACCTTGCTTTTCTATTCCAAACAAGCTAGGCATCACCTACATTGTTTTAAGAGATAATCCAGTGTCATTTTTTTTCATCAGAGATGATTGGACATAAATGTCCTGTCACCTTTCACTTGACATTTATTCACATTTCTCAGTTATTAACGTTACCACTACAATTTCCCAACATTGTCTGCATCTTCGTGTTTAAAGGTCTGTGTTGATCACCCACATTTGTCTGATGATTCTAAATTCTGCTACATCTCTGATAACATTTGTTATTTAAAATGTCACTGCTTTCTAAAGGTAACACATTTAATACAGGAAGTTGTTGCATTATATTATAACAGAATTTAACTGACAATTTGTGTATAAATCTTGGTAAATGAGCATGTTTCTTAAACTAACAAAACTAATCAAATGATGTTGATCATGTAGCAGGTAAGAAAACAAAGTGTTTTGTTATGTTTTTGTGTCTCTATTCTATGCTGTAAAAAGCTTAAACCAACCCAATATGATTAGTTGGCCACCAATCTCGGCTGCGTCATAAGACAAAGTAGATCAAATAAGTCATTGCCTTTTGATGCATTTGGAAATGCAGCCCTCATTTCTACTTGTCAGACTGGTCTGATTTGATGGCTTTAGAAGGAACTTGCCAGCTGGTCAGGGTTGGCTTGGCTGGGTGGCCACCTAAGGACCAGCAAACAGCCTTAAACTGGTTTAAGCTATTTTCCCAGCTGGGCAGAAGTCAAAAGTGGTTTGGTACACATATTTTGTTTGGTTAATAAGTTTGAAGACTTATTATTAATTGTGAACGGGAATAAAAGAGTAGCTCCCCATATGTTTTAAATTGTAAACAATTCAGTGACAGCCTAGTTATTTGTTATAGTGTTTAGATGATTCCATAAGTCATCTATTAGATTCATATTGCCTACCCACTTTCTGATTTCCCATTGCAGGTTCGAGCAGTCAGTGGTATAAAAGGACTGTTTCACAGAAACCCAAAGCAGTCGTCTCTCGACAGCCATGCTGCTGCTCTGCTCAAACGTAAGACTACCTTCGGTGCTCACCTCCTGCGCCGCACAGCCAGTGCCCCCACCAAGGGCCAACCCAAAGTCAAGAGGGGCTTTCCTGATATCTCCATTGACACAAAAGATTGCAGCTCGGAGGGTGCCAGTGAAGAGCGAGAATCGGAAGAGGGGCCACTTGTCCACCACAATGGAGATAGCGCATCTGGCAAATCATGGGGTCATGGCACCAACGGGCAGCTTCACCCTGACGACAGTAAAGGTAAGAGTACTTTCTTTTATCCTGAGCCCCGTGCTACACCTTACAGAAACAGGGGTGCAGTGAGCGAACCTCTGAAGCGAGCCAACAAGTTGCGACTCCAGGATCCACTGGATGAGAAGCCGGGTGTGTTTGCACGTGTTGCTATCAACAGCTACGGGCGGGTTGGGATGACTTCCAATTGCATTAAGTGTGTAATTGGTTCCAAGGAGAGTCCTGAATTGGAGAGGAAGGATACAAGCACCTTCATCCAATGCACTCCTGCTCCCATTAGACCTGAAAGGGCATCTCGGTCTCCAACAGCTTCCAGACAAGTTCAGCCAGAACCCATACTCAAACCACAAGCCTTGGCCCAAACTGACTCAAAGCCCAAATCAGACCCCCATGCTCTACCGAAGCCTGTACCCTTACCTAGATCAAGGGCAAAGCTCCGGCAAACATTGGCTGCACAACCCCTTCACCCCACTGAAGACCTAACTGTCCGAAATGCTCGCTCATGTAGCGTTCCACGTCGATTCTTTCAGTCCCCATGCACCCCACCTCCTCCAATTCCAGACGACAAAACTAGCCTTTGTCGGCAATGCCCTGCCCCACCCAACTATGGCAGCAACTACAGCAAGACTAGATCTGTTAATGACGTAAAGAGATTGTCTGACAGTGACTCTAGCAGCTTTGACAGTTTGACCAGCCTTGATCTACCCACCCTCTTTCCACCACGGGGAATGGAGAACCGGAAACGGGCCGCGGGGACACTGCAGCGTGAGATGAATGCTCTGTTTGCCCAGAAAATGGAGGAGATCCGCAGTAAATCCCCATTGTTTTTTGCTGGTAAGGTCTACACAGTTAGATGGATCTTCAGTTTTAGAATGTCCCAGTGCCTCAGTAATATAGATTTCAGTAGGTTGTGATGGAACCCAACAAATACCCTCCAAAGACCTTGCAGGTGGTGTGGATCTCATTGAAGGCTCATCTCCACTGTGCAATGTCATCAATGAGAACCTATCACAGTATTTTAAGAATTACTGTTGGATATTGTTTTATTGTGCTTTTGCCCACCATTTCCTTTAAGTTTATGTGTCCTTAAATATCCTAAAACCAGATTTGCAGGCAAGACAGTGGGGTCAAAACTGACACAAAAAGGCATACATCAATGTTTCTTTGTGATTTTGAAGTAATTGATTTGTGAAATGATTGTGGAGCACGGTTTTGCCAACATTGGCATTAATTACTGTGATATGTGATCCGTAATTCCCTTCGTAAAACCTCATTAGCTTTTTGACCTGATAACAACATAGAATTCCTTAAAGGGATAGTTCACCCAAAAATAAAAATAAAATTAGCCCATGATTTACTCACCCTCAAGTCATCCAAGGTGTATATGACTTTCTTCTTTCAGACGAATACAATCAGAGTTATATTAAAAAATGTCCTGGATCTTCAAAGCTTTATAATGGTAGTGAATTGCTGTTTCTGTTTTTAAGTCCATAAAAGTGCATCTATCCATCATAAAAGTGCTCCACACGGCTCAGAGGGGCTAATAAAGGCCTTCTGAAGTGAAGCGATCAGTTTGTGTATAAAAAATATCAATATTTAAAACTTTATAAAGTAAGATAACTAGCTTCCGGCCGAACGAACATATAGTACGGATTCCACTTAAGTCTAAGCGCAACTTATGCAAGTAATGCGACATACTGCTGATATTTACGCTACGCCATGATGCACCACGCTACTTCCGACGTCACAAGTTGCGCGCATTAGGTGCAAGTAGACTGCGTATGGCTGTTTGGCTTCACTTCAGCAGGCCTTTATTAACCCTGCGGAGCCATGTGGAGCACTTTTATTATAGATAGATGCCCTTTTATGGACTTAAAAACAGAAACAGCAATTTACTGCCATTATAAAGTTTGGAAGAGCCAGGACATTTTTTAATAGAACTCCGATTGTATTAGTCTGAAAAAAGAATGTCATAAATACCTAGGATGACACGAGGGAGAGTAAATCATAGGCTAATTTAAATTTTTAGGTGAACTATCCCTTTAAAGGTCCCCTGACATGGGGTTATTTTATTATGTTATAATGTTTCCTGGGTTGCCCTTATAATGTTAGTATGTTTTTTAGATCAAAAATAGTCATAATTTAGAAATAAAAGGCATTTTTCCTAGCCTGATTTTAGCCTCTGATTTGAACGCTCTGTTTAAAGGGGCGTGTCTGCTGTGGGATGTAGTGTAACCGGCCACTGCTGTGATTGGCTGACATGCTTGCATATGAAATAGCTATGTATTACATATGAAACTCTCTTGAATACTTTTACTACAGCTATTATAAGTTTTTACTATTACAGCTATCGAGATTAACGAATTGTGAGAAGTTTTTAAAGTATTTAGATCAATTCCCATCACATAAAATGTTGCCGTGATGAGCATTGAGCAAGCAGATGACTGTGTGTTGATCGCGAGAATGAAGATCTTATCTTTGCAACGCAGTTTCTGCACTCTCTCTAATGCTTTCACCAATGCAAACACGATGATGTACATACAGTAAGAACTTCGTTGTGCAGTGTAACGTGCGTCATTGATTTTATAACGAGTTGTCCAGATAAACTTGCGCTGTGTGGAAAGATTGTTCTTTGATCGCTTTCTGTATAATTTGTTCACAATTTAAATAAGATTATTTTCATCCTACTAAAAGAAACGGTGTGAAGTTGATATTTTAGTCACTGGCTTGACTTATGCATGAACAGTATTGAACGATTTTGAGAGAAAGAGTACCTGTCTGAACTTGAACAATTAGGCTACACATCAGAAATTGATGCTTGGTAGCTCGATCGATTTATTTTCAGACGTTCATCGAGGCCAGCTCTGTATTGGCCCAAGTTGAGGAAACAGTCGTCGGTGAAATGTTTGGACCATACAAAACTTTGGGAAGTTGTGTCGGCGCATTTCCAGAAAAAATTTAATTAACCCATTGTTTCTTCAGAGGCTCGGATCAGTCGGATGAAGGAACTAAAAAATACTTTTGTGTTCATTTGTACATCCGAACACTGATCAACTGCCATGGTTCGCTCGTTTGCAAGCCATGATATCTCTCGAGGAAAAACTCAAATCGCGCTCGCATGTTCGTACTTCCTAGCTCATTTTCTCATGGGCGAGCCAAATTCTCGGGCAAAGCAGAGAAAAAGGAGGTTATCTTTCCTCCGTATGACGTCATACGGAGGAGATTCAAGATCAGCTCCTCTGAGCTTTCATTTTCTCAAAGGCAGAGAAAGATAGCCAAAGCTCGGTTTACACCGATTGAAATTTCTAGCCACTGGGAGACCATATAGGCTAGGGGAACTCATATTAATGTTAAAAAACCTCAGAAAGTGAAAATTTCATGTCAGGGGACCTTTAAGGAGGAAAATTTGTTTTTCTTATAATTCAATGAGATTAAATAGAGAGCCATTACTGTAGGAGAACTCCCTAATGTCTCAGATTTGCCAAGATAGCAAAGTCTCCAATCAGTTTGTTTGTTTTGCCTCCAATAGGAAAAATAGGAAAGACAAAGATAATTTGATACTTTAATGACAAATTCGCTAAACATTCTTAGCTATAAAAGAGCAAACTTTGAGCAATAACAATTTTGTCTGGGATCTCACCTTACTGGGCTCCCCAAGGTCATGGTTTATCTCAAAATATAAGGGAGTTTTAAAATGGTGAGTTCCATGCCTGAAAAAGTCTTGGAAACTAATGAAATAAAAATAATAACAACTAAAATTTATATAGTGGATAAAATGAATATATATTTCTGAAATGCCATTTTTGTATATGTAAAATTGAAATTCACTGATCAAAAGATGTGGTAACACTACTGGTAAAACTGTTCATGATTCGTTGTATACATTTATTTCTCTAATAATGCAGCCAAGTAACTGTAGTGCTGTCACAAGACTGTGAGGGTCACAAGAATCTTATATAAGTATGTACACTACATACTTATGTGTTCCTGTCCCACGCACTTGAGCAAACACAAACCAGATGCTTGGTGTTACAACTGGGGCAGGTCTAGAAATGTGGGGAATATTGACTATAGCTATGTTCTTGCATATTGATGTGTGAGTTGGGGGAGTGGGGTTTATCATATGATTTATGAATGAGAGGGTGCAGCTGTGTTTTCTTATTCCTAAAGGTATCACACACATTGTAGGTTCTCAGCTCCTTATGATGTTGGTGCTAACCCTCTTAGTCCTTACAACTTTGCCAAGATAGCAAAGTCTGCAATCAGTTTTTTTTTTTTTTTTTTTTTGCCTCCAATAGGAATAGACAAAGATAATTTGATACTTAAATGACAAATCCGCTAAATATTCTTAGCTATAAAAGAGCAAACTTTGAGCAATAACAATTTTGTCTGGGATCTCACCTTACTGGGCTCCCCAAGGTCATGGTTTATCTCAAAATATAAGGGAGTTTTAAAATGGTGAGTTCCATGCCTGAAAAAGTCTTGGAAACTAATGAAATAAAAATAATAACAACTAAAATTTATATAGTGGATAAAATGAATATATATTTCTGAAATGCCATTTTTGTATATGTAAAATTGAAATTCACTGATCAAAAGATGTGGTAACACTACTGGTAAAACTGTACATGATTCGTTTTATTTCTCTAATAATGCAGCCAAGTAACTGTAGTGCTGTCACAAGACGGTGAGGGTCACAAGAATCTTATATAAGTATGTACACTACATACTTATGTGTTCCTGTCCCACGCACTTGAGCAAACACAAACCAGATGCTTGGTGTTACAACTGGGGCAGGTCTAGAAATGTGGGAAATATTGACTATAGCTATGTTCTTGCATATTGATGTGTGAGTTGGGGGAGTGGGGTTTATCATATGATTTATGAATGAGAGGGTGCAGCTGTGTTTTCTTATTCCTAAAGGTATCACACACATTGTAGGTTCTCAGCTCCTTGTGATGTTGGTGCTAACCCTCTTAGTCCTTACAACTAATTAGATCTCCAAACATTAACCTTACCATGCACTCCTTTATTGTGTATCTATCTATGGGTAACTGACAAAGCATTCATGTTGTGTCAGCGCATTTTCCTGGTGTACCATCTCCTTTACTACACTGAGTCCTTCTGTTTCATTCTGCACTTCTCCTGTTAAAATGCCTGTTTGTTCCTTCCTTCTTGCATGCTTTCTATCCTTAGTGCAAAACTGAGGGGCTGGCCAATTACCAGGTAAAAATACTTTACAGCTTTTTGCTTAAGCAAGTTTGACTTAATGATTTAACATTGTGTTCATCATCATCATGTGTTATATTCATCATACATTGAATTTTAGTGTGAATGATATGACTACTGTATGTGATTGTTATTAATGTGTCATCTTGTTACGCAGCTTCAAATGTGTGCCAAGAACAAATTTCCCTTTAGGGAACAAATAAAGTATTATCATAATTATCATAAATCATACAGCAAACTTTAGCACATAACTCACGTTGTTTACATTAAAGGCATGATGATCAAATCAAGCAACTTGTTGAGGAAAGGTCTGCCATTATTTTATGAAATAGATTGGGCTTTATATATTTGCATTTGGGCTTAAAGATTTTTTGGTAACACTTTGAACTAAGTTTAGTATTGTTACTTTATAAAAAGCATTTATAAATCTTAGTTATTAATATTAATTTCAACATTTAATAATACATTATTAAAATAGTTAATGCACTGTGAACTAATATGAACAAACAATGAACAGCTGTATTTTTATTTACTAATATTAACAAAGATTAATAAATACTGTAACAAATGTATTCAAACAAATTATTATTTAAATGTTGATCATCTATGACAGAGGAATTTGCATGACAAGAAAATTGACTTAATATAAAGCCCAGAAACATTTCCATTTACAAATGCACTGGTCACTTATATTTTGGTTGAACAGTGGAAGTCTGATGTAACTTTCCTGCATGCCCAGCCTTTGTTCTGTATAATAACAATATGTTTTCTTGAGCATTCAATTTTGCATTACCCACACAGTCATATATATACACACCAAATATATATATATATATATATATTTTTTTATTCATGTATTGTTTTGTCAGTTTCTTTTAAATCATTGTATTATATTTTGTTTTTATTTAAATACAAACGTTTGTGTCTAAATATTTGGTTTTGTTGAATTGTGCTTAAAGCTGAAGTGTGTATTTTTTAAATGATAATAGATAATAGAGTTTAATATGCAGAGACAACTTGTAGGTTGATTTCCCCCAAAAGTGCAAATACCATGTCTCTGTGGGTCTATCAAAACATTACTCTTAAACAGCAACATTGGCTCAACCAATTGTGTTAATTTGAGGGCTGGTCTATGTTTTTTCTGACCAATGGCAGACAAAAACACGTGTTACAGAAATTACACACTTCAACTTTCTTTTATTTCTTTCCTTTTTGTTTTGCAGTCAAAAATGTGCATTATTTCATTCATGAGCAAAACCATGTTGTTGGTTTTGTTTGACATTCATGATATATTTTATGCAGTCTCATTGTGTTTTTTCTTTCTTTTCTTATTTCTAACAGCATTTTGAGTGTCCCTATTTGTATCTAATATTTTTCTGCTTGTTATGTGCTTCCAGAAAATTCTGAAGTGCAGAGTCCAACTCCATCTCTAAACGCCTCATGTCTGGAATCCATTACTGCGCAATTTCAGGAGAACACTCCTTTGACCTCAACACAAAGTCCTCTGGATACCTCATCACGTTGTCTCTCCACTACATTGTCTTCACCATCCTCAGCAATAACAACATCTTCCAATGGGGAAAATCGTAGCACTATGAAAAATAATGAGGACATTCTGAAATCATTTGCACTAACCGAGTGTATTGGTCCATACAGCATCAGAGGCAAGGATTCTTGGAACAGCCACATCAACTCTTCACTTTCCACAAATTACCTTGACATTGGATGTGATACGCCCCCTCTACCAGACCAGACAGATGGTGAGGTTGTGCAAAAAGCAGATATTAACCCCAACATCGCTGAAATAAAAAGAGGACAGACTCTAGAGATAGATGCTGTAAAAGCAACAACTGTTATTCAGAGCTCTCAAAGGATTCAGGCGTTGAAGGGGGTGTTTGACAGAGACATTGGACGAAGCCTGCAAACAGGACTGAGGACCCCTGTCAGAAGAACCAAAAGTGAAGGACAAATGAAGGCGGTAAAAAAAGCAGACGGCCCATCAGTGGTCCCCGAAGTCTCTATTGACGCCACATTAAATGACAGGCTCTGGAGCAAACTCGACCCCAGCAGCCATCGGGATAGTGTGTCATCGTCTTCCAGCATTTCATCCAATGACACTGTGATTGATTTGTCCTTGCCCAACCTTTCCAGGAAAAGCCTTACCTGTCTTAGTGCTGCCCGGGACTACTCGGACAACCAGGTATCGTTGCCCAACAGGACCAACCAGCCTCGGTCAACCATTGTGGCATGCAGCGTCTCACGCGTCACCAAGAGCAAGTCCAACCCCAATCTGCGGGATGGTCAGATGTGCGAGCCAGAGGACGAGTTACAGCCTAGGCCTCTGGTGGCCGAGAAAGACCCTAGCCGGCCCATGCAGAGGCGCCACACGTGGAGCAGGTTGTACATGGAGGGCTTAAAGCAGTCATCCACGCTTGCTGCAGCTGTCTCCAAGAGGTCAACCACCCCCTCAACAAAAGACATGGACAGCAACTCAAAATCCAAAAGTCTTGGAGATCTCACTTCAGATGATATTGTCTGTAATTTCGAGAGCAAGTATCGCAGCATTAGTCGCAGTTTCATTGTGAGGCCAAGCCGCCATCAAGGGAAAACTCTAAGAAAACCCCCGAATGACCTAACAGAGCAGCTCAAGCAGCTCACTGATGTGGAACCCCTTACAAGCAAAGACTTTGCTCAGTGCAGGACCGATTCCGAAGTGGGACAGGAGGAAGAAGAGATGCCCTCTTTGCGGAGGAGTTCCTCACGGAGCCAGAGTCGGGTGAGATACATTGCTAACCGTGCCAGGCAGGCCCAAGAGAGGCAGCGGCTACAAAGCCTGACCAGGACATCTGGGAGCCCCATCGAGGAGCGTGGCAATCCTGAAGGAGCTTGTAGTGTACCCCACAGTCCTTGTGCAAGCTTGGATCTTTTGAGCCAGCTTCCACCAGGACCGCCCCAACAAAGCCCCTTGAGCCCAGACAACGAGGTCTTCTTTATGCTTAAGCTGTAAAAGGATGAGAGTGTGTTGAGTGTTTTGTGGGAAGCAAATGGACACAAGGTGGCCACCCCCCACCTCTCAATCGTTCAGATACTCCTGTGGATATGTTGAGCAGTCAAACATTTCTTATGTGCACTTACTGTAACACCTTCCATTTGTGGCTTGAGGAAAAAAGTTAAAAGCACACACTTTTTTTTAATGTCCATTGTTGACCTACTCCCAACCCTGTATAATGAGCCGTTAAATGGGATGCGATGCTAAGCTTTAAACTTTAAATTGGATGCAACCGTTTGCTAGTTTGTACCAATTATTTGTAAATGTGCATGCATTTGTTGAAAAAAAGCCAAAGGTGTAAAACCAGAGGATATTTTTTTCTGGTGTATATAAATATACAAGGTTGCATTTAGAAATGATTACAAAACAGAAACAATCTAAATTTAGATTATGCCTGTGGCATTTGTGGTACTGTAATATTATTTGTTTGTTTGTTTGTTTGTTTTTAAGATGCAACCTAGTGCAGCAATAGATAAAAAATGTAAGCACTACTGATTCACCACAATAATTCCCTGGATTAAAGGGGTCGTAAAATGCAGTTTCAGATGTTTATATTATGTTTCTCTAAGTTAGTTTATAAAGTTTGTCAACTTTTTTTGCACAAAAAAGGTCTAATATTTATAAATGATTTTCTTTCCTCATTTTCACTCTCTGTGAAAAACACTCATTTGTCGTATTATAAAATAATCAACAAGTTTAAAGTCCCCCTGTGGTGGAAATCAAGTTTTTAATGTTGTTTATTTGTCTATGATGTTTTTAATATGATTTAAGACAAACCATGTGCAAATTCATAAGTCAACACCATTGCTGAGTATTTTCTCTTTAAAACTGCAGTGAACCAAAAATGCGGTTTGAAATCGCTGGTGTTTCTGACGTCACAAACTACCTTGTAATTTGATCATCAACGAGTGGATCTCTGAGCTAATTTTTTGCATATTCATAGAACTGTGTATACTAAATGAGGCAAGAATGTAGAGTAACATTCAAGCCATTTTAAGGCATGAAGAAGAAAAAATCAAGAAAAAAACTTTTACATATATAATTTTGGTGATCAAAGATGAGTTTTAAGGGATACAATTATTGACTACAGGGGAACTTTACATTGTTTCTCACTCTTGCCAACTGTTAAGCATTTCATTTAATGGCAAATTTCATTCTTAGTGGCAACACTTTGTCATATTCTGGTCTGATGTAAGATGTATAGTGGCGTACAAACTGCTGAATAGTTGATAACATTTGCACCCCTATGTGTTTACCCCGAGATTTATAACATGCAAACAAAGTAAGAATTCCTCCAAGAACACATTGCACAAAATGAATTAAAGCATTTAAGGTTAATCAAATGGAAAAGCAACATAAATGTAACCAAATATCTATATATAATGTTTAATAATAGCAACGGTAACATACACTATAATAAAATGTATTCAACTCAAGCAAATATTTCTGATTCGAGTACGTACTGATTTTCTTAGCAACACTCAAACAATGTAATGCTTGGAGTCTTAATAGCATTAAATGCTGGTTTGACATTTAACACACTTAACTGTAAGATTAAAAATAAATCTGTTTGCCGGCGTTTCTTCCTTCCTCCTAACATAACAACGTCTGAGTTTGACCGTCTTACTTGACATCTTTATCCAACAGCAGTATTGCGTGATTGATGGACTGAAATGAGTTGTTCAGAACACACCACCTTGTTTACATACGACAATGTAAATGAACGTGTCACATAGAATCGTGACATCACAATTCTCCCGATTTCAAATCCAAATGTTATAGAAGGGTAGAAAAGAATAACTCATATTTTGAACTGGGAAGTTAGTTTTGAGTTCTGAAACGTGCAGTTTTTTTTTTTTATTCTAGAGTAACCACTTATGTGTGTAAATATCAATAACATTTTGATTCTCCATTTCATGACCCCTTTAAAATGTGTATTAGTCTGCAGCCAAATACAAATGCATTTTGTCTGTAGTTAATGGTATGAGAACAAATGTTGTAACCAAGCATGGAATGTATTTGTCACAATAATTTATTGTCCCTTGAAACTATTTTTAAAATAGTTTTAGATTTAGTAACATTAATGACTGCTATGTTCTGTTGTTTTAGTTTTTAATTTAGTAAAATTACAACGTACAGTATGTTCTTTAGTTAATTTAGTTACTAATGAAGTGTAGCTCTAAAATACAGTAATATAAAATTGCATATCTTCACTTTATGTACAGTAGTTTACCTTTTTAAATTTAAAAAAAAATGTCACTTCTCCTTTGGTCTACTGTATTTTTGTTTCAAAGGTTTTATGATTTAAAAATGTACAGTCTATTAGAGTCTAAGTGTGAAGTGTTATTCAATGTCATTGTCCTACTAATACCTTTTATTACTTTTTTAAAGAATGCTACTCAGTTACAGGGAAATAAATTTTTACCAGTTGTATCCTTCTGTCTTTCTTTCTTTCTTTCTTTTGTTTACTGCATTCTGCTATCTGAAGTTAACAAACACTACAGTTTCTCTTTCCAAACTGTGAAGATATATCACTTTTCATACAGTGTATTTCTTAAAATCATTCTATTTGTTAAACAGCTTTAATTTCAAGACTGTATAGTGAAAAGTCACAAATGTATCAGGTTAAAAGGTAATCATGATATTAAGAGCATTCCATCAAATTCAAGTTTCAAGAATATTTATATAGGATATATACTTTATACAATACAGATTGCTTCAAAGCAATATTCTCATGAATCAGTCATTTCAGTTATGATTACAACTATAAAGTGGCTCTACAAAAGATAATATTGTAACATTATTCAGCTTAATTCAATTATGTTATTCGGTGACCTAATTCGATAGTGTCAAATACAGATTAATCAATACATTTTACTGAATATGAATTGTCTTTAAGCCAATTGACAGTGACAGTATGAACAGTGTGATTGATAATTCTAAGATGCAGCACAAGTCAATGTTATTGTAAAATTATGGTACAGTAGTAATCAAAATTATTCAACCCCCATTGCAAATCAGGTTTATTGGCAACATTTACAGACTTTCAGCGGTTTGCAATGAACAAATCAAACAAAAGTAGTTGAAATGGCTCAACACAACAAATGTTTCAAGTGGTTTCCCCAAATTCAACTGAAAATGCAACTTTTAATGACTTCTGCAGTCTCAAAATCATTCAATCCCTTCATGGCAAGCATCTTTAGTACTTAATAGAAGAACCTTTTACTGTTATGACCTGCTGCAAATAAAAACGTTTGAGAATTCTGCTGGCTACTGTATACAGGGCACCATAAAGATTTTATCAAAGAATTTGCTGATCAGAATTAGTATTGGCTGCAGAT
The DNA here is from genome assembly GCF_029890125.1 of Rhinichthys klamathensis goyatoka. Lineage (NCBI taxonomy): Eukaryota > Metazoa > Chordata > Actinopteri > Cypriniformes > Leuciscidae > Rhinichthys > Rhinichthys klamathensis. The sequence goes on along the minus strand of NW_026606587.1, from coordinate 9,222,840 downwards.
AAAGTACTAATTGTTGGTGATTTTAATATACATGTAGATAATGAAAAAGATGCATTGGGATTGGCATTTAAAGACATTGTAAACACAATTGGAGTTAGTAAGTAAGTAAGTAAAGTTTATTTCTAAAGCGCTTTTCACAGATAAAATCACAAAGTGCTGTACACGAGAAAGATAGACAACACGTGTCAGGACCTACTCACTGTCGTAATCATACTCTAGATCTAATATCACATGGAATAGATGTTGATGCAGTTGAAATACTGCAGCAGAGCGATGACATCTCAGATCATTATCTAATCTCATGTAAATTACATTTAGTCAAGGCTGCAAAGCCGACTCAGTGTTATAAATTTGTCAGACCCATCACTTCTGCTAAAGATTGCTTTATCAATAATCTCCCTAATCAGTTTCATCATCTTAGCATCCCGGATAGCTTAGAAGAACTTGATATTGCAACAGAAACTTTTAACTCTCTCTTTTCCAGCACTTTAGACACAGTTGCTTTGTTGCGCTTAAAGAAGATTAAAGAAAATAGTCCAATGCCGTGGTACAACGAGCACACCCGGGCCCTTAAGAGAGCAGCCAGCAAAATGGAGCGTAACTGGAAGAAAACTAAACTAGAGGTATTTCGGATTTCATGGAAGGAGAGCTCGATTGCTTACAGAGAGGGTTTAAAAGCTGCTAGATCTGCTTATTTTTCAACCCTATTAGAAGAAAATAAACACAATCCTAGATATTTTTTTGAAAAAGTGGCTAAACTAACGAAAAAGAAAGCTTCAAGCCCAGAAGTTTCCAAGCAACACAGCAGTAGTGGCTTTATGAACTTCTTCACTTATAAGATCGATAATATCAGGGACAAAATTATAACTATCCAACCGTTTATTACAGTATCGCATCAGGGAGTGCATTGTAGTATCCCTGAGGAAAAATTTGATTCATTTGTTGCTATAGGAGAGGAATAATTTTGCAAACTCGTTAAATCATCTAAATCGACAACTTGTATGTTAGACCCTATACCGACTAAGCTACTGAAAGAGATGCTTCCAGAGGTCATAGATCCTCTTCTTAATATCATTAATTTGTCTTTGTCTGTAGGATACGTACCAAAACCCTTTAAAGGGATAGTTCACCCAAAAATGAAAATTAAGTCATTAATTGCTCACCCTCATGCTGTACCAACCCCGTTCATCTTCGGAACACAAATTAAGATATTTTTGATTAAATCTGAGAGGTGGATCACTCCTCCATAGGCTTCCTAAGGGAGTGAAACTTGACGGCCCAGAAAGTCATTGAAGAAAATGTTTAAATAGTCCAAGTGACTACAGTGGCTCCACTATAAGTTTATCAAGCGAAGAGAATACTTTTTGTGCGGAAAAAAACAAAAATAACGACTTTATTCGACTATTCCTTTTCTTCCTTGTGGGCCTGAGACGAGAGTTCAAGAGATTTCCAGGACGCATGCGCGAGAACTGACGTTCTTCTTCTACTACTATGTACAGCGCGCGTCTTACAAGCAGAGGAAGACGCGCGCTGTACATAGTAGTAGAAGAAGAACGTCAGTTCTCGCGAAGTATTCTCGGTTCGGGAGCAACTGAACTCTGACCACCTCCTCCAGGTAGTCTCGGGTTCGGTACCCCAGTGCGCACCTGGGTCCCATGACAGCGTTCACATTAGCGATTTTTCATGCGAACTTTCCGTTCCGAACTAAACTGCCAGTGTGAAAGCCCCCTTAGACTGTACCATAGTACTAAGACTGCTCTCATTAGAGTCACAAATGATTTGCTCTTATCATCCGATCGTGGTTGTATCTCTCTATTAGTGTAGGCCTACTTGATCTTAGTGCTGCATTTGATACCATTGACCACAACATTGTTTTAAATAGACTAGAAAACTATGTTGGCATTAGTGGAATTGCACTAGCATGGTTTAAATCATACTTATCTGACCGTTATCAGTTTGTAGCAGTAAATGAAGAGTTGTCTTGTCGATCACAAGTTCAGTATGAAGTACCACAAGGCTCAGTACTAGGACCGCTGCTGTTCACTCTGTACATGCTACCATTAGGAGATATCATTAGGAAACATGGAATTAGCTTTCACTGTTATGCCGATGATACTCAGCTGTATATTTCTTCAAAACCTAACAAAACTTACCAATTCACAAAATTAACGGAATGCATAGCTGTTATAAAAATTTGGATGACTAGTAATTTCCTACTACTAAATTCTGAAAAAAACAGAGATTCTAATTATTGGACAAAAAAATTCCCTCACGAAATAACCTAGAATACTGTCTAACACTTGATGGCTGCTCTGTTAAGTCTTCGTCGTCGGTTAGGAACCTGGGTGTGCTTTTTGATACCAATCTCTCATTTAAAAGTCAAAATTTTGAAAGTGTCTAGTATCTGTAAAACCGCATTTTTTTAAATCTTAAAAATATATCTAAATTACGCCATATGCTCTCATTGACAAATGCGGAACAATTAGTTCATGCATTCATGACCTCAAGGCTAGATTATTGTAATGCTCTACTGGGTGGTTGCCCTGCACGCTTAATAAACAAACTACAGCTAGTTCAAAACGCAGCAGCTCGAGTTCTTACCAGAACCAGGAAGTATGACCATATTAGCCCGGTTCTATCAACACTGCATTGGCTGCCTATTAAACATCGTATACATTTTAAAAGATTGCTGATTACTTACAAAGCACTAAATGGTTTAGCTCCGCAGTACTTGAGCGAGCTCTTAACGCATTATAGTCTTTCACATCTATTGCGATCTCAAAGTTCCGGCCAGTTGATAATTCCTAGAATATCAAAATCGACTGCTGGCGGTAGATCATTTTCCTATTTAGCACCAAAACTTTGGAACAGTCTTCCTACCATTGTCCGGGAAGCAGACACACTCTGTCAGTTCAAAGCTAGACTAAAAACACATCTCTTTGACCTAGCATTCACATAATACATTATCGACTTCTATAATTCAATTTTAAGCTGCATAGATTAGGTCAGCCGGAACTGGGAACACTTCCCTTAAATCCTGATGTACTCGTTACATCATAAGAAGAATGGCATCTACGCTAATTTTAGTGTCTTTGTTTATCCCGAGGTTTTCCCGCAGCCTGCCGGATCCAGGCCGTTTCCAGATCTGACGAAGGACCTTCGCCTGGACCCGATGACAACGCAGTGCTGAAGTGCCAACTAGCCTCTCCCTATGGAGGATCCCTATACCACTCTACAGATAAAGCGTTGTGGAAATTTCGGTTCGCGTACCTAACCCGAAGTGATAAAATAAAATAAATTCTGTATCAAAATTTATCAGTAGCACCTCATTGCAGTACACGAGATCCAGGGGGCGGAGTTGGATCCAATCTAAGGGGTGGAGATGGGTAGAATTAGGGGTGGTGTTAGGGATCAGGGGGCGGAGATGGGTAGGTTTAGGTATATGTAAGGTGGGAGGAGTTGGATCTGGATCTCTGGATCTGGATGTCGTGTTCTGCAGTGAGGACCATCTCAAATTTATAGGCAAGACAAGTAGTTTGTTTAGGCATGGTTTGTAGGGAATTACAAACCTGCGCTCATATATTCAAACGCACATAACACTAGAATCATTTCTTAATGCGCATGTGAACGCCATCAGAGTTTGTCACAGGTAGCGTTTAAAGTCTGTTTAGAGAGAACGGTGTCGTCTTAGCGGCCCCTGATTTAATAACAAATGATCATTTTGACGGAGGTGAATCGATCAAAACTGACTTTGGCAGGAAAATAACATAACCGCTATAAAGCCAAACCAATCTCTGTTACCTTGAATTATATGTTTCTCTCTGTAAAGCTGCTTTGAAACAGTCTACATTGTTAAAAGTGCTATATAAATGAGGATGACTTGACTTGACTTGACATTGTCCTGTTGGAAGGTCCAATGATGCCCAAGCTTGAACCTACCTTGTCAGAAATCTGGTTGCAGCAATTGATAGCTTCCTTTTTATCCCCTGTCCAGGTAGTTTAACCACTGTTCCTTTAACTTTGAACTTGAGAACTATGCTTTCAACGGTGTCTCTTGGAAAATTTTGTGCCTTCGTTATCTTTTTGTATGAAGGGCGATGGTTCCTTCTCTTAACTTTTTGGACCATTCTTTTGACCTAGGCCATGTCCAAACTAATACGTTTTTGTTTGAAAACGCTTCTTTTTCTCTCCATTTTGGCCTTCCGTCCACACCGAGACTGCGTTTTTATTCATGAAAACTAAGCTTTTTGAAAACGCACTCCAAAGTGGATAAATTTGAAAACGGCGTTTTCGCGTTGTAGTGTGGACTGTGAAGTCGGAGGTATCTGAAAACGATGATGTAAGTTTAGTCACGTGACTCATATTGTACCAATAGATATTCATGTTTATACCGGCAGTATTGTGCCTGTTATTCACTTTCACACAGTTAGCTAAAATATGTTACTTTGCACACTCTTCATATCACAGTTCTTCAAAGATGCCAGAAAGTTTACTCACATTTGCTTTCCTGCGGCAAAACACCTGAAGACGCTAGTGTGGTCGGAGAGCGTTTTTAAGCGAAAACGCCGTTTTCAAATGTATCCGGATTAATGTAGACATATTTCTAACATGTAGTCAAACATGAAACTCAACAAACCTAGCCAGCTCAGATATGTTCTAGCTCAAGCACACCTGGTGCAACTAATGAAGCCCTTGATTAGTTGCATCAGGTGTGCTTGAGACAACACTTGTTATGCAGATTTATTCTGTTGTGATGGATTCTATTCAGGGGGTTGAAACATTAGTTTTTAGCTATTTCATTGTTTGACTTGTTCATTGCAAACAGCTAAAAGTCTTTACATTTTGCCAATACACCTGATTTGCAAATGGGGTTGAATAATTTCGATTACAACTCTATTTCAATTTAAAGCAGCTCTTTCTGCTTGGAGAGGACAGTGATGGACCTGACTGAGATCATTGAGGTAGAGCAAAGTTTCTCGGGGGAACGCAATACATTTGCGAGAGAACGCAATTATATTCCTCATTTTCTAATTATATAGAACTCATATTCCTCCATTTTTCCCTTTAGGGGCTCCATAATATTGTGTTCCTTGTGTTCATGTGTAGTGAGTGTATGACTACTAAGATTATACTGTTAAGAACTTCCTGCAGACTTCAGTTTCCAACCCTGCTCAAACACACCTGCCTGTAATTTTCAAGGGCTGCAAAGTCTTTTGTAATGAAGCATGAATTTAATTTATACAATAATTTGATCTGCTGGATGAGTTTCTTTATTTCATAGAACAAATGCAAACACTTTCCTATTCCTTGTAAAAACCTTGGCAGTCCAATAAAGATAATATTAAGAGAAGCATGGTGAGTCAGAATGTGTGTGGAAAGTAAAGAATATAGAATAGAAATAGAATCAGTTTCCCTTACAGCTGCTTGTAACTAATTACTGAGTAAATCACTGTACCCTTGCAAGTCAAATTTTGCTGTTAAAAACTGCCAAACATGAACACATAATTTCTCTAAAAAAATTCATGAGAAATGAGAAATTAAGGCTATCCCAAGCACTTTTACTGTAAACTGTAAAAGGCTGAGTTTTATACTGACAAAGAAGGAATGGGTAGAGTAAAGTTTGTATGGTAAATGATTATGGATGGATAAATCTATTTAATTCAACATTATACAGCTTGTAAATTTGCTGAAGTTTCATTGTTTGCACTTGAAATAAAATGCACTTAGGTACATAATTCACGTGATTTTCTGGAGGTTTTTTTTTTCAGCATTGTGGGAGATATGTATTTGTTTCAAAGTGAATTTCCTAAGTATTCATAAGAACTATTCCTAACCAAATAGTTTTGAACATGAGGGTGAGTAAAATTATGACCCTTCTCAGTTATTTGGTGAACTTTCATGAAAATGTCATTCTAAGCTAGCTATTGTACATTATATATCATTGTGATTTGGGCACCTACAATCCTTTAAAAATGATATTTTCTACAGCTTTGAAAGGAAGATTCCCCTAAAGCACTTGTGGCAGTTATTGATGAATTCATATATCTGTTTATAAATGCACTATTGAGTGAAATATGAGATACATTTTTTAAATATAACAGAGATATTAAAGTAATTTCATTCGCATTGCATACAATGTTTTTGTCAGATTTTGTCATCTCGGGGGTCGGGGGCTTCCAACTGTTTCTTTGAAACGGGCCTTCGAATTGCAAAGGCCGCCTATGGCTCTATGCCCGACTCTAATTCTCGTTCTCCTGGACACTCTCCACCTGGATATAAAAGCTGCTGACGGTTCATGGATTTTTGATGGACGACCTCGCAGCATGATTGGACTCTTGTGGTATCAAAACTGATAGGATCTTTTTATGGACATTGCCATCTTTGACATTACTTCGGTCATGGTCGATGTAGAAGAGAATACAGGCTTGACTCCTGTTGAACGTTCATACAGACAGTATTCGAGACGTTACTTTAAGCTGTAAGTTGTTGAAACGGGACATTTCGAGAATCACACCTGAAGGTAAATGTGGTTGTCAATCCCAATATCTGACCAAAAATGTACCCTAAGTAAGTATGTTTGTATTTGTTGTCATAGTGATTCATCAGTTGATTTATTAGTCCCCACCTGTGCCTTTTTTCTTCCTCAGTTATCCTGTGTATATATAGTCATTGGTGTCTGTTGTTATTTGTCCGTTCTTGTTGTTGTGTGGTTTGCTTTACGTTCACTGTTTTCTTGATTTTCCTGTGCGTTTGTATTTCAGTGTTTTTTGATTAATAAATAAAACTGCTGAGACTAGATCCTGCCTCAACTCATCCTCCCTGCATACATTGCTGACAGTAGGAGCAGCTTGCGCAAATGTTATCACATTATAGGTGAATGTTATCCTATTAACGATGATATGACCACCATTTATGCAAAATTAAATAAACAGGGCTTCAGTCATGTTGTGTAGATAACTGGTACTGGATGCATGTTTCGGATTGGAACTAAGCACTTATAAAAGGTCTGAACACACAATGTATACAATTGAAAAGTTGTAGTAAATTATAGTTGTTCCTGGTACAGAAAAAAAGGACCGACAGGGCTACCCACTGAGTTACCGTACCGTTCTTAGTGGGTGTCCCAGAAGAGTAACCTCAGGTGTAGCTTATCACATTAACTATGAACATGTTCCACTAATGTCTAACTACAAAGTTGACAACAGTCAATCAATTCCTTCATAATTTCAATCCTACAAACTTCTTTTTGCTAAATATTTTGCTTGTTTATGCTATCTTCCTTAAAAATACATTTGATTTCTAGTGATCATAATGACATAATTCTCCAGATATGCCCATGATATCATAACACTAAATAGATTCAGATTCGGCAATAGTCTTTAAAACCTCTTAACCTTCTCCAGAGCGTCGGCGCACTGAAGCGTTTTTTTTTTTATTTAGTTCAAATATACTATCAGATTTAATGTTATACCTTGACAAACTATACATCATTAAAAAGATATAAGACTCAAGATTCAGTATTTGACCACTATTGTATTCTGAGAAACTTATAGTGACAGTTATGTCTTAATTTGTGTCAGGAGTTATGAAATGAAAAAAATGAGTCGATACCTTTAATATGAATTATGAGCGTCAGCCGGTCCATTCATAAAAAACACTCCGTGCTGTCGTCATGATAGCGATTCACAAAACAACGTCCCTGAGGGCTTTTAGCTCAACAATGTGCAGATGTGGAGAAATATTGATATATTCTCATAGATTCACATCATATTTCTATAGACAGGAATAATATTTATTGAATTTATACCCAAATGCGTCGATGTAATCATAATGATCGCTTCTTACTGAGATGTGCTGTGTTTTCCATTCATACCAATAGCATGGGGGCGCTATTATGTCCAATAAAAGTCCATATATGGATCATGAAGAAGACCCATAGTCATGTGACATTCCAGGACGTCACTGAGTGATACAGAAAGTACAGAGATCGCTGTAACATGCAGATAAAGATGTTTTGAAGACAATAAACATGATTGCAATGATATTTGAGTTACCTGTGTTCTTCAAGCCATGCCAGGTATTTCATAATAATAGATTATATTTATAATGTAATGCTAATCGATATAGATTTCATCATCGTTCAGAACACTAAATAATACATTTTCTGTCTGATTTTTTTTTTATCTGAAGCCAAGTTAGATCACAGAAGATTATTTAAAACACTAGACTTGCGTTATATAGTGAGTTTGGAGCGCAAACATAGTTTTAATCTCATAAATGGTCGTGTATTGATGGTGTGCTAAGCTAACATGCTAGCGAGCCCAGGCGCACCTGCCACGAGCAGTTATTGTTTTATGATTTTTTTCTAAATAGGAATGCTTACTGAAATGTTTCAGTGCATTTGATACCAGTTTCAAATATTTAGTGAGAACTTTGATAAAAGAAATTAGGGTTTGAAACCCTATGAATAGCTTGTGAATAGCCAGTCGTTAGTAGCTATAATGCAGACAAAAGAAATGCATATTTAGAGCCATAAAAACCAGTCTGGAGAGGTGTAAATGTGTGCAGGGGAGACTGAGACTGAATGGGGCACCACAAAACAATAGAGACAATAGACTGAATAGATGACTCAGAAGATGACTAAACATCAGTTTGCTAATAGAGTCTAATCAAAATAAAGTAATTTGACATGATCTTGAAAAACATTGAACTAAATACAGAGCTTTATACTTATCATTTTCAGATTTTAAATATAAAATGGTCAGACATGTGGCTTTAGCTGCAGTGCATTTCTAGATTGCTCCAGGGCCAACTTCAATTTTATTTTCATGAAGATGTTTCATAAAAATAAATTTCTAATAACTTTACAAAACTTTGAAGCTATTTAAAATTGTTTTTTTCATTATGACAATAATTAATTCTACATTTACAATAAACAACCAGGTGTCAGCTTTCAAATGAGATCATACTTGTGCTTTTAGTGCAAAGGGTTCATGAACTGTATCTGTTTTAGTTTGGGTATGTCATTTCTGGGGATTTTTCAAAAGTGGGCTTGAAGCTTAACAGGTTAAAGCTGACATCTAGATAAAGAACAGATGTTTTTCCCTGTGCTGTAATCTTGACCCTTTCTGAGAAGACACACTTGTATTTGCCTTCACTCTTCCCAACCTCTTTAGCCTTGCACAGAGGACTCCCGCTGAGAAAAGATGTCACAGAATAAAGCCTTGCCCCACACTAGATGACCAATTACCTCTCAGGCCTAAACACAATGACATGTTTTCTCACTTTCATGGTGCTAGCTTTTTACTGGAAATGGTTATTGTCAAAAACCAAGATGTTGCAAGGATTAGCCCCCTTTTTTAACCCTTGATGAGTTCATAAACACCATGACCTATTCATCATCACTTATGACTGACGTGTTGTCTAAAAGCTTAGGCATGCCGAGGGCCATGGTTACCAAGACTATAGCTGGTGAAAAGGACCATAGTCAAATCCTTCTGTGCGGCAAAAAAAAAATTCCCTTGGGATTTACATGACACTTTGATTGACAGAGATTGTAGGCTGTTGTCTCTCTTAACAAAAGTTCACTTCATTAGGATTCGAGTGGCAAAGCCGCTCGCTTTGGATGTATTTATCACGGTGGTTTAGTTTCACTTCAGTTTTCAAGTTGCCTCATAGAGCCATTTTAGCTTGTCTATAGTGGAGCCATGCTGCAGAGGTTGAAAAAAACCCTATTCACAATGCCAGAGTCAATTCTTTGAGGTTGTAAATTAGGATTAGGCCATTTTAGAGAGGTAAAAAGAAGTCTAACAATAAAATCCAGCTATTCATTGACTTTTCTTTAAGCAGCTGCAGAGAACCATTTCTGCATGCCCTGTTTATTGAACGGCTCTCAGATCCCTTGTTTACAGGGTCACATGCATCTTAATCTTTGTCCAAATTCCAATCCCCATCATCTATAAATCCTTGTGGATTTGTTATGGTCAGACACAACCACCCCTTTCCCTCCACTCGAGAACGGCCCCTGTTCTCTTATTGGCTGTTTTCACATTCTTGGGTGTATCTGTAAGCTTTATATAGTGTGTTGCCTCATGCACTGAGCAATAATAAGGGGGTGACTGCAGTTTACGGTAAGCTTGCCATGTATTTTCTCATTTCCAGCTGCTTATAGTAAATAATATTGTTTTCTTTGAGCATTTGGATCTTGGTTTTGTCTGTATTGTACTTTTAAATATTGGGCTACTAATACTTAAAAGTGTAAAATTATATCTTTAAATAAATCCGCTGACTTTCAAATTGAAAATTTTACTGTATCTCAAACAGATTCTTGAATAAATCATGTTTTGATAATTGAGCACTATCTGTATCATTCCAGTTCAGGTTATTGGCAGTAAAATGGCTCCATTAGGACTCATCTTGGTCTCATCAGCACTACTGGCTGGGGTCTGGGCAGCAGGTAATATCATTGCATAATGTAATACCAATTGTAGTAAGACTACTATTAGGTCAATGTGTAGCTATAAAAAGAATACTGTTTTTATTATAAAGCTTTTTGCTTAGCCTTATGAATGAACCTTCTCAATTTTATATATTGTTTGTATGCATTTTTTTATCCAATGCCTGATATTTTGTTGCAAATGGAAATTTGACTTTCCATACATGTGGTAGTCCATCATCTTGTTCATCAGATCATCATAAAGTCCTTTTTTGGCTCACCAAGTATGTGTTTAACATAAAAAACTTTTTTTTTTTTTTTATCATCGTAATAGAAACCTAATACAATGAATATTACTTTTGACAAATTAGTTTAATTTGAAGCAGATCACAACGTCCTGGTCGCAAAGTTGAGATTACATGACCATCTATGTCTTGCAATTCAACCGAATTATTAAATTCATATTTAGTAAAAACAGAACATATCTCAAACATTTTTAAGTAAATGTCAACATGTGGACTGGTCAATCTACAATAACATGACATAAACTCCATTAGTGCTCCAGAGCTGGTGGGGGAGGCAGAGAAGTTAATATGTTTATAGGGGTAAAAGGTACGTAAGATTTTTTTATGTTAAAATGCATCTTCTTAAGTTTTTTGATTATTGACAACTATTAGAATGCCATTAATGGGTTTATCTACCCCAAAAGTCTAAACATTGAGCCTCCTAGGCACCATTAAAACAGTCTGCTCAGATCCGTTGATCTCTTACCAGCTCAACCCATAGCGATAGTTTGGTGTGTGGCTGCTGAGGGTGAGACAGATTGTCTTTAGCCAGTGTGGGACCACGGCTGATGTGTTGCATTGGAAAGGACATCCACCTTCGGTTACAGAAATGCAAACCAAAATACCCTTAAAAATTAAACAGGTTCAATACCATACAGCATCATCATGCACCTGTTCAAAAAGTTTATAATGTCTATTCAGCATCAAACAGTTGTGGTGCGTCCTGCCAAAAAATGTGCCCAGTGCAGATACTCATGTAACATGTCAACACAGAAAAAAAGTATTCCTATCAAGTAGCCTACTTTTACCCATTGTACCTGTAAGAGCTGTTTGTGATGATTGAGTTGTGGAGGTGCGATGCACGAAAGGGGTGTTTGCAAGGTTGCTAGTTTTTCATTCTGCTAGGTGCCACTAGTGGTGCAGAAGCTACAGTAGTAATCAAAATTATTCAACCCCCATTGCAAATCAGGTTTATTGGCAAAATACAGACTTTCAGCTGTTTGCAAAGAACAAATCAAACAAAAGTAATTGAAATAGTTCAACACAACATTTTTCAAGTGGTTTCCCCAAATTCAACTGAAAGTGCAACTTTTAATGACTTCTGCAGTCTCAAAATTATTCAACCCCTTCATGGAAAGCATCTTTAGTACTTAGTAGAACACCCTTTTGCTGTTATGACCTGCAGCAAATGAGATGTATAGCCAGACACCAGCTTCTGGCAGCGTTTCTGAGGAATCTCAGCCCATTCCTCATGAGCAATGGCCTCCAGTACAGTAATCTTGGGTCTGCGTGCTGCAACTGCCTTCTTAAAATCCCACCAGAGATTTTCTATCGGGTTCAAGCCATGTGACTGTGATGGCCATCTTCCAGGACTTCTTCTTCAACCAAGCCTTGGTGGAATTTGAGGTATGCTTGGGATCATTGTCCTGTTAGAAGGTCTCATTACGGGATGACGTTTTCTAGAATTGCCTAATACTTCAATGAATTCATCTTGCCTTCCACACACTGCATGTTTCCAGTGCCAGTGGATGTATGTAAAGCAGCCGCAGAGCATCACAGAGCTACAACATGCTTCTGCTGACAGTGTGTTCGTTTTAGCATATGCTTCATTCTTCTTCCTCCAGACATACCTCTGATCCATAGGGCTGAAAAGTTCCAGTTTTGTTTCATCGCTCCACAGAACAGAATCCCAAAACTCTGGTGGCTTATTTATATGATTTTGAGCACTTTTATTGTTCTTTTGGGTCAGTAGTGGTGTACGTCTTGGAGTTCTGGCATGCATTTAGTACGTGATTACTGTGCAAGCCGAAACCTTGCTGCAAAGTCTTGCTGCAGGTCTTTTGCAGTCACTCAAGGGTTTTTCTGAACCTGCCTTCTCAGAAATCTGGTTGCAGCCGTTGATAGCTTCCTTTTTTTGCCCCATGCAAAATTCAAATTCAAAGTTTATTTGTCACATACAAGTTATAAGGTGATAAAACAAGCAGTGAAATGTAAATCTGGCAATTTTCTGTGGACTGTGCCATAAAAACACACACAAATACTTTATATAAAGGATGCGGTAACGCTTCCTTTTACAGTCCTGTTACCCATGTACATACTATGTACTTATTATAGTAATTAATTACTGGTTAATAACTATAACCCTGAACCTACCCCTAAACCTACCCCTAACCCATGTACTTACCTTATATTAGCCAGTACTTTCTAGGTAAGTACACTGTAAGTACACGTAAGTACTGTACTGTAAAAGCAACCGTTACCAAGGATGCAACTAAAATAACCTAGCAGTGTCCGTAAAGTGCAGTGCAGTGTACTAAATAACTTATCACCATCAGTGTCCTTAAAGTGCAATGTTTTTCATGTTAGAGTCTGATGGCCAAGAAGCTCCTGCTGAGCCTCTCAGTTTTAGCCTTCAGACTACGGAGGCGTCTGCCTGATTGCAGCAGGTTAAATAGTGAGTTTCCAGGGTGGGTGGAGTCCTTGAGGATTGACAGCCCTAACTTTGCATCGCCTGATGTGAATGTCGTGCAGAGAAGGGAGAGCGGTTCTAGCTATACGCTGGGCTGCGCGCACCACTCTCTATAGGGCTTTACGATCCAGGGCTGAGCGGTTCTCGTACCACGATGAGATGCGTTGAGTCAAAATACTTTCTATAGCCCCAGTACAGAAAGTTTTTAAGATTGCAGAGGAAACCCTAAATTTCCCCAGTAGTCTCAGAGGGTACAGCCTTTGCCTGGCTTTCTTTACTTGGGCTTGAATGTGATCAGTCCAGGTCAAATCCTCAGAGATGTGCACTCCGAGGTATTTGATAGGACTGGGATGATACACCTATCTCCCGATTCAATACTATCACGATACTTGAGTGCCGATACGATACGTATTGCGATTTTTTTAAGAATTGCGATTCTACAAGTATTGCGATTCGATATTGCAATATATTGTGATTTTTTTTTAACACTAGACCATGGGGAAAAGTTCAATCATACACTTATACAGACTGTACATGATTTATAAGATTTCATATTTACAAAAACAATTCATCACATCTTTCTGACTTTTATTTCAGAAGCATTGACTACATACTACAATGATCCCTACATACTACATTCTCTTGAATAAATGATTCAATAACAAATTAAAATTTTAACAGTCACCTAGTGGCGAAACAATGTAATCGATAAATGTGTTATTTTAAGTGCCAAGTTTCTATCAAAAGTTGATTTACTCTATTTTGACAGTAGACATCTGTGTTTATATTTTAAATTTTAAATTTTATCCAATTACTTCTATGATAATTTGAACTAATGTATCACAGAAATAATGATACTATATGGTTGAAAAGACCTTTTGTGAAGCTGTTACATGACAACTCTCTCTGGGTCAGCGGCAGCGCCAACACAGATTTGAATGTTGCAATATGATTTTGTCAAAGGTTTAATAGACCGATGAAATTGAAGAACATCGCGTGGGTGTTTGAATCGAGATGAGTCTTTTAAAGATTAATCGTCCAGCTCTACTGTCTTATCTCACTCTCAGCACATGAGTAGCGCGAGGGCTTTTCAGTGAATTCAGTCTCACGTCGCTTCCACGCGTCCACTTGAAAGGGATATTACGTCACTCAAAACTCAAAGATAACGACACATTTCATCCTCTGTTGGAACAAAAGTGTCTACTTCTGTCAACTTCGTCTATAAGCAAGGACGAAAATAAAGCAATTTAATTTGAATTAATATCGATTCTGTAATAAAAAAAATTGAGATCGCTAGGTGAATCGATTTTTTTCTCCCAGCCCTAGTATTTTAGGTATTCGAAGTATTCCAGGTAGTTTAACCACTGTTCCTTTAACTTTGAACTTGCAAACTATGCTTCCAACATTGTCTCTAGGAACATTTAGTGCTTTCACTATCTTTTTGTATCCTGTTCCTTGCTTGTGAAGGGTGATGATATCTTCTCTTAACGTTTTGGACCATTCTTTTGACTTAGCCATTTTTACAACATCTGTTTAGCAGATTTGTGCTGTTGAGAGGGTTTCTATTCAGGGGGTTGAATAATTTTGAGACTGCAGAAGTCATTAAACGTTGCATTTTCAGTTGAATTTGGGGAAACCACTTGAAACATTTGTTGTGTTGAGCTATTTCAATTACTTTTGTTCGATTAGTTCATTGCAAACAGCTGAAAGTCTGTACATTTTGCCAATAAACCTGATTTGCAATGGGGTTGAATAATATTCATTACAACTGTACATACATATTTTGTTGATGTTACTGAAAAAGCTTTTCACTCTTGTTGTATTTTATGTACCTTTTATGTAAGTGTTGAGGTCTGCGTGTGACCATTGAAATCATTTCATGAGTCTACTTGTGATGTTGTCATTACAACAAGGATTATAGGGGGCTGAGGTGTTAGGGTTTAATAGGGTTTAATAGCGGCAATAACCAGACGGTCTTTGGACGTGCCGTCTGAGGAAGAGACAAAGCAGGATGTATATAGAGCCAATATTAGTCTGACACGGCATGTTTCAGTCTAAGCCATGGCACTGCGCTGGCCCTGTCTCATGACATCCCGCCAGGCATGGAGCAGCCGGCATTCAAAGCAGAGAACAGTGCTGCTATTCACTATAATGAGTGTGATTAATCAATTAGCCACCACTAACCAAGCAGTCACTAATGTAGGGCAGCCCATGACATGACTTCAGTTTTGATGGCATGTACGTTTTTCATAATTTGAATGGGAGGATGAGGGGTGTCAGTGATATGCTGTGACACTGATGGAGGCCTGCTGTGTGTCCTGCACAGATCAAACTTAAACAGCACATTCTCACCAAAAGCTGGCAGAACTTAATCTAGATTACTCAAGCAGTTTAACTCTAACTTTACCTAGAAAACGTATCTGGTTAGATCCGGTTTCTTCTAAAAATCAAGAATATTGTCAATGACAATCATTTAAAAATATATAAACTATTTTCACTTATGTTACCATCATGTCGCTCCAAACTTTTATGACTTTTTTTTTTCTTAGATCCCAAAAGAAAAAAATCTGAAGTTTTTTTTATTACATTTAATAGCCAAAGGATCCTATTCACAACCCATAATCTGAAAAGAGATCAGACCAACCAAAGAAGTCGATGTTACCATGGTAATGGAAATTGTGCAAAAAAGGCAACAGTGGTCATTCATTTCCATGAAATGTTGTGAATGACGTAACTGAGTATACTGTTAAACATCTAACATATTTGTAAACACTATTATTATTATTCATATGAATGTGTGAATAATTCATTTAAATTACCGAAGACATTTAGGAATGCATGGAATGTCAGATGAAAAGACCATTTAAAATACAGCAATCCATGTATGATTTAAAAAAACTACTCTGATTCTTGATTTGATTCACTCACACACATTCATGCATCTATCAACATGTCTGCTGGTTGATGTGGACTGGTCTGCATGAAACAGGATCAAAACAAAATAGGGAGCAACTTCCAAGTGGACTCAGATGCTGCAGTCAGAAGAGTGGGGCACTTTCCCATCATTTTGTGAGCGCTTTCTTTAGAGAGTAACTGGAACTTTCCCAAACTCCCACCCCATCCGTTCCGCTGCAGGAGGCAGTACACACTCAAAAGCAAGCTTTTGTTTACTTCCAACTATCTCCTTTTAAGTCTCATTTAGTCAAAGTAAGATTAGTGGCCATGAGGCGACCATTTCACCATAGTGCTGTAGCACAAATGGGACATTGTCTACATCTGCTAAATTTGGGAATATTAGTGGGTGCTTGAAGAAGAGTGCAAAGTACATCTCAGCATGACAGAAAGCTTCATTAGCAACCAGGAATGCCATCCAAATGTTCTGCCCTTGTCAAATTGAGACAAGCATTGCTTTTTTTCCTAGTCCTGTTTCTACTCACTGATTTGAAAATTGGATTAGCTCACAAAAAAAACCCTGACATCAAACAACCAATTAGACAAAAAGAATAATCATATTGTGTAATAAAAATGTAGAATAATTAGTGGGGTTTACTAACTCAAGCATCACTTTTTATTACTGCTCATACTTAAGTATGGAATACACTACACAACTTAAAATCCGACTTTCTTGACTTTCATAATTATCTTTTAAATTGAAAAACATCATATGTGTAATTCAGGGGGCACAGTTCAGACGGAATCAAAAGATAAGTTGTCTCTCGCCATTGACTACCATACATATTTTTTCCGAAATAAGGTGCCATGAGCCGGAAGCGGAGGGGAGGGACTTAGGCTCTCTATTGCTTTTAGTTTCAGAAAGTGAAGTCCCACCCACTGATCTGTAATAGGTCTGTAGCGTGAGTGGGTCCCATCCCCTGGGAAAATAAGGAACGAGTGTTTATAGTCTCAGCCCCTCTACCAAGATATGGGACTTCCTGCTTAGAATGACTCAAAATGACAATTTTTACATAATTATAAGCAGGAACTGCAACACTGAAATCCTTATTTCTCTCGTCTCGGGGAAAAATTAGGGAATAATGCACGACCATTCAAAAATATGACTGGGTTTCTAAGGGCCTGCTCACATATCGCTCAAGTTCGTTATTTCAAATGTAGGCACGCGGTATGTGCGCTCATAATGGAAGTGGTGCGACGCGCTCGTTTTTTCCATGCGCGTCCGCGCCGCATCGAGATTAAAACATCTCAACTTTTCAGAATGCCGCGAGCGCACCATAAGCGCACCGTAGGTCACGTGACAAGAACCAACCGGAGCGCAACCGCCCTAACGCTTTGGAAAAAGGAGAATGTGGCGCGCCTAGCATTTTCTACGCGTTTTTAGGCACGAACGCAGCCTAACGATACAAAGCTTAATGCAAATGGGTGAAGTGTCCCTTTAAGGAGAGTTATAATATTACTTTTGTGATCAGATTTATGATTTTCATCTGGCGATTTGGGGTGGGTGGACGCTTTCGACTTGCTAGCAATCACCCAGAAAACCCTAGCAGAATAACAATGCAAAAACACCATTCAGAATGCCTCAGCCACCACATAGAAATGTCCTGGGAACCCTTTTTTTTTTTTTTTTTTTTTTACAATGATTAACCAAGAAATGAGTCATTCCCTGTAGTAATGAATAGTTAGAAAAGGATTCTTATAAATTTGTAACAAGTTGAATGAAATGTTGTTTTATATTTTAGGACCACAAACATTAAGAGTTACAACCATCAAGGTGAGTTAAATTAATTATATCTGGGCTACTTATAAATACATTTTTTGTAATGATTTGTAACTAAATAAATTTTTTGACACTTACCCACAATTCCATGCAGGAAGAACCGTATACAATGTCTAAAGGATCCGAACTGGAGGGCTTTTGCATTGACCTGCTGTCAGCTGTTTCTAAGAAATTAGATTTTAAGTATGATATTCATATTGTGAAGGATGGTCGATATGGCAAAACAGATGACAGCGGCAACTGGAACGGCATGATTGGAGAGGTTGTAAGAGGGGTGAGTATTACAATCTTTGAGTAGACAAAACCTGTTCCATGTCAATGTTTATATGTTCTATTTTACAAATGTTCACACAGAACATTAAAATCTATTAGTTGTTTGAACACCCTTTTATAATTGGGAATGTGGCTGTGTTCAGAATTAACTAATCATCAAGCTAATGTGAAATAGTAAACACCAGTCTTCACCTGAAGTGACTGATTAACTCCAAATAAATCTCAGCTCTTTTTGTAAAAAAAATAATTCGACACCATCTTGATTGCATGCAACTACAAAGAACTTAAAGCATCAACGGGATCTCATTGTGGAAAGGTATCGCTCAGGTGACGGGTGCAAAAAAAATCGTGGAGAAAGTATGGCACAGTAGTGACATTATCAAGAACAGAATGTATCTCCATAATTGACGAAGACAAAAAAAAAAAAAACTGGTCAGAAAGGCTGTCAACAAGCCTACAGCAACATTAAAAGAGTTGATTGCTCCCTACATGTGACAACTACGTCCCGTATTCATGGGGCAGGGTGGCAAGACACAATAATAAAACATACAAACCCAGCTAAAATTTTCAAAAGCAAATATCCGATCTCCCAAAGCCATGTGGTAAAATGTGTTAAAAGAATACTATACACAGTGAATAATGTTGGTGGCAGCATTATGCTTTGGGGCTGCTTTTCTTTGGCTGCAACTGGGGCTTTTGTGAAGGTGGAGGGAACCATGAATAGCTCCATGTGCCAGTCAATTTTGGCACAGAACCTTCTGGTGTCTGCTAGAAAGATGAACATGAAAAGAACTTTTACCTTTAAGCATGGCAATGATCCAAAACACACATTTAAATAAAATAAAAAAATCTGTGGGATGAACTGAAGAGGACCATGCACAGGAAACGCCCTAGCAATTTAATAGATCTGGAACGTTTTGCAAAGAAGATTGGGAAAATATTCTCAAGACAAGATTTGACAAGCTTAATAAAAGCAAAGAGTGCTATTAGGTATTAGTTCAGGGTTGTCCACATTTATGCTGTTATTTATTTATTATTTTAAAACTTTTTTTTTTTTTTTTTTGAAATGTGTCACTTTGGTTTCTAGTGGCATTGCATAGGTTGTAATTTTTACATTAAAGGAATACTTCACCCATAATTTACTCACCCTCAAGCCATCCTATGACTTTCTTCATTCAGCCAAACATAATAGGAGTTCTATCCGACTCCAGTTGGTTAATAAATGCCTTCTGATGCACGGCCATTGTCGGAAGCCAGTCATTATAGTTTATAACGTTTTAAATATGGATATTTTTCTTACAAAAACCCATCGCTTCACTTCAGAAGGCATTTATTAACCCACTGCAGTCGTATGGATTACATTTATGATGGATGGATGAGCTTTTTGGAGCTTCAAAAGCTATTCAATGCTATTACAAAGCTGGGAACGCCCCCATGATATTATTTAATATAACTCTGATTGTGTTCGGCTGAAAAAAGAAAGTCATATACACGATGGCTTGAGGGTGAGTAAATTATGGGATAATTTTTTTATTTTTTAACATCACAAAAACTTTGCATTTTAACTGGGGTGTGTAAACTTCTTATATTCATAAATAGATTTCTATTTCAAATAAATGGTGTTGTTTTCAACTTTCTTTTAAGAAAAACGCACTCTTTGATGGGGAACGGCGGAGCTTGGCCTGCCTTTTATCTAACTGTCAGTGCAGACCAGTGTTACCAATTTAGCAGCTTTTCAGACCCCTTTAGCGACTTTTGTCCAAAAAAAGCACCGAGCGACAAATCTTCCGACTTTTTGGACAACCCTTAGCAACTTTCCAAATGTCACTAGTACTGTCATGCAAGCGCTAGGTATTGCTTTCCCGCTGCAGTCACGCCTCTGTCTGCTTCTGCTCTGTTCAGTGAGTTGCTGAGAGGAGCAGTGCATTTCAATTGACCGAATGGCAGCTGACATAGACGTGAAAGAGCTGTGCATGTGCACGCTGTGTTGTCACAGACCAATCACTTATCAGCTTCTCCATTGTTTTAAATTTTAACTTAATTTCACCATTTATTCTTGTCATGTGCTTATATTACTCACTATCACACTGCAGACACACGTTTCAGAACGTCGGTGAGTACAAGCCGAACAGATTCCATATTGGTAAGAAGTTTAAGGATAAGTTAATCACACGTGCCAAAAGGAGTTGTGGCGACAATGTGCCGTCAGCACCAACCCCTAAGAACTGTAAAACACAAAGTATGACATTAGCTATCTTCCGTTTGGCTTTAACGGTAGCTGGGACCCAGTGTGTTATATGTGCAGATTTCCAGGCAAATTATACCATGAAGCCATGCAAGCTCAAGCGCCATTTAGAAACTAAACACCCGACACTCAAAGACAAACCCTTAGATTTTTTTCAAATTAAAGTTCTTGCCTTGCACAAAAAAAAATGCAACATCAGCAAACACACATCAGTGTCTAACAGGTGTCTAGAAGCATCCTACCACGTCTCGCAACAAGTTGCTAAATTAGGAAAACCTCACACAATTGCTGAGGTGCTAATCTTCCCTGCTGTCTGAGGTATCTGTCAAATCATGTTTGGAGAGAATTTCGCACAACAGATTGGTGACATCCCTCTTTCTAACGACACCGTTAGCCGCTGCATATCTGACATGGCAAGCGACGTTAAGGAGCAATTGCCAGCTAACATCATGCTGATGGTAATATAACCTTTGAGTGTGGCAGAGTATCCTGCTAAAAGGCGCTCTTGTAGAAACTTCAGAACTCAACCAACCAGGCAGTAGACTGGGTCCAAATAATAGCTGTTTGCACCATGAAGCAAAGAGTTGCCATTTCTGGGCATACAATTACCTAAATATAAATTTCATTCACATTAATCAATACTAAATTTCAGAATTAGTAACTTACTTTTCAGTCACGCAACTTCAAGCTCAGGCGATATCCGGCTCATTTTGATCAGTTCATTAAATTAGTGAGTTGTTAACTTGAGAACGTCTGCAATCAGTGTGATTTCAGGTTCATTGGAAAGGATCAGCTCGTTCATGAATCGGACATCGCTATTGTGTTTTGGGACGGGTGTCCATTTCTTCAAAATAATGAGGAACTATATGTTTTTCGGAATTGCAGTGGAGTAAAAGGTACAATATTGTGCTTTGGAATGTAGTAAAGTAAAAGTTTCCCCAAAAATAAAAATACTTTAAAAAAATGTACTTAAAGCTGCAGTCCAGCGTTTTTCCTCTTTGTCGCCATCTCTGTTCGAAATCTGCAATTGCAGTCATTCGCGGAATTATCAACCTTTACGTGAGTTGTACTTCAACACCCTCAACACAACACAGCGCGGATGAACACAATGTTTGAGGAGACTGTGAGGCTGTCAGTCACCGCGCCGATGTGGATACTGTCATTCAGAATCACAGATTATTCTTTTTGGAAGTATGACCAACATAAGAATTTTCACCGGAAAATGTCATCTGAACAAGTAAGAAACATCCAACTTTGTTCTGGTTCTGACATTGCAGTAAATCGCACTGATTAAATTTAACAATCGCTTATAAGTTATCATATCACGCAAAACCGTGCAAATTATACTTTGTTCTCAAATTGTTAATGTTAACAACCAACGTCAGCATTGCGTGACTACATGTAATGTCCTTCCGATTTTTATCCTTGTTTTCGCATGGGTCCGGTTGCAGTCTCTTTTTTTCTGTAACGTTAGCCACTCCGAAGTCCGAATGAAGTCTTTTGCATTTTACAGCGGGTGAATCTCCGGTTGTCACTGGTGATTGTCGTTTGAACCTTTCTGGATCCGCCATCAAATTGATACGTTTAAGTATATCAAGTGCTGTGAGAAAAGGCTATAAATCTCCACCTCCAGCATCCTCACACGCAATATAGCCTACTAGCCGAGACTCCTTCTTTATGTGTACAGATGTGACGTAATGACGCAAAGACATGCTCGAATCTCCCGCGGAAATCCACCAGTACCACTGGAATTAAAAACATTATTACAAGCTTACCGCTTTGAATCGAGCTTAGGCAAGCAGATAGTTTTGAACACTGGCTGGTTATGTATTTTCTCAAACATGTATTTTGGATCATTTTTAACCCCAAAAAAGCTACGGACTGCAACTTTAAGTACAGTAACGAAGTAAAAACTACTGTCAACTACTGATGCCCAAAGGGTGAAACCTCTGCTCTGAGTCACCATAGCAATATGCTTCTACTTAGGCTATAACTGGGCAGCCATTCAAGACCGCACACCAGCCCTGAGGGGAGAATCCGTCACAACACTGGTAACATCAACATGCCCCAAGCGGGGGACCCAAAGTCTACACTGGGGTCATACCACAGAGAAAGGGTACAAATGCCTCAGCGCGTAACTCTTATGACTCGCAATACCCGGACAGAGGAACCTCTACTTTGAGTCACTTTTGCAATATACCTTCTACAGAGGCTATGAGCGAGGTGGTCATCCCAGACCATACCCTAGTCCATGAGGGGGACATCTGTCATAACACTGGTGACAGCAACATCCTACAAGGGTACAAATGCAACTGCGCATATCCCTTGTGACTCACAGAGGGATTCCCGGAGGCCGAAACCCCCGCCTTTGAGCCATCATGAAAGTAGCCCTGAAAAAGGCTAAACAATATGCCCTGGTCTAGCCAGATATCACCTACAGAGGCAAGGATCGGCAAAAACATGCAAGGAATAGATAAGCCAGCATTTTAAATGAAACGGCCAATGACATGGACCATTTGTTTGGTGGCACTGAAGGCTAAATCTGTGGCCCAGCAAAGTTCTTGGGTTAGTCCTTCGCCATTGAATCTAATTCTTTCAGGAGGTCAGCCTGGTATGCCTGCAAACTCCTGTGGTGTGCAGAGATGCACCAGCCTGACCCGCTGCTGAATAAGCTTTGCTAATCAGACCAGGTGTGACTTGACAGGGTCTGGAAGGCAAAGCAGGGCCCCTCCAGGATGATCCCAAAGAAGGGAAAAGATAATTGGATAATGTCTCTTCAACCCTGGGCATTACCCCATCTCCATGCCCATGCAAACCCATGATAGTCAAATAACTCAACATCACAGGACTAAAAACACAGAATTTGATCTCTACCCCTCAGTGTTATTTTCTTTTTTTAAAGAGAAAAATTTCTGTGGGGAGGAGAGAGAGAGATGCTCCTTGAATCAGCCCGCTTCAAATTTACCGGCATTCGGTTCTTCAGAGCAGACTGTGTGCTGCGGCGGTTCGTGTGAAACCAGACTTCATTTGCCCCAATGGAAGGCATATTTACACTGTCTGAATCGTTCCCTATCCCCTATACCAGTGTTTCTCAACCAGGGGGTCGCGACCCACTAGTGGGTCGTTGTTCGTTCTATAGGGGGTCGCGAGACTTTCTCTGTGTTAACCGGCACAGCCAATAAGTGGGCTTCACAAAAGGCTCATTGCAACAGGCTACGTTTACATGCAACCAAATCCAAATAATCCGTTAGTAAACGCATTGACGGTTCAATCGGACTAAAAAGCCTTCATGTAAACACCTTAATCGATCCGATTGAGCTCGATCCGAATAAAATTTCAATTCGATTGAAAGGGGTGGTTTATTCCTTTTCTAATCCAACTGGGAGGACATAAACGCTTGATCGGATTGAAAACCGAAACTAAAGGACTGCGCATAGCATAATGATGTATGACGCGCTGAACGAGCTGTTCTTCCTTTTGAGTAAAGTGTCGTATAAATGAGCGTACCATCATTCTAAAATTCTCCTTTCACTCAGCGTCTGTGAAGTGGAGCAGGACAACATCCCACCAGTCCTTGTTTCAGACTCTCATTCACAGACTGGTTTTGGGTGCTGGGCATTTTTACTGCGTGATAAATAAGCAGCACGGGCACGGCACAACGGTTCATATCCTCATTGTCTCCAAATTATGACCAGCAATGGATAAATATTAAGTCTGCTGTTTAAAACAAATAAAGAACCAATGTAAGAGAATAGTTAGTATGCGCAAACAGCGGGAAACTCTATTCGTGCAGTGTGCGCATGTCAAAAACATATAATTCGATTTGAATCTTGTGACATATAAACGCGCACATTAACCCCAGCACGTTTAGCGTTCATGTAAACACTACATTCAGATTCATCAATCGGAATTAATTCAGTCCGATTGAAACAAAAGTTGTGCATGTATAAACGTAGCCGATCCTCCGACGAATCATAGGCTATTTTCATTGCTTGGATTCAAACCAGAAATTAATATCCACAACTTGCAGATTGTGCAACGAAGTTTCTCTTCCCATTACCACTACTACCGTAAAACTTCAAATAATAGCCGAGTCCCGAATACTGTCTCTTTTACACGCCTGGTGTGGCGACAGGTTTGGGTAAATAAAGGCCGGTCTCAAATAGAAGCCGGGTCTGTTTTTTAGTTTCGGGTTGTATTTAATCTTCTAAAACCCGTCAGAGCGTCCGCTTGCTGCGCTTGACAGTGCATAACGCGCAGAGAGAGAGAGAGAGAGAGAGAGAGAGAGAGAGAGAGAGAGAGAGAGAGAGAGAGAGAGAGAGAGAGAGCGCCCCGGCCGCGCGCGCGCACTCACGTCTTCAAACAACACGAGCGCTGTCTTGCTCTCTATCCCTCGCGCATATTAATCAAAATCAATTGACACGATAGTAAAAGGTTGGAAGACCGCAGTTTCACGTGGAGCATTTGGAGATTTTTAGAGATTAGAGACTCTAGGAACAACATCTCAATGAACAACATCTCAACACTAAATTATAAAGGCCTGTCTCAAATAGGCCTACAAGCCGGTGCAGTTCGACGATTTGGGAAAATAAAAGCCCGGGCTATTATTTAAAGTTTTATGGTCTCTTTGTGAGTCGGGATTTTCAACAGTGACTGCAACGAAAACAAAAAGCAGGAATAGGCTGACAACAGTTTGTGTGCGACACTACGAGTCACACTTTTCCAAATTCCACCAAGTCTGGCCTGATCAGAGCGGCAGTCTCAAGGCTATCACATTAACGTGAGTAAAAAAATCAGTTTGCCTCATAGTCTGCCTAATTATTGAAAATGTTTGTGTGTTTTCGTGATTATCATTAATTATAATAAGCATATAGGCCTGCGTTGTAGCCTATAGATCTAAAGAGGCATTTCAGTGATTCAAGATTTATTTAGTGGGTCATATGACTGGCATACAAAAGAAAAGTGGGTCGCAGTAGGCAAAAGGTTGAGAAACCCTGCCCTATACAGCGCACGTTGTGCCATTTGCCATATAGAAAATAGTAGTTGTGTTAAAGGGGTGGTGAAGTATGATTTCACTTTTCTAACTTTAGTTAGTGTGAAATGTTGCTGTTTGAGCATAAACAACATTATCAAAGTTACAACGCTCAAAGTTCAACGCAAAGGAAGATATTTGCTTTTAAAGAAAAGGACTACAACAAACGGCTGGTAGGGACTACACAACATTCCTCCCGGGTTAGTGACATCACCAACCCTAAAATGTACATAAACCCCGCCCCCGGGAACACTCAGTCCATGTTGAGAAGAGGAAAAGTTGTTGTATAAGAGTACATTTGTGAGTCAGCTCAAACTTTAGCATCCATCTTTTCACATGCAATAGAAAGTCTCTCAGTGTGCATCTCACAAAAGTTCCTATATGAGCGATTTATAGATTACCATGACAGAATATCCTAATTGAAGATAGTTAACTCAACATCAGCAACATAAATTCACCAACTAACCATTCAGAGACGTCCTGTTGCATTCTACATGTTGTCACTTCTTCTTGAGTCTCTCCATCTTTGACTGACTCTGTTTTAAAATTCAAAACAGTTTCTGTCATTTTAGTGTGTCTGCGTGAGGTAATCGCAGCTGCTAACACCATAGACAGTAAAAGAAATGGACACAACGACCCAATAGATTTCAAAGGAGAAAGTTGAAGCGCATTAGAAGCACTCACTTCCTGATAGCCAAGCGCACTGCGCAGGCTCAACCTGAGCTTGACGACTTAGATGTGACGCGAGCAACCGTTCTGACCTTCTAGTAGCTGTGCCGAGACAAATCTGAATTGAAATCTGTTGTTGAAATATTTTGTCCCGTTGCTTTTATGAACTCTCTATCTATGGGCTTCTCCCTTGACTTAATGCCTCCATGTCCACCCGATTGCCTCATAGACAGTAAGATTGCCTACGAGCTTCTCCTTCTGTCTATACGGTAATTTCTCTGTGCGACAGAGTCCTGTGGTTATGACGCAATCGTTAGCCTATTTTTACAAAAACGCCTTCTACGGGGCCATAACGTAAGATACAAAGTAATGAAGCCTTTTATACATTGTCCTGTTTCTTAAGAAATAAATAATGGACAAATGGAGTCTTTGGACGCCTCAGATGTAAAGTTATTCGCTGTCAAAGTGACGCCAAAATGAATGGGAGTCAATGGAATGCTAACAGCAGGTGATGGTCTGCTACAATGGCGGCCCCCAAGCGAAGCTTCAGTTTCCGGCTGGTGGATTACCCCCTTGGCTAACACACACGAGCTCTTGAAACCCTGCCCTCTGCAGCAGCTCATTTGCATTTAAAGGGCCAGGCACAAAACGGTGCGTTTTTGCAAAGCCTCAAAAAGTGACAACTTTAACATGCTATATAAAAATATCTGTGGGGTATTTTGTGCTAAAACTTCACACACACACTCTGGGGACATCAGAGATTTATTTTACATCTTGTGAAAATGGCATTTTAACACCCCTTTAACAAGTGACTGATTTTAGCGCAGCTTCAGAGTCTATTTATAGTGTATGGGGCAGGATGCTTCAGATTCTAGAGAGCATTTCATTGGACAGATAATCTGATCTGATGAGAATCTGAAGTCTACAGTGATATCATCAAAATCATTGATCCATATTGGCAAAACTGAGAGACTAAGTTTTGAATGCTTATATCTTCAAAATGCAGATTTTGTAATTGTTTTGACGCACACTAACTTGATAACAGTAAGGTTAACATATTCATACTAAAAGCCAAAAAACTTCAACTTCTATGATTTCATGGGGATTTTAACCTATATAATTTATTTCTGTGTTCGTCTTATCTGAAAATGTGAAGGTCTGCCTTTCTCATTGAGGCAATACTTTTAAATCTACACTTATAAATCTACACATGTTTCTACAAAGTTTTACCTGTATTATGTAAAAATAGTCCCAAGAAACCTTCCTTGTGTGTGTCTCCATGTGTATGTTGCTGATTTCTACAGGAAGCAGACATCGCTGTGGCGCCACTAACTATTACAGCTAAACGTGAGACAGCTGTGGAGATGAGCAAACCCTTCATGCAGACTGGCCTTAGTTTCATCCTAATAAAAGACTTGGCTTCAGATGACTCGCAGTTCCTGAGCCTTCTTAACCTGTTCTCCACTGAGATGTGGATGGGTATACTGGTCGCCTACCTGTTGACCTCTGTCTGTATCTTCTTTGTGTCACGGTAAGGGTGGGATGGTAATACCATGGCACTTTGTAATGTAGGATGATATATCATATGATATGCCATGGTATTTAGTTGGTGTTCCAAGATCCTTCAAATTATCATGATATCCAAAAAACTGCAAAACCATGCCTATGGTCTGTTTTTCAGGATAAGCCCCAGTGAATGGGAGCAACCAGAGGAAGAAAATAATTGCTTCACGCTCTCACACAGTTTATGGTATACCATGGGAGCACTAACTCTTCAAGGTAGCTTACATAGCATGGATAAGTATGCTTACAAGTATTTACACCCTCACACACTTTACAATACAACAAAACAACTTGGCTAATCGTAGGCTGTTTTTTAAACTGGATTTGGATTTACCTGTATCACATTAAATGGTTAAGAGCCAGTTCATGAATAGACATTGGCAATTGGTGTATGATAAATTGGTATGATTTAATTTTGTTTAATAACATTGCAACAACCATAAAAGCATCATAGGCTCACTGGGGAAACACCGCTATCCTTCAAAAACATACATAGGCTACATACATATGATTCACTACACTGTAAAAAATAATCGTGATTTTAACGGTAAAAGACTGTTAATTGGTTAACAGAAAGTTTCCGTACTATATACGGTAAATAACTGTGATAGATCTAATGGTACATTGGCGGGCGATCGGGAGGAACATGGCTAGCTTGGTCGTGGCTGAACGCCATCTCTGGCTGAACCTCACCAACATCAAGGATTCTGAGAAGTCCAAGTTCCTCGATGCACCGGTCACCAACACCGGTCTCTTCGGCCCAGCGGTGAAGGGGTTCGCGGAGCGATACACCGAGGCACAGAAGGCGTCCCAGGCCATGCGACACTTCCTGCCGAAGCGCTCTAGCTCTGCATCGAGCAAAACTAAACCAGCTCCGTTTACGCCTCAGCCAGCGAAACCGAAACAGCAGGCCTCTCAGCCCCGCCCTGCGGCTGATGCCCAGCGCCAGACAAGAGCTGCGAAGCGCTTCCCAATGCCCCGGCGCCAAGGCCCGCGGCCCAGCGTTGCGCCCGAAGCAGCACCGCCGAAGTCGTCCTAGCACGCAGCATGAAGAAAGAGGGCGAGTGTCCCGCGCCGGCCGGACCACCCTCGAAAATGCCAACGAGACCTCCCACAACCCCCTGTTCAGTTCGGGTGGATGGGGATTTTATTTCTGTAAACAGGCCCGCAGTAAGCGCGTCTTTACAACCAAACGCCGTTTTCACGGCGACCCAAATAAATCACAAAAAGAGCATGTTTCACAATTACAATACACGGGTTCACGGCCCCCCTCAGATAGGGGGCCCCTCCCCTGTGGTAACACTGACTTCCCCACACGCATATGCCTGTACAGTCGGTCAAACATTCAATGTATGCACAAATCACATTATAAGGGTTTCAGATCCCCCTACATTAGGTGGCTCCCCCCTTTCAGTGTGTCAGTCCCTAGCCACACGGGTTCTAGCCTGGCAAGCTATCTCCGGTGTGTCGAGTTGGGTCATAAACATTATAAAGCGAGGCTACTCGCTCCAATTCGCTCGCAGACCCCCAAAGTTTCAGGCGGTTGTCGAGACCTCGGTGAGAAGCGACGTGGGTCACGTGCTTCGCACCGAAGTGCAGAAATTATTAGCAAAAGGGGCGATAGAATTAGTCCCCCCTGCGCTAAAGCACGCGGGTTTTTACAGCGGTTATTTTCTAGTTCCGAAGAAAGACGGCGGTCTCAGACCCATACTAGATTTGAGACATTTGAACAAGGCGCTCATGCGACGTCCCTTCAAAATGTTAACTATCAAACAGATCCTCGCGCAAATTCGCCCGGGGGATTGGTTTGTTACGATGGATCTGAAAGATGCTTACTTTCATATTCAAATAAACCCTCGTCACAGGCCATTCTTGAGATTCGCCTTCGAGGGACAGGCTTATCAGTACACAGTTCTGCCGTTCGGCCTGTCTCTGGCACCTCGCACTTTTACGAAGTGTGTGGATGCAGCGCTCTCTCCTCTGAGACAGAGAGGAGTGCGCGTACTGAATTACCTCGACGACTGGCTGGTGCTAGCGCAGTCGAGAGGCGAACTGATAGCTCACAGAAATCTGATTCTCGGCCATTTGGAATGCTTGGGTCTCACGATCAATGTTTCAAAGAGCAAACTATCAACCTGTCATAGTGTGATCTTTCTGGGCATAGTTTTAGACTCGGTGCCAATGAGAGCGCGGCTCACACCAGAGCGTGCGCTCTCAGTGCGTGCGCTGGCATCCTCGTTCAGAGAGCGAGAGTGTGTGCCTCTGAAGAAATTTCAGAAACTACTGGGTCTTATGGCAGCAGCATCACCAGTGCTTCGCATGGGACTGCTGCGCATGCGCCCGCTGCAGCACTGGCTGAAACGCCGGGTGCCAACGTATGCATGGCAGTCAGGCAGCCTACGCATCAGAGTGAATCACGGTTGTTTAAGGACCCTGGTTCCCTGGCGGGCTCAGGGCTGGTACCAAGAGGGTGTGAAAATGGGGACAATTTCCAGAAGGAAAGTTGTCTTTACGGATGCATCCAACCTGGGTTGGGGGGCATTACACGAGGGCATGCCTGCTTCCGGCCTCTGGTCGAGCGCGGAACGGAGCTTACACATCAACTGTCTGGAAATGAAAGCAGTTGGTCTGGCCCTGAATGCTTTTCTATCGAGCCTCAAAGGTCATCACATCTTAGTCCGCACAGACAACATGTCAGTGGTGGCCTACATAAATCGCCAAGGGGGCGTCAGGTCAGGTGGCCTGCATGCTATGGCAAGGGATCTCCTCTTGTGGGCACAGAGAAATCTGAGCTCTCTGAGGGCTGCACATATCCCGGGCGTCCAGAATCTGGGCGCGGATATGCTCTCACGGGACAACACTCCCCTCGGCGAGTGGTCCCTAAACCCACAGACGGTCAGTCTGATATGGGAAGTGTTTGGCAGGGCCGAGATCGACCTGTTTGCCTCGGAGAACAACACCCATTGCAATCTGTTCTTCTCGAAAGACAGGGATGCATTGGCCCACGCCTGGCCCAACCGCCCCCTGTATGCATTTCCCCCTGTCTCGATGATTCCACAAGTCATCAAGCGGGTCAGGGAGTGCAGGTGCCCGGTCCTTCTGGTGGCTCCTCTTTGGAAGTCCAAGCTGTGGTTTCCGGAGCTGGTTCAGATTTCGGATGCAGCTTCATGGCCTGTCCCGATGAGGAAAGACCTCCTCACGCAGGCAAAGGGGTCGTTGTGGCATCCGCGACCCGACCTGTGGGCCCTACATGTGTGGCCCTTGAACCGGTATCCGGGGACCTTCCTGTGAAGGTGCTGAATACTATATCTGAAGCTAGGGCCCCATCGACTCGGCGCCTTTATGCTTCGAAATGGGTTTTTTTTTCCGGCTGGTGCTCGAAAAACCGTCTGAATCCGGAGTCATGTGACATATCTGTGGTTCTCTCATTCCTACAGGAGCTGTTGGACGCGGATCGCTCCCCGTCCACACTCAAGGTGTATGTGGCAGCTATTGCAGCACACCATGTTCTGGTAGCTGGCCAGTCACTGGGAAGAAACGACCTGGTCGTGAGATTTTTGAAGGGTGCTAGGAGGATTAAACCCCTCCAGACCTCCTTCTGTGCCGTCCTGGGGCCTATCTGTGGTCCTAGGGGCTTTGAAGGGTCCACCTTTTGAACCACTCCAGTCGGTGGATCTTAAACTTCTCTCGCTGAAGACTGCTCTCCTGTTGGCATTGGCATCTATTAAGCGAGTGGGAGATCTGCAGGCTCTTTCTGTGAGCCCGGCATGTTTGGAGTTTGGTCCTGGTGATTCCAGGGTCATCCTCAAGCCCAGGCATGGTTATGTACCCAAAGTGCTCTCAACGCCGTTCAGAGCACAGGTGGTGACATTGTTAGCCCTTACCCCTTCCACGGAGGGTGGGGAGGTTAACTTTCTCTGCCCTGTCAGGGCGCTGAGAATCTATCTGGAGCGTTCTGCATCGTTTAGGCAATCAGAACAGCTTTTTGTCTGCTTTGGTGGTCGATCCAAAGGGGATCCTGTCACTAAACAGAGACTGTCTAGATGGATAGTGGAGGCCATTTCGACGGCTTATACCTCAGCGGGTCAGGTTTTCCCTTTAGGTGTTAAAGCCCATTCGACCAGAGGCATGGCCTCGTCGTGGGCGTGGTCGTCTGGTTTTCCCATCCAAGACATTTGTGAGGCGGCCGGTTGGGCCTCGCCGTCAATATTTATGAAATTCTATAATTTGGAAGTACCCTCCCTACAGGCAGGGGTGCTTTCTGTATGATTAGGGCCTTGACAGTGTCTGGTCTTTCATCATTTGTTCTGTGCATAACCACATTCACATATATATGTATATAAACCCGCTTCTGGCCGGTAAAAATCTTTATATTATAAACCCGCTAAGGCTGGTGGTATTTTCATATTCTTGACCTTATCGAGAAATTCTGATGTATTCACCTGGACCTGACGGTGTCGGCTCTAGTGTATACATATTAAGTGGTTTATAGCTTGTTCTGTATGCTCAGGGTTCCTGAGTTGCAGTGGCAACCAGTTATTCAGTGCGGCGTTTTGCATAGCGTTCCCACTGCGTATAGCTACGCAATACGAAGTGACCGTTCGAAAGGGAACTACTTGGTTACTCACGTAACCTCAGTTCCCTGAGTTAGGGAACGAAGTATTGCGTAGCCGGCCGCACTATTTTAACTGGGTATTTGTCGCTTCAGTCGTATAAACCTGCTATTTTGGCGAGTTCAGGGGCTTATATAGGCTAGGCCTTGTCCCTATGACGGGCTCTGACGTGTGATGACGTGGAGCGATCTCATTGGTCGAACGTCAGGAGCGCCCGCGCCATTGGATGTGCAGTTGCTGCAGCACAGCCTATAAGCGAGCGAGACGCTATATGTGCTAGCTGTGCAGCTGCAAATGCGTTTTACATAAGGTTCAGTAGAATCGAGGAAAAGGAGTTTTCCCACTGCGTATAGCTACGCAATACTTCGTTCCCTAACTCAGGGAACTGAGGTTACGTGAGTAACCAAGTAGTTTTTGAAAGTGAAAAAGAACAACGCATTGTATAATTTACAGTGAAAACCCGTAAATTGACATTCCCACAATTCCCTGTGTGACACTTCACATTTTATGTATTTTTGTTAAAATAACTGTTTCCTCATAGTTTTCTTAGTTTTTTTCTAATCAGTTATGTACATTAGGGTTTTATGTTACATTTAATGTTGTTAAATTAATGTTTATTGCATTTTTTTAATTTCATGTGTGTTACCATGATGGTGTTTAGTGTTTGTGTGAATGACACTGTGCAGCTTCTATATATTAGTATTAACTTTCTTGTGGAAGAGCTGCTTGTTATAAGCTTTGATTCATCATGTGACTCATCACTGCTGTGATGATTGTTGGTTCTCAGTATATTACAATGGTACAAAACAGATATCAATACTTCAATAGGTTGGTAAATAAACATAATATCAGATAATCAAAAATACGGTTTACTACTGTAAATTTTAAGTTAAGTCTGTAAAACCAATAACATTGCTACCGTATTTTTGACGATAAAGTTCTGGCAACCACAGCTGCCGTTTTTTTACCGTAAAGATTACGGTTTTATTTTTTACAGTGTACGGTTTTCAGCTAAAATGAACATCTGGAAACCTAGGTTACAGCGCTTATGATAGGGCAGCATTGCAATTGTTTAGATATGAGTTGGCATTCCTACTGTGAAACACGAGTCATGATAAAAGAGTTTATAGACTAAGCAAGCTAAAATTGCATCTTCAGTAAATGCGTTTTTAATCTATCGCATTATTTAGCATTTGTTAAAACTATTGTTTGGGTTTAGGATCAAGGTGGTAGGCCTAAATTATTCTATTCAAACGCGATTTAGCATTTAGAGTCAAGCACTGGAATTTTATTTTTCGAACTGCCACAATAAGTAGCCTACATCAACCAAGGTAATAAAACATTGCCACATTCATTATGTTTCATTTAAAACTGAACATGCTTTTAGTGCCACTCACTGGACATTTCACTTTAACTTAATATAATTTTGCATAAATTATGCCACAGGCACATATATCCAGTGAGCCTGGGTTGCCAGATTAGTAAGTTTACTAAAAGGTTTGCTATAAATTTTTCCGCAGGTGCTGGTCCTCACCCAAAGGCTCTTTCGGGAAGGGTCATTACAGCTATCTGGTGGCTGTTTTCATTAGTGTTGCTTGCTTGTTACTTTGCCAACCTTAGTTTATGGCTGCATTCAGACAACCAGCAACTGTCAATCAAGAGCTTTGAAGACCTTGCTAATCAAAACTTGATTGAGTATGGTACCATTAAAGATTCTTCTTCTTTTGCATTCTTCAAGGTAAGACAGAATTTATTCAATATAATAATTTCATTTTAGTATATAAAATGATTATTATTATAGTTCATCAGAAAACTGAAAAATCTCAAACTGTCAAATCACTCACCCTCATCTCATCTCATCCCAAACCGATAAAACTTTTGTTCATCTTCTGAACACAAATTACATTTTTAATATTTTTTCAACTATTTTTGTCCAGTAGGCCTATGTAATCAACATTTTTTAACTTCAAAAAGTACATAGTAAAAGTATATGTATTGAGCGGTCTCCTGAATATACAGATAT
The DNA here is from genome assembly GCF_029890125.1 of Rhinichthys klamathensis goyatoka. Lineage (NCBI taxonomy): Eukaryota > Metazoa > Chordata > Actinopteri > Cypriniformes > Leuciscidae > Rhinichthys > Rhinichthys klamathensis. The sequence goes on along the minus strand of NW_026606587.1, from coordinate 9,188,501 downwards.
ACAGAAACACATTTTCTTTAGGCTTTTATTCACATATAAAAATTAGTCATCAGCAGCTTAGTTTACTTGGTGAACCGAGAACCCGTTCACCATATAAATACAGAAAACTTAGAATAAAACGTTTGATCGGATTACTTTAATGATGTCTTAAATTACCTTTAGAAGCTTGAAAATGTTGATTACAACTTCTAGTTGATTTACAAAAATCGAGAGAAAATATCTTAATTTGTGTTCCAAAGATGAAGTCTTATGGGCTGAAATTGGAACAGCATAAGAGTGAATAAAGGATGAGATTTAGATTTTTGGGTGAAAATATTAAACATACAATACTTTTAAGCTGTGTTTGACCCGATTTAGAGTTGATAAAGATCACTGAGCATGGTAAGTATGCATGACTTTAAGCATTATTTGAAAAACAGCTGCCAACTACTATATGTTTTACTGTTACTCGCCTTTGACAGAACTCAATCAACCCCACATACAACAGAATCTATGAGCACATCAAGAAAGCTCAGAGCTATTCACTCACTGCAGAAGAAGGTTTCCGCAAGGCTCAGAAAGGCAACTATGCTTTCATCGGCGAGTCTGTGTCCCTCGACCTGGCAGTGGCAAGATACTGCAACCTTACACGTGCCCCAGAAATCATCGGCATGAGGGGTTACAGCATTGCTGCTCCTTTAGGTATGCTCTCTGTTCCATAAAACTATAGATTTTTGCATACAGAAAATTAAGTCTCAAAATAATTGAGTAATGCCATGGATGAATGGTTTAATGTTCAATGATATTCCTATAACTACAGTTCATTTACCATATAAAAACCATGGTACTTGAATATTGTAATCAGTAGTGCCATGGTATTAGCATCTACATCTCACCGTGTGTGTGTGTGTGTGTGTGTGTGTGTGTGTGTGTGTGTGTGTGTGTGGGTGTGTGTGTGTGTGTGTGTGTGTGTGTGTGTGTGTGTGTGTGTGTGTGTGTATTAATGTCCTCAGGCTCTCCTCTACTGAAAAACCTAAGTGTTGCCATTCTCCATCTGAGTGAGTCGGGCGAGCTGGAGTACTTCCGCAGTAAGTGGTGGGCTAGCAGTTGTGTGGCTAAAAATGGCAAGAGTGCTCCACTGAAGCCCAGCAGTCTGAAGGGAATCTTCTTATTACTGGCACTCGGTCTGGGACTGGGGCTTTTCTTGGCTTTGATGGAACTGGCTGCCAAATCACGCAAAATCGCTAACACTCAGCAGGTGAGAAGCCCATCTCTCTATCTCTCTCTCTATCTCTCTGTATATGGACAGCGTGATATTGCCAAGTAAAGCCGCCTTCACACTAAGAACGATAACTATAAAGAAAGATAACTATATTAGCATCCACACCAGTGGATGATATTGTTCCTTTTAATCTAAGTCCGTGCTTGTCTGCCACTTTAAATGATTGAGCTCGTTACAGCAGGATGAATTCTGATTGGCTGTCAGTGTTTTTATCGTTCATCAGCTGCAAAAAAAATCGTTCTGAAAGTGATTCCAACAATATTGTTTCTCTGTGCCGTTATTGTTATAGCTGTGGTGTGGACTCTGCTATTCTTTGATATTGAGAACGATTTTTAGAACTATATCTTTATAGTTATCGTCCTTGGTGTGAACAGGCCTTAAGACATTAGTGCAAAAAGACCAACGTTTCGACGCACATGCGTCTTCTTCAGAGTCAAAACGTGTTTTGTGTTTTGACTCTGAAGAAGACGCATGTGCGTCGAAACGTTGGTCTTTTTGCTCTAATAAATTTATTAAAACGTTCTGTGCTCCGGTCCTGCTCCTTGGTCCCATAGACCTTGGGTCCTTTTCTCAAGATTGTTGTGTCCTGTTCCGAGAGCACAGGCTAGGCTGAGGCGCAAGTGATTCCTTTTTACAGGCCTTAAGACATGTTCCTGGATCCTGGAACAACATTCCTGTCTGAAAATTTAGTCCTACTCCTAACCCTGTCCCTATCCTAAACCTAACCTAAAGCCTGATCAGAGGAAAATGATAGGTGAACACTGATGTAGAAGCACCTAACCCTGATTGTAAGCCTAAACATGACATAAACTGTAAAACTTGTCCCTCAAATCTGATTGGTTGAGATTGGAATGCTGTTCCAGGATCAGCAAATATGTTAAAATCATGGTCATCATATCATATATATTTATTTCTAATTCAAAGGCATGTTTTTAGATGTTATTCGATCTGCGTCATCAATGTTTGCGGCGGCCATATTGTTGACATAGAAACCACGGCAACTGTCAGTCTGTCAATTGACAAGCGAGGCAGCGTCGGTATTATCCACTGTATTTTTTTTTTTAAACAGCGTGATGTTGTGTTGTGTAATACACGGCTGTTCTAACAACAGCAAGAACCCCGGAGTTAGTTTTTACGCGATAAGTTACCGACTGTCAGAAAACGTGAAGGGAAGGAGACAGAGTTGAGCCAGCGCAGGAGAGGCGAGCTAGGATAAATAGGCTAAACTTTCAGCCAACTCCCCACAGGAAAGTCTGTTCCCATCATTTTACTACAGGTTTCACACATAATCCGTGTGCAATGCGTGTGCGGTGCGTATATGGTACAGAAGCAGGACGCGCTATAGTGCTTTATATGCTGCGTTTGCAGTGCGTAACTGATCCGCGGCTGTACCACAAACACCCCGGTACTCACTATTTTTATTTTAACACATACTCACTATTTTAACAACATAAGCCAATTATTCCATGCATTACTTCTATATATTAAGTTGCTCAAGCAAGTGGTCAAATATAACCATGTACTACTATTCGCAAACATTTTAAATTAAAACTTTAAATTGACAAAAACAACCGACTCTCATGCCTTTTCTTTTGCATTTACATTTTAATACAACAAATCTTGCATGTCACAAAGAACTTGTTTTTCCACCTCCACGAATGAGACGAGTGTCGTTCATTATGTTGCCTTGTTGAGGTAAATTGTAGTTTGTATACGGATACTGTATGAACGAGATAGTTATAAATATCCGGATAAGTTACGGCTGGCAATAAGGACGGATCTTTACTTAATGCTATTGGGTCTATTTGATGTGGGTCCACACCAATCAAGCTTATCTTCTCTTGATACCGACGAGATGAAGCCATTAGGCTACTGCTCCCCTCAACTCAAATCTGCGCGCGGGCCGGCGCGGCTAGGGGCAGCAGGACAGATGTCATGTCAACAATATGGCCGCGGTTAGCTACTTCCGGTGTTTGCGAATAAGGTCTATAAAAGCTTCTTAAATGTCCTAAATTAACTAAGGCCTAATCCTGGCTAAATCTAAGCCCAGTCTGTGAAACCAGGCCTTATAGCTTTTATAAATGTGCCTTAGAAAAATACATTACTGGTGTGCATCCTGAGATAAAAAAACAATGGCTGACGTATTTTAAGATATGTCAGTGCAAGTTGCTTTCAGTTATAACAGCTCAAACATGCATTTTAGTCTGGGACTGAGTTTAAGCCTCGTCTGTGAGAGCAAGAGCCTAATTTATCTGCCAAAGATTCAAACATTTAAAACAATGTAGGATGATACGTTCATAATTAATTCATTAAATACTATACACTACTAAGAAAAAAATGGACCATGGTATTAAAGGTGCTGTATGTAACTTTTTCACTCTACTAAAGCATAAAAATACCAATATGTTTGCAGGTATTTAGGAAATATCTAAGTGCACATACTTGTTTCTTTGAAAAACACTTCTACAGCCAGTTATTTTACTTTGAAATGTGTGTTTCTGATGGAATGTCTGTTTTTGCTTTGGTCTGTGTAATATCACACACAGTCAGTTTAACCAATAGTATTTCGACACCCCGGGATTCCAGTTGGCAGGAAACACGGCCTATTGCAGCCAGCAAACAAACTGGGTCAGAGATTGCAGATTCTACTCAACCTTAAAAGCCTCAGTATCCATCTAAAAATCAAAAAAACGAGAGCATATTAAAACGCGGATAAATGAACTCATCAAATTAAAAAGTAAGTCTCATCGGCAGTTTCATTGTCAATAGCTGGGTTTCAGTCACGTGATTATGATGACACGGGAAGGCGGGGCGATTTCAGATGGAGGGCAGGAAGTAAACATGAACAGAATACGTCTATGGAGGAAACCGTTGCGGAGAGTCCGTATTCAGTCTAGGGCTGCCCCCGAATATTCGAAAATTCGAATATTCGTTCGGTGGGTTGGTATTCGATTTGAAAATGTAACATTCGAATATTCGTTTTTTTTTGTTTCGTTTTTTTGCACACCTGGCATCCCCCTCGAAACGGTTCTCATTCACGCTTGAATATCTTTTACACTATAAAATCTGGTGAAATATAATACTTAACATATAACTTCGTTATAGCTACTTAATAAATATATTTGCTTCTTCTTGGACTACTAAAAGTGTTCCTGCAACGAGAGTATTCTCTGGCTAGAGCGCAGAACAGCGGAGTTTGTATCATGGACAGAAGTGCCTGAGCTTGTGTTTTTGGGTTAAGCTGCGTTGCTTTGATATTGTGGAAAATAGAATAATAGAAACAAAATGTATTATCCTTTTTACCCGTTATTATCAATCTAAATTAATCTACTGCGAAATATAAATTGAAATTTGTGATGTTGTTATTGAAATTGTTATTGTTATTGCTACCGTGTTCTTTATTTAGGCTATTACAGTTTATTTATTTTTCGTTTTTCTTTATTTAAATTTCGTTTTTCTATATTTAAATTTCGTTTTTATTTATTTAAATTTCGTTTTTATTGATTTAAATCTACCCTACTTTGTCAGTGAGAAAAATATTATAAGACATACCTTATTAAAAATATAGCTTAAGTTAAAAGACGTGTGTGTTTTATATCACGAGTGCGTGCAGTGTCTGTTCTCGGAGCATTTAAGCCTGCTCGCGTGAGGCGCGCCGCTTCTTTAGGCTATTTAAATCTACCCTACTTTGTCAGTAATTTGTTAGTGAGAAAAATATTAGACTACCTTATTAAAAATATTGCTTAAGTTAACAGACCTGTGTGTTTTATATCACTAGTGCGTGCAGTGTCCGTTCTCGGAGCATATAAGCCCTGCTCGCGTGAGGCGCGCCGCTTATTTAAATCTACCCTACTTTTTCAGTAATTTGTTAGTGAGAAAAGCAATATTTTTAATAAGCTAGTCTAATATTTTTCTCACTAACAAATTACTGACAAAGTAGGGTAGATTTAAATAAAGAAGCGGCGCGCCTCACGCGAGCAGGCTTACATGCTCCGAGAACGGACACTGCACTCACTAGTGATATAAAACACACAGGGCTGTTAACTTAAGCAATATTTTTAATAAGGTTGTCTAATATTTAAGTTAACAGACCTGTGTGTGTGTGTGTGTTTTATATCACTAATGCAGTGTCCGTTCTTGGCATATAAGCTCTGCTCGCTTGAGGCGCGCGCGCTTCCCGCTTGCGCTGTTCTGTAGTTTAATAAAAGTTTATTAATTCTGAACGTGTCGCGTCTCGCCTGTCTATCTATATTGCACCAAATACGGCACTGCACTCCTTGTGAAGTCGTTTGGATGAACGGTTCTCGAAATAATCAAATTGCAAACGGACAGACAGACATATAGAGATTCCGAAGCTTCGAATATTCGATGTTCATTACTACCGAAGCTTCGAAGCTCAAAAAATGGTATCGGACCAGCCCTAATTGAGTCTAATTTACCTTGATCATTTAATGTCCCATTCCCACTGATCCCCTGAACGACAACCTAATGCTATATAAACACAGACACAAAAAAACACGTTGGCTAGCTAACATACCGTCGGTGCAGAGACACGGCATTAACAGACTCTGCTCCTCCAAAACCGCAGATGTAACATTACGTTAAAAATCCACTTTTTACAGCGTTGTTCTGTGAGCTTTTTACATTTCTCACCTTTATGAATGACAATCTTTGGTACTCTATAAAAACCCTTTCCCTTTTCTCGATTCGAACGATTGGAGCCGCCGTAAACTACACAAAACATTGATGGCAGATCCTCAGCTATTTCACTTCCTGCCCTCCATCTGAATTTTCGCGCTCTCGCGATGCAGCAGCGTAACGTCACGTGAAACCAACCTATTGCGCTCGCTCCAGTCGCGTGTCCTCAAACTGGCAACCCACGTGAGCGTCGGGAAACAACTATCTCCGATATTTTGGAATTTGGACTGCAGTACCTATTTCGAACACTAGCTGTCATTCTTACAGACTGCACCTTTAAATTGTCCTGAGAGAATGGTACACACACACACACACACACACACACAGAAAGTGAAAATGACCTACTTTTTTTTTCAGAAATCCTGCTGCTCCGTGATGTCAGCGGAACTCACTCAGCGCTTCAGAGGTGGAGAGGTGACGTCACCGGAATCCTCTGAGAAAAGCAAAGCCTAAACCCCATCAAAGCATTGACACATGTATTTTACCACTTAATCTATTAAGTTCACATCAAAGTTATTCACTACTAACTAAACAGGGTGGGTGAAACTCAAAAAAAAAGTTTTTTGTTTTTCACACTTGCATCGAAGAAGAAAATAAATTATTCAGTGCATTGCGATTTTTAAATTCCAGTATTTTTTGTTTTGTTTTTGGTAATGATTCACCATAATAAACATTACCATTATGTAAAAACACTTTTCAGTTTAAATATTATATTATTATGTTTTTATATTACGGTAATGAGAATGAGATTTTTCATATTTCACTTATTTTGGTGTGAAATATGTTTTTGAAAGGTTTCATGAGATTCACCTGGGTAGTCAGCATTGTGTATTTTTATACACAAAATGTGGTTCTATCAATTACTAATCAATTTCATTTATTTTATTAAAAAAAATCTAAGGTTAAGTTTTATTTAGGTTTAGTTGGATGGGAGGATACATCATTATTTTATTAACATCTTATGTTATGTTCTTTCAATACAAGATCAATTACAGCTGTTAAGATATAACATTTATTGGGAGAAAATAAAGATTACCTAAAATTTTGAAAACAGTTGTCATATTCAACCTTTTTATTTCTTGATTACTGAGATCAACCCTTATGCTATTTTAATAGCATAACAATGTGTGCCATGAGTAAAATTGTGATATTTCTAAAAATGAAAGAAGAGATAGCATAAATATTTAAATGTTTTTTTATTCCTATTATAATAAAATGATGCATGCAACATTTCTGCCATGACTAAGCTTTCTCTCTCTCTCTCTCTCTCTCTCTCTCTCTCTCTCTCTCTCTCTCTCTCTCTCTCTCTCTCTCTCTCTCTCTCTCTCTCTCTCTCTCTCTCTCTCTCTCTCTCTATCCATCTATAGTACCCTGTGAATAAATCAGTTCCTTCTTTTATGCACAGTTTTATTTTAGAGAATTTTCTTAACAAAATAAAACGCTGAAATATGCTGTTTGCATATAATTCTTGTTTCCAGTATTATTTTTGCATATTAATAATTATCCACAGATTCTCTATCAGATCCGATTTTGACGTGACTATTGCTATTGCTATTCACCTGTTTTGTTTTTGAGCCACTGCAGTGTTCATTCGGTGAATGGGATCGGCTTCTTTGCATGCTTCAGTTCTGAAACAGAATTAAACAGGGTCTCCTGAAGTATTTCACTATATTTTGCCTCAACCATTCTTCGTTCTGTTTTTAAAAGAAAGTCCAGTCACTAAAGAGGACTCTGGGGTGCAAGTTTAAGATTTGGATTTGGTGTAAAAAGTTCTTGGTCTCATCCAACCACAAAATCTTTTCCCATGAACTAAATCACTGTTTTCTTGGCAAATTCACATGGTTCTTTTTGAGTAATTGCATGTTTGTGCCAGCCTCTCATAGCAGTGTTATTCACAGCTCTTCATTTGGTCAAGTGGGTCACCTTTACTCTGTTTTAGCTATTGAACTACAGCTCTTACAAAGTGAACGATGGCCTCTCTGTGGCTTCTCCCACAAATCTCCTTCTTCAAGTGCTGAGCAATGTTCCCTCTGTTTTTTTTTTTTTTTATTCTCTATTGGGCGGACATTTTGGCCACCTGAGCAAAAACATTCTTTAAACCAGACCCGTACAGCGTAACACACATGAAGTGGTTACATCATGCAGTTGTAACTTTTAACTTTAATATGCTATTTCTATTTTATTTGAACCTTGATGTAACTTAGTGATAATAAATCATATTTTTATTCAATTGTATTTTATTCTATTTAAAAATCATTAAAAAAATATATAATAATATAATATAATAATGAAGCAGTTACTTGAGATTTGGGACAGCCATAATGTGTTATTGTACGGTCAATTATTGGCAATTATAAGTCAGACAGCATTAAACCATCAAAAATAAATGTTTGTTTATTGATTATGAATTTGCAAGATGGTCAGGTTTTTTTTAACTGTTTAATGACAAGGAGCCCTAAACAACCCCCTTGTGCTATCAATTCTTTATTAGGTTTATAATATAATATAATATAATATAATATAATATAATATAATATAATATAATATAATATAATATAATATAATATAATAATTTTGAGTTTGCACGCTATACCTGTGGTGGGTCTGTGATTGTAAATCAGGGTGGTTTGAGGAACCCTGTTGTAAATGTCTCTGAGTTTTGTTACCGTGCTCTATGGCTCTGTGCCCAGCTCTTCTTTAAAACATGATGGCGTTTGGTTTTATCTTACATGTCTTTGTTTTCCGAGTTGTCTCTCGGAGTTATTTATTTGGTCCGCGAATGATTTGGCTCACTGCCGTGCTCATAGACATAATATATCTATGGCCGTGCTACCGTTAACGCGCTCACATCATTCTCTTTCTATGAAACCTGAAAACCGCTTTCACCGTTTCTAACTCAATAGCGACACTAACTCTTTAGCGGTAGACAAGAGCGCTGCAATTATTTCTCATTTAGATTATTTTATTGCGATTTTTACAAACAGGTGACAATAACATACAAACACTCTTTCAAACATTAAACACGTTATGGCTTAATAGTTAACCAGAAAAAGTATATAAAGAATTATTCTAATTAACCTATTCAAAAATATTTCCTAAGAAATTAAAGAGAAAGAAAAAAAGGGTAGGGGACAAAAATGAATAAAAGCATATTAAGAAAAAATTTTAAACATGGCACACATTCTAGATATATATAGCTTTCATATAACAGACATTGAGGTTGTATTTTAAACAAATTTAATTGTTGTTTGAAGATGTTAAAGCGGGTTTTACTTTTTGTATATTTACATTTATGGATATAAAACTTTCCAATAAATAAAAGAAGGTTTATTCAAAAACATGCTTTGAGTAGATTCTTGTCATTAATATAAAAAGAATATACTTCACAGGATAAAATCTGTAAATATTTGTATATATATAAAAGATATTTCTTTAACTTTATTTGTTTTATATTTCTGAGGGAGTGACTCAACATATATGTCACTTAATATCATCAAAAAATGTTCCAATAAGAAATTATTGGTAACAAGGTTCAAAAATAAAGACCTGGTTTTTCAATTGGATTTTTGTACAGAGAAACAAATAGAACGGACAAACAGAAATCTATTATTGTTTCTGAAGAGCAAATACATTTCCAAAGAGATGGCCTTGAAAACTAGATTAAATTGTTTCACAGATGGAAATTAGTGTCTCGGAATAAAATCAGAGTAGCTGAATTAATTACCATCATTTCCAGACAGCTGGTCTACTAACAGCACTCCATTACTGAACCAGTTTTCAACAAACAAGGATTTCCTCTTCCAAATAAATAAATTGTGTGGCGAGAAATTGTGCTTGTAAATAAGTCGCCAAGCCAAAAGTATTTGCTGATGATAATTGGCAAGTTTACTAGGAAGTTTACTAATAGAATAATTGCACATTAAAAGGAAATCTATACCTAATTGAGAAAAGACATGTTGTAGGATTACACTCCTAATTGAAGATTGATTGTGGAGCCAATTTTCTAGGGTATAGTCAACATCAATACAATTTAAGCCGCCCTTGTTTATAATATAACTGATTTTCTAATATAGTGAGTTTTATTTTTCCATGAAATGCAAGCAACATTACATCATTCTACTTGCAAGACCTATCCACAAATAAGGACTGAGCAGCACAGGACATCCTGATGGAGATAGAGTTCTGTCTTTCAGTGATAAATCTCTTATAACCAAATATTTATTTATTTCTGTTTTTCTTTTCTTCGAGAATTGGGTGAAAATTCACCTGACATCTTAATTTAGTAGGCTATTTTTTTTAATTATTTTTTTTATTCCTAAATACATTAAACTTTCTTTAATTTGAATATTACAGAGAGTGTAGCCTATGTTTTTCAATCGGGAGTAATTCATATTATTATTAAACATAAGGCCGCACATGGATTCCTCCACACGTTTTGCGTCTGTCCTCTGACAATGCTCTTGGGAACATTGGAGAGATGTTTTCAAAGCCAACAGTGCCCACCCAAGGACATTAGCCTACAACACTCAGGTATTGTGTTGTACCAAATTTATGAATCCGTTTTGAGTTAAAGTAGCCTAAGGTAAAGTATGAGGGAATAATATGGAAGTCAATGGGGCCCAGAAACTGTTTGCCCAGCCAACAGGGAACGTTCCCATAACTTTCACTTACGTTATGTAAAAGTTATGTAAATGTTAGTAAAAAAAAACGTTCCTAAAATACTGTTTCTGGAACAGTCTTATAAAGTTTTCATAGTTAAAATACATTCACGTACGTTCCGTCACGTGAAAATGTTCTTAGTAGAACAACATTCTTGGAACGTCTTTATGATGTTATTTGTATTTGACTGATGTTCTCATAATATTGAGAGAAAACGGTCTTAGAACAACATCCCCAGATAACAAAATATACGTTCTTAGAATGTTTTGCTAACATTCCCATTAAGATATGAAAACGTTATTTCTGAATGCTTTCTGAACGTTCAAACGTATTAAGAACGTTTTTTTCTTGGTTTATGTGAATGTTAGAGGAACATTCCATTCTATCATTTTGGAAAGGTTATGAAAACGTTATTTCTGAATGTTTTTTAAGCATGTTTTAATGTTTTTTAAGAACGTTTTATCCTCACAATTACATAACTTTTAAAGAACGTTAGTGAACGTTCTGGGAAGGTTCTCTTTAGGTTATAAAATAAAACCTAAAAATAACCTGCAGGGAACTTTCTGGAAAGTTCTCTTTAGGTTATAAAATAATAATCTACAGGGAACGTTCCTAGAACGTTCTTATATGGTTCCCCAAAAAAATAACCAAATGGGAACCATATGGGAACGTTTGGGGAACGTGATTGTTGGGTTCCTTTTTGAACCTATGCATTACACTAATCAATCAGGACTTTGAATTTCCCTTCAGTAACAGCATTTCATCTGATTCTAAACTAAACTCTCTCATTGTCTTTCTATCACTCACAACTCTGCGCATGCGCTCTATTCCACGCCATTTTTAAACCAAACATCCAGCATCTCCAGACAACCGTTACACTGGTCTCTCGCAGCTTGAAGCATCATTGTAAAATGACAATGTTTGAAACTCCATGAAACAATTCATATAGGCTACACAGAACACAATTTTGTGGTTGTTTTTCACATGACTTGTTAGATTTGTTAGATAGAGTTGTATGTTTTAGTTTGTGTTATTTTTCCCCTTGTGGTAGGGTTGTGTTTTTGGTTTAGAAAATGTAATCTTTGCTCTTTACGATGCCATGTTTTGGACTGTGTACTTCCCAGACTCTTACAAAATTTAGTGTACTACTAAAATGTGAATCTTAAAGTTAAGTCTTATCTGTTATTTAATTCAAATATTTTAATGCACTTAGAAACTTTTATAATCTGGAAAAATGTGTCAACACAGTTTTTGGTACTCAAAAATCCTGTAACTTTGGCTGTAAGAAAGTAATATGTAAATAAATATAAACAGGGCAGCACAGTGGCTCAGTGGCACTATCACCTACTCGAGTGTCTGTGTGTGAGCCCGGTGATGGACGTTTGGAGGTGATGGACGATCAGGATGTTTTGAGCGTTCAGCAAACATTCAGAAATAACGCTTTCATAACATTTCCAAGATGATAGAATGGAATGTTCCTCTAACGTCCACATAAACCAAGGAAAAAACGTTCTTAATACATAAAAAAAAAATGGACGTTTTTTAACGTTTTCATAACCTAATGGGAATGTTAGCAAGTTCCCATATATTTATGCATATATTTTCTTAGATATATTTATGCTAAGAACATATTTTTGTTAGCTGGGTGGTTCCCAACATTCTTCAAAATATCTTCTTTTGTGTTCAACAGAACAAAGAAACTCAAGTTTAGATACAATTTAAGAACAACTTGATGGTGAGCAAAGGAAAGGATGACAGAATTTTTATTTTTTGGGTGAACTACATCTTTAACTTTTGGAATGCTCTTTGGTCTGATTTGTATGATATCATTTTTTATTTTTTTATTTTTTTTTATTCACAGAGGCCAATTGTGAAGCTGATATATATTATATATGCTATATAGGCCTATATATATATAACTATACCACTTTTGCTGCACTGGGGCTGTACAGCAAATAATTGACCTTTGGATGGGAATAATTTGTTACATACAGTCACATTAAATTATTTGAGAACAATTATCAGAATTTCAATTCTTTATTCTTTCAATGTTCTTTATTTAAATATTTTATTTTCATAGCAAACAAATAATTTTGTGAGAAATGATAGGACTTTTAAATATATTACATTTTATACTTACAGTAGCCTAAATGGTTATAGTATACAGTTATCTATCTGCCATAAGCGAAAACTCTAATATAATAATGTGATATAATTTTATTCAGTATATAATATGTATATATATGTATGTATGTTTCGGATTCGTGTATTCATTTTGAAAGTGTTTTAATGTAATGTAACTGAATGCGGCTAGACGGAAAGCGGATGTAGGAGTGTGTCGGCGCTTCCGGTGTGTCCGATGATGTTCGGTTGGTTTTCATCAGCACTCATGACTGTCGCTTTGTGCGGTTCTCGCGCTTATGGATTCTGTTTTTACCAGCAAATACGTTTAAGAATTCAACAGGTCACAGATGAGAGTTTGCTTTGAGGGTCTACCTGTAAGTACACACATGCGATGTTGAGCGATCATGAGTTGAAATGATCATGTTCATAACAAAGCGGTTTGCTGTGAGCGGCCCGTCAACAGAGGCCGAGCAGACATGAAATCAGCTGATGATCTCTGACAATCACCCGCACATAACGATTATCATATTTAATAATCTTACGATGAGCTGATGAAGGTGCTTTAGTGTTTGACGGCATAAAGCTCATCGGATAGACCTGGAAAAAGCAGAGAGATATTTATGCTAACATGATATTATCACCTGGTATTATTATTAGCATTACTAGTATTATTAACTGCTGACTCTACGCGAGGTCTGTTGTGTAGAAGACATGATTCACAAGTAATAATACAGTTATATATTAAAAGTGTAATTTTGTGATTGATTTGACTTCCCGTCATCTAGATTTGTAGCAGCTCGGCTAACTGTTAGCACAGGCAACACACACATACAACCGGTCAAACATGTCGTTGACTCATCAGCTGATTCTGACTCCAGTGATCTAAAACATATGATAGCTCACACAAATCACATACAGATCGGTTAAAACATGTCACTTTTCAGTAAATGTGTGTTAGTTGGTAGTATAGGCTGTTCATCTGCGCTAATGGAGTTAAAACATGAATGTGTGTGTCAGTGTGTGACCGTCGTTTGGCTGTCAGAGGGGAGTTCGCTACTTTTTCCATCAAAGAAACGTCCCGACCGCAAGTTACTATAACCGAATAGAAATTGAGAAAACACCCGTTAAGTCCGAACAGTGCTGGGTAGATTAACATTACCTAAAAAATGTAGTCAGTTGCTGATTCCAAATTACAGGACAACAATTGTAGTTATTAGTATTGTAAACCATTACAGCACAAATTTAAGGTAATATAATCTGACTACTTTTAGATTAATTTTAGATTTCTTATGACCTAACTCGTTTATCGCGTTGATTTGAATAGGATAATCTTGAACCATATTAATATAAAAATTCAAATGAAGAGAAAGTATAGTATAGTCCATTCTTTATCAACAAAATGAATTGCATTAAATATTACGTTAAGTCAGGGTTTCCCAGACGGGTTTGTGGTGTAACTGAAGGGGGTTTGTGTGTGGTTCAACGAAAAGCTATTCATTAAATCATACAAAAATTAAATAAATAATTTTAAATTAAAAACTATGAAAATAATACTTGCTAAAAAAAATTTGTTTACATGCATGTCATCTTAACCATTAACCAACATCAGAGAACTGTGAACTTAATTCTATTTATTATTAATATTATTATTATTATTACTGACTTAATTGTATTATTGACCTAACTTATTAAATTAAAATCTAAGGGTGTACTTCAAGTAAACATATTAGGCCAAAGAGGTCCAGCTGACAAAAAAGTTGGGGAATCCCTTGCATTGCATTCAAATATGAAATTATGTGAATTTTAATGTTTGAAAGACAAAAGCCTTCCAAAAACAGTATGCATTGCATGGTTAAATGACTTACTGAGTGATGATTCAAATAATAATTAATGTGTTTGTCAGGATCTGATTAGATATGCAAATGCAATGGTGAGAAAAAACACTTGTTAAAAGTGAAAGTATTTCTGTAAATCCAGTGATCATATGCTGTGTGTGTTTTCAGTGGGCACATCATGACTAGTATCTGGTCTGTGTGTGCAATTCCACAAACCTGGAAAACCTTCTGATAAGTAGGCTTTTTTGGAAAGAAAACATTAAAATATAAAAAAGTAGTAGAGAGAATCAATGAATTATGAATAATATACTGTCATTGTGAGATTAAAAAAGTAATTGTAGTCGAGTAGGGATGTGATGGTGAGGACATTTTCCCACCGGTTAATCTGTGTGACAACACCGTTAATACCGGTACCGTGCACAATTGAACCTTGCACATTTTATTTTCGCTCAGCGTAAATTTTTGGATGGCAATTGCTTGAATGGTTTGTGGGTTCATTATTATTTTAATGAAAAGCACATCAACAAAACAGTACAATCAATGACAAAGTCGCTTATGTTAAACGTAGATCTTTTATTAACAAATAAAGTGCCCCGTTGGGCAAGTGATATAATCGATGTGAAGCTAAACACCGTGTATCACCAACTATCGCAGCAAGCCTAATTACTATGAGTATTTTAAAATGTAATATAATCTAATTACAAGTACTTGATTTTTGGATTCTGATTACGTAATCCAGATTACGTGTTATCAGTTACTACCCAAATCGAATTGCACGTTTGGAACGTGGACCAACCCTTCTGAACTCGCCTGTAGCGGCAGCTTTAGGGATTCCTAAACCTAGTTTTGAAATGCAACAAGTACAACCTGTGGCACTTAAACTGGTTCGACAAGAAACTGCCAAATGACAGTTCGTGACACTGCAAACCCAGGTTTACAGTTGAATAATATTGAGATCAGCTGTTGTTAGATTATGTCTGTAATACAAATCAAGAGCTGCTACCTGTATGAATCTTGTCCTCATACGTGTCTTCAGGAACTCAATGATAAAAGCTCAATTTATTATGTTTTTACAATGCATTGAGCAACACCGTATTTCCGAATAAGAAGAAAGGTTTACAGTCATGTTGGAAACATTGTGTATTTTGTCCTTTACAAGCAGGTTCAAAACCTTTCAAATCGGCTTGATAGGATCATGGATGACTGTTATTTGTATAGCCTAGCTTTTTGTTTGTCAGTCAAATGTTGTATTTTTAATGGGCCATACAGCTAACCAACCCACACACACACTCTCTTTCTTGCAAAACAAAACATTGTTTAGTTTTCCATTACAGATTTCACCCTTTCTCTAACCCTTATAATTAAACAAGCTGTTTTAGCTTCTATACCGTTTGGACTTTTTTATGATTATTGAATCTATTCCCATGTGAAATAAGCAACACTACTAGCTTGCAGGTTGTGGATCCAATTTATAGTTATCTTATCCTTGACAACCTCTTCAACCACATCAACATTTATGGTAAGATAAGCCCTATATAGAGACACCACCTGGAAAAATATTATCAGCATCACCTTTTTTGGAATAATAGCATCTGTCCTACTTCCTCCTCAGTGACATCACTCTTACCAACCTCGGACTCTCTCACATAGAGCCGAGATTAATAACATTCCTCATGCTAATGCTTAGTTAGGCTATCTCTGAAACCTCAGTGGCTTGTATTTCCCTCCTATTGGAAAGTACATACCGACTGCTCATAATTTCTGCAGTAGATTTTGCATACAGTGCTTGCATCTGATTAAATGCAAACTGTATTATGTAATTACTGTATATTACATTTTAAAACGCTCATAATTAGTGACTTTTTTATTACATAATTGCATGTTATTCACAATTTTTTACTTTTTTCTGTCTTTTAAATATTTGCAAAAAATCCTACTGCAGTGCTTTTATACGGGACGGGGCGGGGGGGCTGGAAGGAAGAGATTTACAGTTATCATGTTTACTCAACATTTTTAAAGGGGTCATATAATGCCATTTTTGTACAAGCTAATATGATTCTTTACGGTCTAAATTAAAAGTTTGTAATATACTTTAATTAAAAATTCTCATTAGTATTGTAAGAAAACACTTATTTTACCTGGTCAAAAACAGCTCTTTTTTTCAGCACGCCGTTTCAGTGCATATGACTTTAAATGATAATGAGCTTTGCTCACCCCGCCTCTCTGTTCTGTGCTACACCGTTTGTAACTCAATAACACAATAACCATAATGCGTTGTTCAGTATAAACGTGGGATTATAAATTATATTGAGAACGTCATAGAAAACATGCCGTAATGTACCCTGAGTGTAAACCTTAGACGCATTCATTGTGAAGCGTGCAGCTAGCGATTTGCAAAGATTAATATATTAATATAAAGTTTAATAAAACATTACACTCACTTCCGTTCTTCTGGAGATTCAGCAGGAACACGAATATCTGGTACCGGTCCTTTTTCATGAGCAGCTTCTTAGCAAATCCAGCTTTATACTGACCCTCGTTTATAAAGCAGTCTGGTGTGTGAAATGATTCGCGCAAACATGAGAGCATTGACGTTGCTCGTGGGGAATATTCCCTTCGAAAACAAACACAGCCACTGCGTCTTCAGCGGTTCGGATTTAGGAACATTAAAATGACTGCTGTGTTCGTTATTACACCCAAGAACAGAACACCACAATCGCTTAGACGCCATTCTGCTCATAGACAGTGCTCCAGCATATCAACAATGACCGCGCCGGTCCGCGCCGCGCAGACTATGATTGACAGCTCCCTCATGAGCGAGGGCGGGTCTGTGTTGAGACGCTCCTGTCAATCAACAATCGTGGGAGGGGCGTGCGAGCTTGTGACATCACAGGCTCGAACGGCTCGATTTGAGGCAGGGGAAAACATATAAGGAGATTAAAACAAAAACACTGGATGGATTTTTATCATTATATGATGGTTGTGTACAGGCACTGCCAACACACATTTCAGTACAATCAACTTGTAAAAGTGCATGTACCATTATATGACCCCTTTAAATGAATATCAGCTCCTGAAAAAACACATTGCAAAATTCTTTATATTATGGCTGCGAGTTTTAAAGAGATAGTTCACCCAAAAATGAACATTCTGTCAGTAATTACTCACCCTCATGTTGTTCCAACCCCGTAAGACTTTCATTCATCTTCGGAACACAAATGAAGATATTTTTGATTAAATCTGAGAGCTGGATCACTCCTCCATAAGCTTCTATGTTATTGAAACTTGCCGGCCCAGAAAGTAAGTAAAAACTTAGTTAAAATAGTTTATCATAAAAAAACAAGTTTTATCAAGCGACGAGAATACTTTTTGTGCACAAAAAACCCCCGACTTTATTCAACTATTCATTTTCTTCACTGTTGGCCTCAGAGTTAGTTCACGTAGTGTAACTGGGCAGCGCTTCTGTGTTGTACGTCACACGTAGGCTCACTATTGGCCGACGCTGGTCATGTGTGTGATGCGTGTGACGTACAACACAGAAGCGCTGCGCAGTTACACTACGTGAACTCACTCTGAGGCCCACAGTGAAGAAAATGAATAGTTGAATAAAGTCGTTATTTTTGTTTGTTTTTTGCGCACAAAGTATTCTCGTCGCTTGATAAACTTATGGTTGAGCCACTGTAGTCACTTTAATCAAAAATATCTTAATTTGTGTTCCGAAGATGAACGAAAGTCTTACGGGGTTGAAACAACATGAGGGTGAGTAATTGCTGACAAAATTTTCATTTTTGGGTGAACTATCCCTTTAATCTAATTGCATGACATGCGATTTATTAAATCAAATAAATTGCTTATCAGTTTTTCATGAGAAAAGTCCTTAATGAAAATAATTTAAAGACATTACAATTTTCTTCTCTATCCTGCAGGTTGCCAGATCTTGTTGAGGGTTGTATGCTGGTTAATGCATAGAGGAAAAAGGGTGAAACTTGAAGACGACACTGAAGGTAGTTGGAAAAGGTACGGCAATGTTTTTTTGTTTTTTTTGACATTACCCCATTTGATATAAATCAAATGTGTTTTGAGCGTGTGGCTGATGGGTCGCTCCTGTGCTCAGTTTTGCAGCTGTCAGAATGACCGCGGTAGATGACATCTCGGACAGCACAGAGGTTGTGGAAATGGAAGACGTCCCCTCCCAGTTTTTTGTGGAGAAGCACTCGTGGGATGGCTTGCGTGACATCATTCACGGCAGCCGGAAGTATTCGGGAATGATCATAAACAAGGCACCCCATGACTTCCAGTTCGTTCAGAAGCATGATGAGTCCGGCCCTCACTCGCACCGGCTCTACTACCTTGGTACTCTTTTCTCGTAGTTGTGAACACAATCAAAACTTTTCATGAGAATGCAGCTTCTTGTATCAACATATGCATCAGTTCCTCATTTCATTATTAAAATATAGGTGTTTTTTTTAGCCTGTATGTTTTTAAATGGTTATGCCGTCAGTGGTTAATGATAAAGAAAATGATCAATCTTTTTTTTTTAAACACATACCAAGTTGTTAGAAATGTATCTTTATAAAACAACCTGAAGCAACCTTGGCTTGTCATAAGTCAACTTACCTGATGTAATGACCTAGACACAGTCATGAGGATCTGCAGGGGGCCTCTGATGTCATTTCCTGTTTTGTTTTTCCCCTCATGCATGTTGGTTGGACCACATGACTTTGTTGTTCGCACCACATGACCATATACACTACTGTTCTAAAGTTTGGGGTCTGTAAGATTTATTGTTTTCTAATATTCAGTATACAGTAAAAACAGCAATATTCTGAAATAGTTACAATTTTAAATAACTGTTTTTTAAAATATATTTTGATATATTTTTCCATTTTAATAATTAACTGCTTTCGGATTTGTTACTCCAGTCTTCAGTGCCAAATGATCCTTTCTTATCAGTGTTAAAAAAAAAGAAGATGTGCTGCCTAATATTTTTGTTGAAACTGTGATGCATTTTTTTTCAGGATTCTTTATTGAATAGAAAGTTCCAAAGAACCACATTTATTTGAAATCTAAATCTTTTGTAAGATTAAAATGTCTTTACTGTTACTGTTTTAATCAGTCTAATGATGAATAAAATTCAATCCTTGCTGAATAAAAGTATTAGTTTCTTAAAATTATTAAAAGAATCTTACCGACCCTAAACTTTCGAATGGTAGCGTCTTTTCTAAGAAATAATAAATTATTTGAATCAGACTTTTTTTCTTCATTATGATGTCAGATTAGTTTTCTCACAAACTTTTTTGATGTTTTGATTCTGATGATTCTGTTCAAATTGTTCCAAGTTTCTTTCATTTCTATCATTTTCCTAATGTTTTCATCTTAAATAGGAATGCCCTATGGGAGCAGAGAAAACTCATTATTGTACTCTGAAATCCCAAAGAAGATACGGAAAGAAGCCCTCCTGGTGTTGTCATGGAAACAGATGTTAGATCACTTTCAGGTATAATTTCTTCGTTTTGTTCTAGGAATATGATGCTAACATCAGCATAACGACATATATGAGGGATTATAACATATTCATAACATAAACATATTAATTATATCATTCATTCGTGTTCTTCCTGTAGGCGACCCCGCATCATGGTGTATATTCTCGCGAGGAGGAGCTTCTCCGTGAGAGGAAGCGTCTGGGAGTCTTTGGCATCACGTCCTACGACTATCACCCACAAAGCGGCCTTTTCCTCTTCCAAGCGAGCAACAGCCTTTTCTATTGCCGTGATGGCGGCCGCAACGGATTCATTGTGAGTCTAGCTGTTTTTATTCTGCTTCCCGTGGTTTAATTCTTCTGGGAAATAACTTCATAATGCATGTGTGTCTCTATGCCTGAAACTCATGTGATGTTTAGCAGGCTGCCCCAATGAAGCCTGTGGAAATAAAGACGCAGTGCTCAGGGATTCGCATGGATCCCAAGATCTCGCCCGGTGATCCCAGTTTCATTGCCTTCATAAATAATAACGACCTGTGGGTGACGAATATTGAAACCGGAGAAGAGCGAAGACTTACTTTCTGTCATAAAGGTTTGTTGATCTGTTAATATAAAGCAGCTGTTATGTTGTTTACCAATAAGGGTATAATCTGGGTTATTTTCAATTTAAAGGATTAGTTCAGTTCAGAATTAAAATTTCCTGATAAGTTACTCACCCCCACGTCATCCAAGATGTCCATGTCTTTCTTTCTTCAGTCGAAAAGAAATGAAGGTTTTTGAGGAAAACATTCCAGGATTTTTCTCCATATAGTGGACTTCAATGGGGTTCAACTGTTTGAAGGTCCAGATTGCAGTTTCAATGCAGCTTGAAAGGCTCTACACGATCCCAGTCGAAGAAAAAGGGTCTTATCTAGTGAAACGATTGGTCATTTTCTAAAAAGAAATTAAACATTTATATACTTTTTAACCACAAATGTTCATCATGCACTAGTTCTGCGATGCGCCACGCATTACGTAATCACGTTGAAAGTACCAACCTCGTGTTTACAAAGCGAACATGCAAAGACTAAGTCAAACGCCATTTACTAAATAAATAAATAAAAGGTAAAACAACGATGTTGGAGGAGGAAATTATTTTTTTGCCCTACCCGACCTTTTTGAACCGGAACACACGTGACCTTTCAACGTGATTACATAATGCGTGGCGCATCACAGAGCTAGTGCAAGATGAGCATTTGTGGATAAAAAGTATATATATTTTAATATTTATTTTAGAAAATGAGCAATCGTTTCTCTAGATAAGACCCATATTCCTCGCCTGGGATCATGTAGAGCCGTTGAAGCTGCATTGAAACTACAATTTGGACCTTCAAACCGTTGATAACCGTTGAAGTCCACTATATGGAGAAAAATCCTGGAATGTTTTCTTCAAAAACCTTAATTTCTTTGCGACTGATGAAAGAAAAACATCTTGGATGACGTGGGGGTGAGTGTATTATCAGGGAACTGTAATGTTATGTATTTTCTTAGACAATTTTTCTGAAATCTGATATCACTTCTACACTTGTCCAGGATTGAATAATGTCAAGGAAGACCCGAAGTCTGCTGGTGTCGCAACCTTTGTGATTCAGGAAGAATTTGACCGCTTCACCGGGTACTGGTGGTCTCCGGCTGCTCCTGAAGGTTTGTTGAACACCTAAATCAGTGGCTTTCAGCAAAAAAATTCACTATTTTCATAATATTCACAATCAATTGTGATTAAATGAATTAACCACAGTTTATTTTGCGATTTCCCGAATTTTCAAGAACGGTATGTTCTTCAATAAATACAGTAGTTAGTGAGAACCACTGACCTAGAGAGTTTATGGTGGTTTTATTTAGCTTGCTGAAGCCTTGTTTATACTTGACGCGCTCGCCATTGTACTATTCTTTAAAACGACAGGGGTCGACTTGAAGTAATTGTTCTCTAAACCATCAGGAAGCAGCCATGAGAAGTAAGGTACACACAATGTTTGTTTTTAGTACACTTCACCAAAACCCACACTACAAAAGAATCAAAGAATCGTGTAAAAAAACTTGAGATATTAGAACAAAATCAATGGATATTAGAACATTTGTATAAAACTAAATGAAACGACAATCTCTTAAACATTTTCATTAAAAGAAAAACTTCAGTTGGAAATTGACAATGTCAATGTAAATCCATATTGAATCTGTTATTTACGCATTCGTTCCATTCCATTTGCCATTTTTTGTAAATGTACAAACTATATTAGGTCAATCCAGTACTAAATCAAGGAGTTAATTGTTATTATTTTGAAAATAGATATGACCAGATTGTATAAGCGAGATGCCGCATTAGACATTGAAGACTCACTCATTCATATTTATTGAAAGGGGATGAGAAACCGGTTTGTGATTGTGTAAGAATTTAAGAGTGTAAACCATATTTTAATAGAATGTCCTTTTTTTAAGTATATTAGACAACGTTTTTATTCAGAAAATATATTAATGGACATTTTTAAAAAGATTTCTCCTGGAATAATTTTAGAATTTCTATCAAATATTAAATTGAAAGATTCTATGTAATTGTTATTACTGTTTTTGTTATTGATATATGTCTGATGTTGTATATTGGTTGTTTTTTTAAGACCAAATTGTTAAATTATTGTAATCAATGTATTGAAGTGACTGTAATCATAATTATTTTTTAAAAATGTTATATGGTTGATTGCCATGAATATAGCCATTGCTGCTGATATGCCGTTAAATCATAAATAAATTAAACATTTTCATTTAATTTCCCAAACATCTTTATTTAACATGGACCTTTATTTTCATTAAAAGGGTTTATTTCTGCCACTGTAGGCTAATTTTGTAAATGTAAGCAATTTAGACGAGCGCAAACTGGGTGCCAGAATCGCTTCAAAGTTGTGCACCTTCAGAAGTGGAGAGTTACAAAGTTACAAAAAAATATTGTGCGCACACCACAATGATGTCATTTTTTTCTGCATGCACTTTCGCACTTGTGCCGATGCGGCGGGTATAACCCAGGCTTAAAGTGTTGTTTTTGTTTTGTTTTATTTGGGTCAAAATCTATTTGTACATTAGCTTGATTGGACACAAAATGCATCAAGCACCTGCTGCATACCCTTATTCTGTTTATGTTTGCTTGTAGATGCAGATGGAGGCAGAACGCTCCAGTTGCTGTATGAGGAGGTTGATGAATCAGAAGTAGAGATTATCCATGTGCCCTCACCAGCTTTGGAGGAGCGGAAGGCAGATGTGTACAGATATCCTCGCACCGGTAATCACAAACACAAACTGTTCAAAGCAACACAAACATATGGTTGAGAAACGAGAATCAATTCCATTTAAAAAATCCATTTAAAATAAAAATACTACAAACATACAGTGGAACCAATGGAGTTTGTTTTGTGAACAAATGACTCCTGGGTTGCTAAAGACAACCTATGAATAAGTGAACTGATTTCTTACTGAATCAGTTTCAAAGAGGTTCTTGACTTAACTATTGGACAGCAAGTCATTACTGTCACCATTTCCAACTCCCCTCAACGTCCTCACAGTGTTCATTTTGACAGCAGATTATGATTTAGTTTTAGTCAATCTTTTGACTAAAATGGTAATTAGCTGTAGTCATATTTTAGTCATCTGAATATGTTTTAATAGACTAAATATCATAAGATCTAATAAGTAAATCTAATGGGTTTAGTTAAATTGTAATGCATCAATTAAGCATTTCTCTAAAATGTCCAAACTCATGGAGAAAACATCTCTTAACCTGTTAATATGAATGATAGTAAGGTTTGAACATGCGATAAGAGACTGATTTAACTGCTGTTACATGTCTTTATTTATTTTAAAATTTAAATAAAGCCACTTCTCATAAAGAGACAAGAACATGGTCTTCTTTTTAATTAATGATATGATTCTTTATAACAGTTTGCATGCAACAGTCTTCATTCTTTCAAGCAGACAAATTTATTTGTATAAAGTAAATAATCCTTATTAAAGCTATTCAGTCAAGATCATTGAGTGGTTTTCTGTTTTCTTTTGTTTTTTGATTAACATTAATGACAGACAGCAACAGGTTATTAGACTGCTGTCACTTTAAAGCTGAATGCACGGATCCAATACATTGACACAGATCCGATATTCTCCCAACTGTTTACATTCAATTAAAGGGATAGTTCACTTTGAAATAAATTTTTCGTATGTTTTAGCTTACCTCAAGGGCGTCCAAGATGTAGGTGTCTTTGTTTCCGCAGTAGTTTCAATTTTGATATTGTTAGGTCAAACCGTTCTTGTCTGTCAGTCATATAATGCAGGTCTATGGTCACCACCTCAAAGAGCATGCACAGAGAAGTCCAAATTAAACATGATTTAATGACTCGTAAATGTAAGTACACATTGATGGCCTAAGACACGAAACGAGCAGTTTGTGTGAGAAAATTTACAGTATTTAAACACAACCACGTCCAAGTGATCTGAGGGCGTGGGCGCTTCGGTCTTTTCCGGCAAGCGCTGGAAGTGATCTCTCGCGTGTGTACGTCACTCATTGTTTACACAGAACAGAGATTGTAGGTAAGACGGCTAATTAAAATGGTACTAATTTGCGCTTATCCGGGATGTTTACACCGTCGTAAAAGAAAACAATTAAAAAAATAAAACAATTGTATGAGTGACGTACACGCGCGAGAGATCACTTCCGGCGCTTGCCGGAAAAGACCGAAACGCCCGCGCCCTCAGATCACTTGGACGTGGCTGTGGTTACAAGAGGTAAAAACGATATAAATACTGTTCGTTTTCTCACACAAACCGCTCGTTTCGTGTCTTAGGCCATCAATGTGTACTTACATTTACGAGTCATTAAATCATGTATAATTTGGACTTCTCTGTGCATGCTCTTTGAGGTGGTGACCATAGACCTGCATTATATGACTGACAGACAAGAACGGTTTGACCTAACAATATCAAAATTGAAACTACTGCGGAAACAAAGACACCTACATCTTGGATGCCCTTGAGGTAAGCTAAAACATACCAAAAATTTATTTCAAAGTGAACTATCCCTTTAAGACAAAACCGACTGTGTTTACGTGAATACTCGCCAAAACGGACATTTTGACACAATTTTGTTGCTCAAGCGCAGAAAGACACGAAAGAAAGGTCAAGAGAGGCGGCTTTTTGTTTGCGCACAGAAAAACGGATTGAATTGAGCTCTTTCGCATCTCGTCCCCTAACATTTTCGCCTCGTTTTTATTCGTTGACGTTGGCGTTTTTCGTCATAGTTTTTGTCAATCAAAACTAGTGTTTATTTAGTTATCGTCTCGTTTTCGTCAGTGAAAAAATGTCGTTGACAAATAATTGTGAAACTCGGTTCATCATTAAGTGGAAGTGTAATTGAAGCCAGAATTAATGGCATAAATATGTGGAAGTGCAACACTTAAATTAACACTTTTATTCTTAAAAATACAGGATATTCTTTGCGTCGTTTTGTTTACTATCAATATTTTTTCAATGGAGTTGTGCTTGATGTTAATAATTAATGCTGATGATCCCCTCTCGATGCTTTTAGGAAGTAAGAACCCTCAAATTAGCCTGAAACTAGCAGAGATTCGAACTGACCAGAATGGAAAGGTAGGTACCTGTGCCCAAGCTCACTTTTTCTTTCTTTATATTTGGCTAAAAGGCTTTATAATGATCTCTTATTCTTTTTGTAGATTATTAGCGCACAAAACAAGGAGCTTGTTCTCCCATTCACAACACTCTTTCCTGGGGTTGAGTACATTGCGAGAGCTGGATGGACAAAAGATGGCAAATTGTAAGTAACAACAAATAATTGCTTTAAAGAAATTCACTCTCATGTCTTTCCTTTATACTGATGAGCCAAAACATTTGAACCAATCACAGGTGAGGTGAATATTGATCATCTCCTAACAAGGCCACATATTAAGGTCTGTGTAGATTAGATGGGAAGCAAACAATCAGCTCTCTTAATAAACGTGTGGGATTCAGGAGAAATGGGCAGTAATAAAGATCTGAAAGACTTTGACAAAGGGCCAAAATGTTATGGCAAGGCTTGTGGGTTGAAGAATTTACCAACCGTGGTCCGAGGAGGGACAAACCGGCGATAGGGTGTTGGATGTCCAAGGCTCATCGATGCACGAGGACACAAGGCTATCCTGTCTGGTCCGAGCCAACAGGTCGTCTACTGTGGCTCACAACATTTTAATGATGGTTATAGGAGGAATTTCACAACACACAGTGCATCACACTCTGCTGTGTATGGGGCTGCGTAGCCGCAGACCAACCAGAGTGCCTATTATGATCCCGTGCCACAGTTAAAAGCGCCTACAATGGGCACGCGAGCGTTGAAACTAGACCTTGGAACAGTGGAAGATTTCTCATGGTCCACTGAGTCCCGTTTTCTTTTACATCACGTGGACTGCAATGTACATGTGCACTGTTTACCTGGGGAAGTGATGGCACTGTGGGAGAGTGTGTGATGCCCTAGGCAATGTTGTGCTGGGAAAACCTGAGATGTAAATTTGACACGTGTCTCCTACCTACACATTGTTGTAGAACAGGTACACCCCTTCATGACAGTGGCGTTGCCTGGTGGAAGCACACACACTGCACACATTGTTCAGGAATGGTTTGAGGAACATGATGAAATGTTCAAGGTGTAGCTCAGGCCTTCAAATTCCCCTGATCTCAATCCAATTGATCATCTGTGGGATGTGCTGGACCCAACGAGTTCGATCCACCTCTCAGCCTACAGGAATTTAAGGATCTGCTGCTAACGTCTTGGTGGCAGGGACCACAGGACACCTTGTAGAGTCCATGCCTCGGTGGGTCAGCGCTGTTTTGGCAGCTCGCTGAAGACCAACAGCATATTAGGCAGGTGGTCTTAATGTTTTGGCCCATTGGTGTATAAAAAAAAAAAAAAAATCAATGACTAGATGATAACTACACATAAGCTACATAAATTCATCAACTAACCCTTCAGAAATGCCCTGTTGCATTCTACATGCTGTCACTTCTTCTTGAGTCTCTCCATCTTTGTCCGACTCCGGTTTAAACATAAAAGGCTAAAGGTTTTTGAAATTTTCACACTAGCTCTTGAATCTCCGCCCTCTGTGCCGAGAGCAGCAGCTCATTTGCATTTAAAGGGACAGACACAAAAATGGTGCGTTTTCTCTCTCCCTCAAAAAGTGACGGATTTTAACATGCTATATAAAAATATCTGTGGGGTATTTTGAGCTAAGAGACTTATTTTACATCTTGTGAAATGGGCATTATACCACCACCCCTTTAAGACACTAACAGATTAATGGGGGTAGACAATTAAGGTCACGATTTCAAGAACTTGGGACACTCAAGAGACTTTTCTACTGACTGGGATAAACAGCAGGAGAAAGATGGGTTCCTGATCACCTGTATGAACATGCCATAGGCTGCAGCAGAAGGCATGAGGACTGCAGATGTGACCAGAGCAATAACTGCGATGTCCATAATGAAAGACGCCTAAGACAGAGCTAAAGGAAGGACAGCTGATCGTCCTTGCAGTGCCAAACCACATGTTACCAGATGTGTTTGAGAACTTGCAAGGGCCTTGCTGAAAGATTGGAAAAACATCTCGCAGCAAGAACTGGCAAATCTAGCTCAGTCCGTGAGGATGAGATGCACTATAGCACTGAAAGCAGCTGGTGACCACACCACATCCACTCTGTTATTCCATTTCTGTTCGTCAAATGTCTGTAAAAAAAATTCAGTTTATGTCTTAGTTGCCGAATCTTTTTATGTCCATACAAATATTTACACACTATTTACAGCTTTTAAATTTGCTGGGAAAAAAATTTAAGGGAGAGGATTTTTTTTTTTTTTTTTTTTGGGCTGAGTTAATATCTTAGTATAAAAGGAATACCGTGAAACACAAAAAGACAATTCTCTTTCCCATATAAAAGTGTTAAGTGGTCAGGGACTGAAAAGCTCTGGAAAAACGAAACACAATAAAAACAGTCCATAAAACAAGTCGCCTGAAGTCAGTCTATAGCTTCAGCTGGGTTTGAGCAATAGGTCAAAATTTAAGATATTCATCACTAAAAAATGTGATTAATACTGTGATTAATTCCACTGTGGCATTTAAACCTCATTTGCACATAGAAACTTGGTGTCTTGAATTTGAAACCGGTGCATTTTTAATGCAATATATTAGTTAGTACTGTTAGCATTAGTTAGCATGTTGGCCATTTAATTGCTATGTTTTATATACATGGGTTTATTAACTAAAACTAAGGCCCGGTTTCACAGACAGGGCTTAGATTAAGCCGGAATTATGTCTTGATTCAATTAGGAAATTTAAGGTGTTTTCATACCTAGTTCATTTGAGCCCTCCAAACTCTTTTATACACATGCCGGTAACACTTTACAATAAGGTTCGTTAGTTAACTACATTAGTTAGCATGAACTAATAATGAACTGCACTTATACAGCATTTCTTAATCTTAGTTAATGTTAATTTCAACATTTACTAATACTTTATTAAAATCTTGTTAACATTATTTAATGCACTGTGAACTATCATGAACAAACAATGAACAGCTGTATTTTTATTAACTAACGTTAACGACGATTAACAAATACAGCAACAAATGTATTGCCCATGGTTTGTTCATGTTAGTTACATTAACTAATGTTAACTAATGAACCTTATTGTAAAGTCTTACCAACATGCCTTAGAAAAAAATACATTACTGGTGTGCATCTTGTGATAAAACAATGGCACTGACATATTTTAAGATATTTCAGTGCACATATTTAGTCTGGGACAGGGGTTGTCTGTGAAACCGGGGGTAAAACCATCAAAAACAGTTCCATTACTTAAATTCATTTTACTTCAGTCAAGGTTTATTTTAAGTATATATAAATGTATAATTTATGTAAAAGTATATGTAAATAATGTTGTTTTTTTATTTCAGCTAGTTGCCAAGGAAACATCTTTTTAGTTTATCTTGATGTACTAAAGTAACTTAAACTAAAACTGAAATAAAAACTAATGAAAACTTAATTTGAAACAAAAACTAATAATTTTGTTTTGTCATTTTTTACTAAACTAAATAAAAATAACAAAACAACTAAAATTAAAAATAAAACGGAAAATGTGCAAATAAAAATTAATTCAACATATTAATAACTATAATATTTCAACGATAATAAAATAACTATCATTCGCTTCATTTTCTCTCTTTCCAGTGCTTGGGCAGTGTTACTAGACCGCAGTCAGCAGAAGCTTCAGTTAGTGCTTTTACCACCTGCACTCTTCATACCCGTGAGCGTGGATGATCCGCAGTGGGAGGAGCATGTGGAGGCCATGCCTGAGGGAGTCCAGCCCTTCATCATCTATGAGGAGATCACTGACATTTGGATCAACGTAAGACCCTTCAATAATAAGTGTAGTGGTGCGCTGATATCGAAGTTAACG
Source organism: Rhinichthys klamathensis goyatoka (assembly GCF_029890125.1). Taxonomy (NCBI): domain Eukaryota; kingdom Metazoa; phylum Chordata; class Actinopteri; order Cypriniformes; family Leuciscidae; genus Rhinichthys; species Rhinichthys klamathensis. The sequence continues at coordinate 9,158,934 of NW_026606587.1, read as the reverse complement.
GACCACAGATTGGCTGATAACCAAAATGATGGTCAATATTTGGCCGGGGGGGGGTTGAGTGAGCTGTAACATTATCTTGCCTAATCAGAATATAGCAGAGTGCAGACCAAAATTAATATTGGTTGATAGTGCTCTAGTCACTGACTAAAGCAAAAGAAACAACCATGAAGCTGTCAACATATCGCGCATATGTATGAAAGATATTTAACACCATGCCATATAGGCTGCGTTCACACTTAATTCCGAATTATGGCTCAGATCAGATTTTTTTTTATAGTTGTTCACATTGTTGTTTTAAATGTGGCCAGTATCAGATTCCAGTGCGAACTGACCCACATGCGCAATAGACCGATAAAAGGCAGCACGCAGCACGCTGTCATACAGAAGTAAAACACATAGGACTTTAAAGTAAGCGATTACGTGTTTGTTTATAGTGCTGCTGAAGCCAGCGAATTTATGCACACAATATAAAAAATAAAAAGACGAGGATGCGGAAAAAGACAGCAGAACTTTGAAACGTTTATGATATGAACCCTCATGTTTTGCTTGTATATAGAGCTGTCATCGTAATACTAATGGGTTACACATCACTGACCTTCCACTGGCTACCTTTCTTGATAACTTCGGGTATGTAAAATCTTTGAAGTGACTCCCATGTGTGCAGAATTGTGACATACCTTGATTTACAGTGATGTAAAAGTCGAATGAATTCCGATATGACCATTGGCAAAACATCTGACCTGTATCGGATTTAGGAGCACATATGGCAGTGGCACAAATCTGTATTGAAAAGATCAGATTCCATGTGGTCTGTGCTGTGTACACTGTCATGACAAAAACAGATCTGAGTCACATATGAGCAAAAAAATGTCTGAACGTAGCCATTTTAAAGTTTGGGGTCCGTAAAAAAAAAAAAGTGAATACTTTTATAAAGAACGCATTAAACTGATCAAAAGTGACATGTTGTAACATTATAAATGTCTTTACTATTTAAAATAAATGCTGTTCTTTTGAATTTTGTGTTCTTTAAAGAATCCTAATAAAAGTGTCAAATCACCATTTCCACAAAAATATTAAGCAGCAAAACTGTTTTCAACATTGATTATAATGAGAACCAAATCAGCATATTACAATGATTCCTGAAGGATCATGTGACACTGAAGACTGGAGTAATGGCTGGTGAATATTCCGTTTAATATTTTATTAATAATAATTAATAATAATAAAAATATTAAAATCAGGGTTCCCGCGGATCCTTAAAAAGTCTTAAAAAGTCTTAAATTAGATTTTTAAAATTTAAGGCCATAAAAAGTCTTATAAAGTCTTATTTTTACTTATGAAAGGTCTTAAATTTTAGATGACACTTTGACTTAGACATATCTAAAAGATTTCCAAATTAAAACCATCTAATTAGCGTACGTATTTTTATTTATTTATTATTCTATCTTTGTGGATTTGCTAGTTCACGTGACATTTCGCGTCACTCGCGAGTCGCGGCAGCATAACTGTCTCCTGCACGCGAGAGGAGAGAAGGAGAAGAAAGGTCGTAACGTTAAATGTCAGTTCAGTTGTAAGTTCATTCTTTATGTGCGTATGGTGTGCGATGTGTATTGTCTATTATGATATTGTAATCATTGTTTTAACGATGTACGAGGCACTGCGAGCTGACATCGCATTTGTCTCGTGCTTTCACTGCGTGATGTGTGCAGTGTAACTGTTATGTCCCCAAATTAGTTTTTGTCTTATATTTATATCATATTATGTTCTTATATTAGAATATCACATCAGAAAGAGTGCCGTTTTCCCATGCACAATTCCAAGTGTGATATTTATGTTGTACAACAGTTAAATTAACAATAAGTTAACATTGAGTTACTTGTTAGACGCAATATTGTCAATATTGTTTGTTTTCCCTTTATTTCGCCGACTATAATTTCAAAATGAAACCGTAGCAGAGTCTCAATGCAACACAGCGATGATTTCTTGACTGAAATCCGCGTTTTGAACGAATCACTTGCTTCTTTCCCGAATGAATCAGCCGTTTGAACGAATCGGTTGAATGAATGACTCCCTCAACTCACTTATTAAGACAGTGATTTGCCGCTGCGGTTTCATATTTAAAGTACCCTTTAAATAAAATTTTAAAATTAGAAATCATTTCATATTTAAATATTGAATATTGATTTAAAAATATATATCTCATAGCTTTTTTTTTATGCAGTTGTAAATGGAGTGTAAATATATTAATGCCACTTCTGATGCCGCTTCTGTCACCTCTGCACTGCAAAGATGGATTTTGATTGAATGATTTAATTTGACAGGTAACAGTGGTACTGTATGATTATTATATAATTAAGTATTATTGTATAATTACTGTATAATTTAATTTGAATGATAGTATTTGACATTAAAGGTGATGCATAACTCTAAATAAGTTTAGAAAAAATGTCCATATATAGGTGAAAATGCCCCTGAAAAAATCAATTTAAGGTGGCAAATATTGCCCCTTAATTAAAATATTAATTTCTGTCACTGCTGTGAACTGACCACTGCATAGAATATGAAAAATTTGAATATCTTCGTGAGTCAGCTGTCAACAACAGACCTAAACCAGCCATGGCACCAGCACAAAAACACAATCAGTAAAATATCATCTAATTATTATCAACAAAACGTTGAAAATATCAAGATATTTTTTTGTCAATACTGCACAGCCCTAATGTATGGTATTAATTTTGATTTCTTCAGGTCTTAAAAAGGTCTTAAAAAGCCTTAAATTTGACTTTCAAAAGTGTGCAGGAACCCTGTATTAATAATAATTTGTATTAATACAAATTTAAAATATGAAGTTGTTTTAAAATGGTAATATTTCAAAATATTACTGTTCAAATGAATGCAGCCTTAATGAGCATTAAATAATAAATCAAAAAATCTAATTGAAAAAAAATCTTACCAACCCCCCCAACTTTTGAACGACAGTCTATGTATTCTGGAATGTTATACTAGAGGATTAGTTACTGCAAACTGCACAAAATACTCAGGGTGAATCTTTTAAAAGCAGGATGTGAAACGGTACACATAATGTGAGCTCATTTTGGGATACATTTTCCATTTTTCCAAATGTAGATGGTCATGAGGGTCTATGCACACAGAACATTTGCGTACTATATCATTCGAAAATAGTATAGGAATGTTATTTCAAACATGACCAAAGTCTTGGTTTATTTTGACTGTTTTGTATTAATTTCTTGCCTTATTTCCCAATAGGTCCATGATATCTTCTATCCCTTCATTCAAACAACTAATGACAAGATCAGCTTCCTGTGGGTGAACGAATCACAAACGGGCTTCTGCCATTTGTACAGAATAACCAGTCTCTTACAGCCAGGCTGCCAGCAGTGGTCCCGAGAATACAGTCCTTCAGAAGGTCAGTGTTAAAGCAACACCATGTGATTTTTCCTCAGCGGTCGCCCTACAGTTTGGAAGCAGAATTGTCCTGCTGTCGTAAATAATTTAGCCTTCCGCAGCCGACTGTCGCACGCGCACGCTCGCTGTTTATCCAGCACCGGCTTTGGAATCAACAATGGCAGACATCCCAACCTGCAAGAAGTCATTTCAGGGAGGTATATCTTGGTGACTGGATTGTTGACGGGGGGGGGGGGGGGGGCGGCTGGTGGCGGGTTGACTAGCTTTCGTGAGGCACACTCGCAAGGTCTCTCGCTCTCTCTCGCCCTGCTCGCGCTATGTATGTTATGCGCGCAGTATGTTCTGTCTCGCATGCGCGCTCTAGATTCCGGCAGATCTGAACTAATTTGCGGGCATCAGGGAGACGCAGGAGACTCCCGGGAGACTTGGGATGTCTGCAATGGCCACAGACAATTTGAGGAAGTGGTGGGGGAAGTGACGTATGCCGTAAAGCAGTCGAATTTTGTAGTTCTTTTTGTGCACGGGTTCCTACCCGAAACCCGAAGTTACATAGTGCCAGTAAAAGCGATACAGACCACGTCAGGCTATGGCAGACGTGTCATTTAACTTATTTTAATTCGATGTACCATCACAAGGGTCTTGGAAATATATTATGAAGGTTGAAAAACTACATAGTGTTACTTTAAACATGCAGTTGTGTATGTCTCTTTGCCCAGATTTGATCAGAAGTGCAAATATGCAGATATGATGCAATGAAAACGACACTGCAAATTAAAAAAAATTGTGAAAATGTTCTGACACCCAGTCAAGAAAATTATACATGATACTAGGGCTGGGTAAAAAATATCGATTTCTCGATATTAATCGATTCTCATTTTTACGAACAGATATCGATTCTTAAATCTCAAGAATCGATTAGTCATCCTGTTTTCATTTGATGAATGAATGGAACATTGTAGCGCGTATCCAATATATCGCAATAATCTTTGTGCTTTGTTACTATTGATACTAAATAAAGTCTCAAATTTCAAATTACGTCCATTTTCTTACGAAATTCAAAAACATAAATACCGTTTTGGCGCTGTGGCGTGAGATCGCTCTGGCTCAGCTCAGCTCAAGAGAAGCAGCAGCGCGGAGCGCACATGATCTCCTCTTCTGCCTTAATAATACCAGTTACAGCGCGAAATAAACATGAATGAACGTCTGAAAGTGTGTTAAAAGATGGAGTACAACTTATCGAAATCCGTATCATGTCACATGGAATCGCTCAATCAGTGTTTCAACCGTGGAAAGACGTCAGTAAAACAACTTGTAAACAATGTCATGTAACGTCACATTTACCTCAGAAAAACCATATGTGACCATAAACTCGTTAGTCAGCTAGAAAAATTAACTCTAAAGAGGAGCATTTTGCTAAATATATGCACCATATTACATATTCATTATAATTCTTAATGTTCTTCGATATTTAATGCATGTTTGAATAAATCTGGCAAGTTTTTATGACAGCCACCATTTAAATGTTTATATTTCATATAACTTTATTATTATAAAAATAAATGAAAGTGTAATTTAAGTGTTTGTATAGCTACAAATCAGTTAATTTTTACCTTCAATATTATAGTAGGCTAATGAAGCCTAGTAGGCTACAACTGACTCCCATAGTATACAGCATTAGTTAAGAGATTTGTTTTCCTTGAGAAAATTTGCCATGTATTGTACATGATATCCAAAATAATCAATATTGAATCGAATCGGAATCGAATCGAATTGCAAGCTTGTGAATCGAAATCGAATCGAATTGTGAAATTTGTGTCAATACCCAGCCCTACATGATACCATTCAAATAAAAAATTTGTAAATTATGTTTTACCCTACACAGAGGCTGCTTTTTTTTGCTTTCCATGCTAGTCAATACATTGAGGAAAAAATGTGGCACCAAGCCATGGCAACCCTGACTGATCACCTTATGAGCATAAATATATTGAAAAAATATTGATTTTCTCAACACCATATTAAAAACTTAATACATCATTATCAAACATTATACAATCCTTAGCCAATCAATTAGTTCATGAAATTTTACTTATAAAAAAATCAGTAATTCAAAAATAGTTTTTAAAATATTATAAAGCATAAAAACAAAATCTGTTTTGTGAATCATATATAACCTACCTCTGTATTTTACAAGCCCTACTAAGGTTAAGTACTGAGTATGGATTGAATATGGATCTGTGATATCAGTAAAAAAAAAAACATACTGTACATCTGTCCAGTTGATCTGCCACATCCTTGTACACAATTCCAATCTATATCACTAGATCTAATGTTTCTATATGTGAGCTCTCAACCACTGGAGCCTCCCTCTTTTCCAGAAATAATAAATAAGAAAAGAATTTCAAAGAATAAAAATAAATACAAGAAAATAAATCAAAATAATAATACAAAATAAATTCAGGATTAATTTTAACAAAAAAAGTATTATTTGTTTTATCAAGTCATTTATTATTTTATGTATTTTCTCATTACATTTACCTATTTATATATTTATTTAAGTATTTATTTTTAATTTCTGCAGGTTTGGGCCTCCATATTTATGTGGTCACGTTTTTGGCCTTGTAATATGAATGACTTACCTTTTTTTTTTATCATTATTAGATGATTTTAAATGCCAGATAGAAGAGGAGGTGACTATTACGAGTGGAGAGTGGGAAGTATTGGCTAGACACGGATCAAAGGTTTGCTGTATTATTCAACAAATTCAAAATACAAATGTCTTGCACAAATTCCCGTTCTTTACATTTTTCTTTCATCTGTATTTGCAGATCTGGGTCAACGAAGACACCAAACTGGTGTACTTCCAGGGCACAAAAGATACTCCGCTTGAGCACCATCTTTATGTTGTGAGATACGAATCTCCTGGAGAAATTGTCAGACTTACTAAGCCGGGCTTCTCTCACAGCTGCTCTGTTAGCCAGGTGTGTGTGTGTGTGTGCGTACCAAATCATTGGTGACAAAATGGCTTTCTGAAACGTACAAAAATAGCAAATGATTTTTTACAAAAAAAGGCTGAAGCTTATTTCTTTCTGGCAAAGAATCCCCTGGAAATACGCTACCGTTCAAAAGTTTGGGGTCAGTGAGAATTTTATTTTTATTTTTTGGAGGAAAGAAATCAATACTTAATTTGATCGAAAGTGACAGTAAAGACATAATGTTACAAAAGATTCTATTTCAAACAAATGCTGTTCTTTTGAACTTCCTATTCATCAAAGAATAAAAAAAATAAAAAAAAACTACAACTGACAGACCAACAACTGTTTCAACATTGATAATAATAATAAATCTTTCTTGAGCATCAAATCCTCATATTATACTGATTTGTGAAGGATCATTTGACACTGAAGACACTGACACTGGTGATGCTGAAAATTCAGCTTTGATCACAGGAATAAATTACACTTTACTATATATTCACACAGAAAACAGCTGATTTACACTGGAATAATATTTAATACTTTAACTGATTTTTGTTGTATTTTTAATCAAATAAGCGCAGCCATGGTTAGCAGAAGAGAATTCTTTTAAAAGTATTTAAAATCGTACCGACCCCAAACTTTTTAACGGTAGTGTATAGCCTGAAGAAAATTGATAGTTAATCTCATATTTTGGCTTAGAATATCCAGAATTTGTAACTTTTTTTTTCCAGTTTTAGTCAAGAGTTTCATGTCGTTGCATCATGGGTTGTATCTTGGGTGGGGAAAAATAGATGTTACAATTCACTAACACATTAGAATACGATTGAAAACTTTGATGTTAGTTAATAATACAGTAGTACTGTGAACTATGAACAATACTATTACAGCATTTATTATTCTTGGTTTGTTAAATTTAATATATATTTTTTTTCAAATTGCATAAACATTAGTGTTAGTTAAACAAGCAAACATTTTTAATTGATAATTGTTCTGGTTATTAAAAACCATACACGTGTCTAAACACTACTGATGCAGATAACTGCAGTATAAAAAAAAAACTGAAGCTTTATTTTGCAATATCTTGCAGAAGCAAACCAAGCAGTGTTCCATGACCGGCAGTCTCACTCTGACTATCTGTTTCTCCTGTTTCAATATAGAACTTTGACATGTTCATCAGCCACTACAGTAACGTGAGCACCCCTCCGTGTGTTCATGTCTACAAACTGACGGGTTCTGACAGTGACCCCATACACAAGGAGCCGGAGTTCTGGGCGAGCATGATGGAGGCTACAGGTGAGGTCAGGTTGATGTTGCACAGCTGTTGGAAAGAATAACACATGCTCTAATAACCTGTTTGCTTTTGTCTTTGGTGTGCAGGTTGTCCAGCTGATTACGTCCCTCCTGAGATATTTAGCTTCCCTGCCAATTCCGGTTTCCGCCTATATGGAATGCTGTACAAACCACACAACCTGAAACCAGGCAAAAAACACCCCACAATCCTGTTTGTGTACGGCGGCCCACAGGTTGGTTTGGCTGAAAAGTATCCCTATAGATTTTTTTTTGAAAACTGCCCATTTAAGATTTAGTAATAGTTTCACCCAAAATGTAAATTGTGACATTTGCTCACCCTTGGGATGTTCCTTTGGCTGGGTCTTTCAAAGCTCCAAAATAATAACAATAAAAAAAAAAGATATATTTGGCCTGTATAACTTGTGCAATATGTGATTTGTTCATGAAACTTAATTGGTTCAGTTAACTGATTAATTGATATGGTTTCAGGCGTTCACAACGCATTGGATGGAAATATTTAAATACAAACTGTTTTTGCTCTGCTTCTCTATGAAAACTGTTGTATTGTTTGGAATGTGGTGCCATTTGTTCTTTGAAAGCTCCACTCACCATTTATTGTAACTGCATGAAAAAAAAGCAACTGGTACATTTTTATTTAAAATATATTTTATATTTTTATATACTGAAGAGGCAAGGGATTCTGACCCTAACCCTACATTTTAAATACAAAAAATGTGAGTGAGTAAGTGACTACACTTTATTTTAGGGTGGGCTATGCCTTCTAAATGCAGTACTGAATTGAATGTCTTTACATTTTGGTTTGTGACACAGCTAAAAGTTGCATTGTAAATTCTTTAATATGTCTATTTAATTCCTTTTCTGTTTTTTCAGGTGCAGTTAGTAAATAACTCCTACAAGGGTGTGAAGTATCTGCGTCTGAACACGTTGGCATCTCTGGGTTATGCAGTGGTGGTCATCGATGGAAGAGGGTCGTGCCAAAGAGGCCTTAAGTTTGAGGGGGCCCTTAAAAACAAAATGGTAACTAGAACTGACAGTCTACAATTGTAGCCAGACATTTGACTCTGAACAACATCATATTAACATATAGTTGCTGTCGAGTGGAAACCTTGTATCTCCAATAAATGCTACTTCTCAGGAAATGGAAAAACAATATTTTTTAAATAATTCAACACCACATTTTCCGAGTTGATATTGTGGCTTTATATATGGCCAGAGACTTATCATTATTTAATTAACATCAAGTAAATGGAGTTACAAGGTTTTTGACAAGTGAATTTCGGACACGTGTGTTTTGTTTGTCATTAAAACGGCGGTCTGAAGGCTCGTACACACCGGGACGAATATCGGCGTGCGTTATTCGCCACCGTTTTTCAACGTGTTTTTTGTGTTCACACCCAAGCGAGCTGACGATGAGCCGAGTGAACATGCCAATTCATTCCCTGACATTAGATGGCGCCCATTTGCTCTGCAATACCACTCCATAACAGTTCTCTTTTATCAAGATTTTTGTAGTCGCTGTCGCGTTTGTCATATAGTTCTTTATGTTCCGACACCAACGAGACCAGCAGCTCTACATTCATCTTGCCTTGCATCTTCCGGCAGTGTAGACGCTACTTGGCGTATATCTTCTTCGCCGTCACGTATGTGTGCTCGGCAAGACCGTTTTGTGTTTGAGCGCCCCCAAGTTGTGTTTTACTGTAACTTCAGAAGCTCCAGACACGTGAGCAAAAGCGCCAATCTCATTGGTCGGATGGTTTTTGACGCGGTGCGTCAAACTATAAAAACGAACCCGAGGCGGTTTTTAAAAAAAGGACCCTTTTACGCGTGGCGTTTTTCGCGTCGGTGTGCACACTCACATTGGCGCCCTTTGTTTAGTCACGAGGCGTTAAACGTCGGCAAATATCGCGCGTGAAATTCGTCCTGGTGTGAACAGGCCTTGAGGCGGTAAATGCATCACATTACGTTTTCATCAACTTACAGGTTATAAAGTTTATTGTAGCTATGCGAGTGCTCAGCTTTTTCTTTCATTTGGCCAAAATCCCATGTTATTAAGATGAAATGCATGCACATTTATTTGAGACTGTTTTGGCTTTCTCAACGACAGATGCTAGACTAAGACACTCCTCGCATTCTAGCTGACAGTCGGCTGTAGTTCTCTCGGTGTGTTCAAGTGTAGCTTTTTACCCCGACAAGAGGCGACAACACAGTCGGCTTTCATCAGCGCTAGTTCGTCTGCGTCGGCTTGGTCTGTTCCAGGCTTAACGCGTAATAATTATTATGGCAAGTGCGCCAGCCAGACGGAATTTCAACTTTTGCTGGAGACCCAAGTTTGATTTGAAGACGGAAAATGTACCAAGTGCAATGTTCTCTCACCATTCCTGATTTCTATCACACACTCACAGAGTTCGGCTGGTCTGAAACGAAAGTTGCAGCACTTAATATTTTTTCTGTTTTCTCCAGGCGCATTCATATGTAAATTATGTGAGCTTATTTTGTCCATCAGAAAGAAAGATCTGAAAAGTCCACACATTTACCTGCCCATAGACCCTCCCCTCGAAGAAATCAGTACAGAAGTGGTTGAAAGTGGACAAGAGGTATTAAAACACCAGGTGTAAACGGCCATGTGTCTCTCTACGCAACTTTTGACTCAATCTACCAAATCGCATCTTAATACCAGGTGTAAACAGGGCCTTAGACACCGTTTACACCTAGCGTCGTCCACTTGTGATCCAATCGGCCATAACACATCTTAATGCCAGTTGTAAACCGTTGCCTCACATTTAACACATTATGGTCTGCTTTTAAAAGGTCAGCCAGCATGTGTTGAAAACCAGTTGCATAAATGCTTTATATAGACACAAATGTGATCATGCTGCAATTTAAGTGGCTGGAATGGTTGGTCAAGAAATGTTAAGGTGTTAAAATGATTACTGAGTGACAGCTCACACTGGTTCTGACATATGATCCCACTTGTTACTCAGTCAAAGACTGAATTAGACACCTTCAGTTATGTCCAACTCATTTCTATCACTGCTCATTAAAGGTTACTTATGTGTGATATGAAGTCAATTTGTATGATGACTTGTATTGGGACATGACTACTGCTTATTAATTACAAGTTAACGTTTTATAAATAAAGGAGAGGCTGATTTGTCTCAGAACAGTAAGAAACCGCCTAACATTCACCCAGAACAAAGCCATCTAGCAACGCTTGTATATACACTATGGTTCAAAACTTCAAATGTTTTTTTTGGAAATGAATACTTTTATTCAGAAATCCATTAATGAAAGGTGATCAAAGACATTTAGAATGTTATAAAATATTTATATTTCAAATAAATTCGGTTCTTTTAAGCTTTCCATTCAGCAAAGAATCCAGAAACAAAGTGTATCATGGGTTTCCAAAAACAAATGTTAAGCAGCAAAACTGTTTTCAAAATTGATGATAAATGTCAGCATATTAGAACCCTAAGGATCATGTGACACTGAAAACTGGAGTAATGCCAGTTGAAAATTCAACTTTAAAATCACAGGAATAAATTCTATTTTAAAATGATTTAAAAAGAGAAAACATTTTTAACTGTAATGTTTCACACAACATTGTTTTACTGTATTTTTGATCAAATTAATGCAGCCTTGGTGAGCATAAGAGACTTCGGTCACACTTTAGATTAGTTTCCAACTCTCACTATTAACTAACTTTTGCCTCAAACTCCTAATTTCTGATTATTAATAGTTAGTAAGGTAGTTGTTACGTTTAGGTATTGGGTAGGAATTGGGTATAGGATTAGATATGTGCAATAAGGTCATGCAGAATAAGGCATTAATATGTGGTTAATTACTAATAAACAGCCAATATCCTAGTAATATGCATGTTAATAAGCAGCTAGTTAATAGTGAGAACTGGACCCTAAACTAAGATTTTTTTTTAAAAAACATTAAATAAATCATTCTAACTACAAACTATTGTAAAAAAAAAAAAAAAAAAATTGGATGTATTTGAAAGAAACATTCAAATTACCTTGAGTATTTCACATGGTTGAAGGTAAAGATAATTGAATGCAGCATGCAGGCTTTAGTATAAAACATGGAATATGGTACTCTTTATTCATATTCCTATTATTTTCTCCTCAACCTCAGGGGCAGGTGGAGATTGAAGATCAAGTGGAGGGGCTTCAGTTTGTGGCAGAGAAGTACAAGTTCATAGACTTGAGTCGGGTTGCCATCCATGGTTGGTCCTACGGTGGATTCCTCTCTCTCATGGGCCTCATTCACAGGCCAAACATCTTCAAGGTGAGATTTACAGCTGCCCCAATGTTGTCACCATCTTAAAATGTCTGTCTTTCTTTCTTTTTTGCTCAACTGTCCCTCAACCCCACCCATTCATGCGCTTTCACCAGCAGGTGGCGTCTCAAATGCACCTTACTAGAGATTGAATTGCTGAACTTTGTTGCTTTTCTGAAATTGTAATCATGGTCAATTAGCTTTTTTATGCTTTTGGAATTACTACAATAGAAAATAAGAGCTGTATATTGGATATAAGGGAAGAAACACTTTCAAACGTGAACTTTGAGACTAAAATTAGTATCTGACATCTGTATGTTTGTTCTGATCATGTGTTAAGCAAGTTACCCATTCTGTGCCCCAGGTGGCCGTAGCAGGAGCTCCTGTGACGGTGTGGATGGCATACGATACTGGCTACACCGAACGCTACATGGACGTGCCTGAAAATAACCAGCAGGGATATGAGGCGGGCTCCGTCGCACTGCACGTCGACAAACTTCCCAACGAGTGAGTTACTGCGGCTCAGGCCAGAGGACGTGCAGCGTTTGTTTCACCCTGATTATGTGTTCTTGGCATACAACTTCATCTCAGTGAATGTGTCCTCTAACCTTAAAAAAAACCCAGCATCTAAAGTTGCTTGGATCTTGTTATAATAGTCTGAATTTTTATAACAAGTTGAAGTTTGAGCGTTTAGACAGGATTTTGCATGGGTTTTTTTGTCGTTGTTGTTGAGTATCATATTTAATATTATTTGAGCCATGAAAGCCTGATGGATGAGATATGAGAATATGGAGGTCATACTTGAGGAGAGAGGGAAAAAAACACCAAAATTTTATTCAGATGTGCCAACTGAGCAAAAATAAGCTGATTGGTGGAGATTCTAAAATGTATATGGCCAAAATTTAAGATGAAATTATAATAGCTTGCAATGTAAACCAATGAGATCTTTATAACAGTATAGCACTACTTGCAAAAAATGCATATAAATATAAGTTGTCACTCTATATCTCCCAATAAGATGATATTTAAATGCTTGGTTTTATGATCAAATCTCTGTAGTTTTTATTGTGGTGGGGGGTTGCGTCGCTTTAAATATAATGCAATGCAATACAATTCAATGATGATTCAAAGATGTATAAGTAAACATTCCTCAAAAGCCTGATGTATTGTATTTGATCAATTTTTTATGTGATTTTTCTTTTTAAAAAAATGTATAAATTATCAATCGAGTTGACGAAAGAAGGCCCGTCGAAGATTTTGTACTACAGGTTTTGATCATGTTGATAGATATGATACAGTAGGCTTTATAGGGTTAAAATACCTTCTCAAAAGTTTCTCCCTATTTTGAATCTAGGTAAATCTCATCTTGAACATATGAATCTCTCCAGTTCGATCAAACCATATAGTTAACTCCTCTCAGAATGTATTATTTGAGCAATTGGTTATCTTTTCACTGTGCTAACTAGACACTACCTTTATTTGTTTAACCCCAAGGCCAAACCGATTACTGATTTTACATGGGTTCCTTGATGAAAACGTGCACTTTTTCCACACCAACTTCCTGGTGTCTCAACTCATCCGTGCAGGAAAGCCATATCAGCTACAGGTTTGAAAACAGAGTATTAAAAATGTTAGTATTTTTTTTTTTCCCTCAACCGAATAATTCATCATACTTTTTCTCCATAGATCTACCCCAATGAGAGACACAGCATTCGCTGTCCTGAGTCCGGAGAGCACTACGAGATCATGCTACTGTACTTCCTCCAACAGCACCTCTGATCAGGGCCTTCTCCAGTCCCACCCTCCTCCACTTCCTTCAGCAGGAATGACTGGTCCCTGAGCCCATCTTATGCTTTCTCGCACTCTTTCTGGAAGGAGTGTCTTTGCAGCAGCCAGAAACAGACTTGTCCCCAAACTTCGTGTAATTTTGCGCATGTCGGCACACTTTTAACAGAAAGGACACGTCTGAGAACGGAGAAGAACCCAGTAGCTCATTAACCCCATTAAACAGATTTTGGATTATGTGCCACACCTAGGTAATGTTTCTTTTCCGGCTCCCTTTGGAACACTGATTATTTTGCCAAATGTGTCTTTATTTTTTAAATTTGTAGTTAGTGGCTTATCAGAATACAGAGACTGGATTTCTACACATACATACAGATATGCTCTTATCACCCCATCCCCCTTTTCCTGTTAACTGCTCATTTAACTTAAGCTTTTTCAGTGCTATGAATGCAGTCGTGTATCGGTCCAACATGAATTCCAGCGTCACTGTTAGCCATGCTCGTGTGGCTCTCACGTAAGGACACCACACTACTACCTGCAGTTCATATTTTAAGTGTGTATTATTAAAGGAACATATTTTTTATGAAGGTGTGCCCATCTGTCTTGTATGCTGTTTTATTCCAAATAGCGTATTTTCATTTCAAGACTTCTGGTATTTGTAGTGTATTTCCAAGGGACTCAACATATTTAATGAGGAAATGTATAGGGTGGGGCTTGATTTTATTCTATCAGGAATTGGTTGGATCTTGAAAGGTGAGTCTAGTCACATTTATTTAAATAGCGCTTTATACAATACAGAAAATAAGTGTTAATGTTGTAAAATTCATGTAAAGCAGCTCTACAGAAGGTAATAGTGTCATTACTCAGCTCAGTTTAATTCAGAGTTTCAGTTCAGTTCAATAACTGTCAGTGAAGTCTGTTTGGCTAGTGATGTCAACTGGGAAGGAATATCACAGGTGGATCAAGATATTATATTCTGACTTTATTTAGATGGTCAGTTCTTCTGTCCACCCATTTATTGAAACTTAAGGGTGAGTAATTGATGACAATTTTTTAATTTTGGGGTAAACTAACCCTTTATGTCGTTCCAAACCCGTAAGACTTTTGTTTATCTTCGAAACACAAATGAAGGTATTTTAAATGAAGTCTGAGATTTCTGTTCCTCCATTGCAGGGGTGGATTACTGACCGGGCCTATGGGGCCAGTGCCCAGGGGCCCTTGACTACCAGAAGCCCGGGGGGGCCCTGGGGTTTAAGGCCACGCAATCCAGTTTGGTTCAGAAAACCCATTAACAATGAAAACAAATATTTATTATGCTGTAATATATGTGTCCCATAGCCTACACAAGGGCTCTTAAACAAGGCTCTTGGACTCTGAGGGCTCCCTGGAACTTACTGTTGGGCCCTATGTGAATATGAAGGCCCCAAATCCTCTTATAGAACCACTCTTTGAGCATATTTTTGTGTGTGAAAAGTATTGGAAAAATAACTATTTATTATTACATTATAACTGCCCATTTTCCCTAAGTTGAAGTGAGACTACATTTTTAAACATTGCCTACTTTTTTATTTGCCTCATTTGCATAATGTTTTATTGCCTAATTATAAATGATCCAACAAAAAGGGCCTAAAGACAGCAATACAGTATGTTTTAGTTATTACATTTGAACTGTAAAAAGTAAAAACGTACACCCTTCACTCCACAGTTGTTTGAACGACTGTAAAAGATGCACCTTCAAAATAAAAAAGTAGATATTCGAATAAATTGCTTGATATTTGATATCCGTTCAATTTGATTTTTCTCAAAAGTGACAGCCCTAATGAGGGGTGGACCTCAGTTCTTCTAGATCCAGGGGCAAGAAAAGTTTTCTACATTTTAAAGTTAAATGCATTAATCTGAACTTTTAGAGTTCAGAAATATAATATAATTATATATAATTTTTATTGTTAATTTTTTTTTTTTTAAAGCATCACAATAAGTGTATTGTGATTCTGAAAACATTTGCTGACCAAACAAAGTTTAGTAACAACATGTAACAATGTTTACATCAATTAATTTGGATAATTATCAGGTAGGCTACCTTATAAAGCTACATGTTAATTTTTCTGAAAGAAAAATCTCTCACTAATGCTGTAAATACATGGAGTTGGTATTATTATTAAAGGTTAAAATTAACAAATCAAATATAATGCGGTTTTTATAATATAATCTTTTAATGATATGAGTAAACTTATAATATGTAATAGTGCATATATTTAGCAAAAATGATCCTCTCTATATGCCTAGTTCATTTTTCTAGCTAGGCTGTGGTCATTAAATGGCTTTTCTGAGGTAAATGTTAATTTACGTGACAGGCTATTGTTCTCCAGTTGTTTTATTGACCTATTTCAGCGGTTGAAGCACTGATTGAGTGATTACATGAGAAATGACACATTTCAGCAAGTTGTAGGCAAGTATCTTCCATAATAGTTCTTTCGAATTGATTTACTAGAAGAGCTTTAGATCAGTTCACAGCACGTGCTGCTTGAACCGAGGTGCTGATCTGGCACGTAATATTAAAGAGCGCCAAAACCGTATTTATTGTTTGAATTTCGTAATAAAATTGACATCATTTGAAAGCTGAGACTTTGTTTCATATAATAAGTAACCTGCCTTATTTTGTCTATCGATGTCAATATCCTCTTTGCCTCAGGATTTTTCATTGCGTGAAAAAAACGGAGAACATCAACACGACGCGCGAGATTTGGCAGCGTCAACACTGTGCTTTATATTTATTAAAAACCGAAAAAAATTGCTGCCCTTGCGAGATTTTATAATCGCACTGGGAGGGGGGCACTGGCGGGGGGGCCTTTGGAGATACCTGGCCCCAGGGCCTTGCAAGTCATAATCCGTCCCTGCTCCATTGACAGTCCATGCAACTACCACTTTGACACTTCAAAAGAGATCGTAAAACTAATCCATATGAATCGAGCGGTTTAGTCCAAATTTTATGTAGAGACTCGATTAATTTTATGAACGGATATGAATTTAGGCTTTTATTCTCATATAAGATCAGCGAACATAAACAGAAGCTCAACTGTAGACTAAAAAAAATCTTAACCGTATGCGCTTGATGCGTAAGGGCAAACCTCATTGGTTCTCATGGAAGCTCATGTGCTGCGTAACACGAGAATGAACGCAGGTCATCCACGCATGATTGAGATTCAGTTTAACATAACTCATGTGTGCTTTGATGAATGTTTATATGTGAATAAAAGCCTAAATTCAATCTGATGATCTCTATGAACTTTTTGAAGCATAAAAATGATTGTGTGGACTGTCAGTGGAGGGACAGAATTCTCTCACATTTCATTCAAATATCTAAATTTGTGTTTCGAAGATGAACGAAAGTCGTATGGGTTTGGAACGACATGAGGGGGAGTAAATAATGAGAATATTTTTATTTTTGGTTGAACTAAACCATTAACTGCAAAACTGATTTGTATTTTTTCATGTTTGTGATGTCACTGTCAATCTGTTAATATTTCCTACAGCTATTATTTACATGCAAAGAGGCTAACGTCTCTGGTTACTCAACATAACCATGGTTCCCTGAGAGTATGGAACGAGACATTGCTGACGCTTTGGGGAAACTCCTTTCACAGAAAATACTGAAGCCTGTTTGAATCGCACTATTGCAACTGCAATAGCCAATGGCGCTCGCGCACTCGAGCGAGGGGCGGAGTCGATATAGTTTGGTGCCGAGCGCCATTGTCTCAGAATCTTTCTACGAGAGAGAGCATACATGCAAAGACACAGGAGATTTTACACGGCAACTTACGCAATATCTTGTTCTCTACTCTCGGTACCATGGTTACATAAAGTAACCTGAGACGTATAAAATCCCTGCCGTTTAAAAAAAAGACAGTCCCCAAATCAAAAAAAAAGAGTTGAAACTGAAAAGAGATAAACACATGACATAGCAGGTGTGGCATAAGCGGGTAAAAGAGTGCCGAGCGCTCCCTAGGTTGGTCACCGGACCTAGTGGAGACACTCAACCAGTCAGTTCGCAATCAGCCAAGACGGCACAGGGTTGAAGCCACGGCGTAAGACCAGTGAAATGCAATGAGAGGAGAATATGCAACAATAACACATTGGTGCATTCATAACACACGATCAACTCAGACGAGCAGATCACTGACTGAACACAGCCCATATAAACATAATACATAAGCACAACATGGGTAAAAATGATAATATCACACACTTTGCGAGGCAGGCAGCCAACAGCTGGAGCCTCGTGAAAATACCAACGCAGAACACTGCAGTTTGTGCGATTCAATATATTTGTTAAAATAATTTAGGATGTATATAGAAAGCCAGCACATCGCGGGACCGAGCAATGATAAGCCAGTTATCGAGAAAATTTGAAATGCGCATCCCAGTCTCAAGTCTCAAGGGGGAAAGGGCTGCATTCACACACTTTGTGAACATGCATTGGGGCCAGAGCCAGCACAAATGGCAGGAGTTTGAACTCTCAGAAAGCGCAGTAATAAGGAGCTATTTGGATGGGAAAATAAGTGTCCTTTAGGTCACGTGTCGTGCTTGTCCGGAGGCTTGATGGGCCCGCCACGCATGCGGCACATTTCTTGCAGAAACATCTTATCATCTTCTCGCCGGATCGCTGCTTCTGCGTCGTCTACTCGGGTCCACAGCAAAGTAGGCTTCAAAGTGAAGGAGAAAGATTCTGCGGCATTGGCTATTGCAATTGCTGGCTTCAGTTTTTACGGTGTAAGGAGTTTCCCCAAAGCGTCAGCTAGTGACGCAATGTCGCGAGACCTACCTCGAAAGGGAACTGATCACAACAGAGCTTATTTATTAGAGTCCTAAATTTACAGGAGGCAACGAGCAGCGAGTTTCACTCAAGAGAGAGGGTGGAAAATGGCCATACAATAAATTCAGGAGGAACTTCAGGAGGAAATGTGCATGACCTCTTGAAGATTTGTTTGTTCTTGAAACATGGCTGTGCTGCCTTTTATTTGCATCCACTGCGGATCTGAATGCAGTTTAGCAATGTGAATGGACTTGTTTCCTTGGGGAAACAAAAGGAATGAATAGCTGGTATGATTCACAGCATTTTCCAAACAGGCTTTCAAAGTGTCTTAATGCAGATTTTTTATTTGTATTCATTGAACTTTTATGGTAGATGTTAATAAATCTTTTTACATTTTAATTATGTTTAAGTTGGCCGCGCTTTATTTCGATAGTCCCATTTAGACATTCTACTAACTATAACTTTGCAATACGTCAACTAACTCTTTTTACATGTCAACTAACTCTCAAAGTATTAGTAGACTGTTATTTTAGGGTTAGAATAATTTGACTTGTACTTGTCTGTTGTGGGACCATCAAAATAGTGTTCGCCGATGTAAAGCAGACAGTCTACTAGTACTTTAATTACTGTTAGTTGTCGTGTCCTAAGTAGAATGTCTAAAGTTGATTATTGAAATATTGTTACCTTTAGATTTAGTGCTGCCCAACACTTTAGCAGTCCTCTACAGTCCAGTTTAGATGGTTCTAATATTGAGAAATGTAGGCGTCATTCTGGTGCTACACTGATTTTAGCAAGAATTGTGCTCATGGTTGTGAACATCTTCCGTACATTTAGCTTATTGCACAAATTTCCACTAAAAGTTCTCATATTTAAACACCATTTTTGTCTTCTAACAGATTTCTGGTGCATATTTGTCATGAACCTACATCTTTGAAGAAGTAGACTGAAGCTACACAGTCAAGACAAGACCTACTAAGCCCCAGATCTCTTAGTCCAAGAAAAAGTTCATTTTAATTGAGTTGAAATGGAGAAAAGGCATACATTTCAAAGACAGAGCCACGCTGAACAGTGGCTAAGCAGCCGTTCAGAACCATGCAATTCTTGAGAATTCTATGTAATGAAGATACCGTGCAGATTAGTGGTTGAGGTAATGATCAACTTTAGTACAGTAGAAACAGACTGTGGTCCAGCCTGAGACCATGAGTTAAGGCCACATTTAGGTGCAAAATCAAGACTCCTAACTATGCCAAAAGGACACAGTATTCTTTAGTTGTGATCAACTATTCTTCAAGCCTATAAAGCAACAGAACTCATTTTTACTATTATTTCGCTAACTGTTCACTACTTTAGTGACATATATTTTGACTGGCTGGTGGCCATACAAATGCAGGTGGGTTCGCCTATTGACGGCAAATGTTAATGTAATGATATTCTTTTTGTATTTAGGTTTCTCATGTTTTAATATGATCCAGGCTTTGATATATAGGTCAATGTGATGTTTTATATAACCAGAATTCACTATTTTAGTGTAGGTGCATTCTCTTAATGAGTAACTGGCATTTAATAGTGTTCCTTTAATTGTACATTTAAAAAATGCTAACTTAAATAGCAAAAGCTGCATAGCATGATACAATCAGTTAAACAAAGCATTGATACCATATAAAATAGACAATAAACAAAAATACTGACAGACCTAAAATGATACAAAACCATACTTAAGTATGGTAAAAAAAAAATAATAGTACAATTGAATACATCAAAATATGTTTAAATGAGCAACTTAAAGACGTTTGCCTGCTTACAGTGTTGCTGGAGCATCTTTGGACAACTTTAAAGATAGTCTGTATTTGAAATCTACAGTAAACATTCTAGTTTAGTTTAAGACTTTTACAGGTATTTAACTCAACACCTGGTTTCTTAATTTGTGTAAAGTGCTGAGTTCAGTTATCAGTGTATTGACGTTAGTGAACCAAGCGAACTCTGACGGACAGCAAATAATTATAAATGGAAAAGAAATCTTACGTAAGTGTCCTAACAGATTAGTTAATCACATTAACTATGTCTATGAATATGTTCTACTAACATTTCACAACCACAAAATATCATGATTTTAAGCTTAACATCTGAAAAGTGCTATTTTTCTTTCAAATTTCACTTGTTTTGATTCGTCTAAATATGTTTTGGAGCTATTCCTGACTGATATCATTTCTTCAGTTTTTAGGTTCAATTCTGTTTAACCCTTCTGTGATTGGTCCATATCTCTCTTTTCAAAAGCCAGACAATGTCCTTTTAGTTCAAAGAACAGATCACAAGGGAAATACCACCATCAAATCTAGACATGACAGATTAATGTTATGGCTGACTCTGAGCTTTATCCAATTAGATTGGAGGATAAAAATAAATGTAGAACTGTGGTAGAAAACAAGGGTGGAGTCCATGTAGGTGTTTTCTGCTGCCCTTTTTCAAACAGCATGTAATTACAGCGGTCACAGGTTGCCCGCATTATGAAGCCACAATGCGTGAGATTAATGATTATTGAGGGGTTGAGTTTCTCAAACGTAGGATGAAGGATTCACCCTAATCTGCTGCAATACCTCGTCCTCATATCTGAACAACAGGACATGAACAACAGGACACGTTATTATGTTATTATGATTTGCACATGAGTATTTCTGAGCAGAGCCAAAGTTAAACCATTAATCAAATCAAATGTTCAGTTTGTGACCTATGTAATCACATTACCATTACAGCTAAGCTGTGATCATCCCAGATACCTTGTTTGCTTATTTAAACACGATATCATGGTAGAACAATACATTTACTATAGTAAATACACCTGTTGCAAATTAAAAGTAAGTCAAATTCTTGATCTTACGTACATTAATGTTTACATAATATTTTACATAGTAATGTTGCGGTATAGAGCATAAAACGTGGATAAAAAAAGTATTCAGTGAATAAATACAAACTTGTTACATAGACATTATTAATCTTCTATAGTATGGCTGGTTAATCTTATTTTTATATCCTTTTTGTACTTAATGTGTCCATACAGTATGTCACTCTGAGGGCCATGTTTTTCTAGGACTGGCTTTAGGTGATACCTAAACAAAGAACAAACACAAAAGTTATGTTAGTTACCACAATGCACCACAATGGTAACCTTCATATTTCTCACCAGAATTATACAATTTGAATTATTACATTTTAAATGAATGTACTAATTTTTCAGCACATCCAATTTTAATAGTACATGAAATCTGAATGCACACTATTTACATTCTGAAATGACTATCCTTTTAATCTGATGTCAATTAGGTTGCATGGACTGTTGGGTAATGTTAACCAGTAATCAAACAACTATTTAGGCATTGCTTCAACAAACTCCCATTCACATCTGGCTCCATTTTGGTGTGTAGCATTCATGACACAATCAATCCCAAACTGCTCAAATCAAGTCTCGCCCTACATTTTACTGAATTAATATCTTTATTTTACTTACATCACTTTAACAAGTTTTGTAAAGTGACCATTAAAAGTAATTAAACTGCTTGTTCTACTTAACATAAATGGTCAGTGGGAGAGGACTTACTTCCGCCTGCGTTTTAGAGTAGTTCATGTGGGCATACAGTAGAACTGCAATGTCATTGTGGGATGCCTCCAGGGCAATGGAGAGAGCATTACTGCCATCCTAAAGGAAAGGGCATACATTTAACCATAATGCATTATTGGGTAGAATGCTTTAACACTGGATACCAGGACCCACAACATTAAGGGTGTGACTTATTCTGTGACATAATTTTCTGGAAAACATACAGTAAAATATCCTACTATAACGGAACAAGCGACTGCACTGGATTTCAAACATACACAATTACTTTGGGCCCCACATACTGTATATGGCCAACAGGAAATGACTTTAGAACAAAAAAATCAAAATCTTAAAATACACACCATCAATCTTCTTCTTATGGAAGCTTGTTTCCGCCACAGAATAAAAAATGACAAAAAGTCATTTTTAGCAAAGTACAGTAAAGACTTTTTATCTCACAATTCTGACTTTTTTCTCACAATTTGATATAAAGTCACAATTGCGTGTTTTAAAGTCAGAATTGCGTGGTATAAAGTCGCAATTGCGTGTTATAAAGGTCAGGGGTCTCATTTATAAAACTGTGCGTAGGATCCTTACTAAAAGTGTACGTGCGTCCGAAAGCCAAAAATGGCATACGCAAACAAATATTCTGACTTATAAAACCGTGCGTACGCCAGAACCTGCGCAGAATTCACTTTATAAATCCCAGTCAGCGGAAGATTGTGCGCACATGCGTCTCCTCCCGGAAATAACCATATGTGGAGCTTACAACACCTAGTTTTACTATGCATATCCTCATCTGCATATCATTTGCATATGATTATTCATCCACGTGATAACATGTTTAACGGTACAAGACATTTGGAAAATATGAAATACGGATGTGCCGTCACATTAGTTACATTAATAAAAAATTATTTAGTAGCCTATATCCTTGCGTTGTTTTTGAATAAATAAATCAAGTGTAAAATACATTTCAGAGAAAGTTTTTCTCAATCTTTTCCACTGGCCAAAGAGTATTTTTAATTGATTTATATTTTTAATGGAAACAGATAGACCTTGTATAGTGCATTATTTGCACAAAACTATTTTCTCAGACAATCTGCTATTATCATGATGATAAGCAATTATCTCTGTAGTTAAAACATTAAAACACAGCATGCCAGAGGAAAAGTGTTTGAAAGCATTGCATCCACAGCAAATATTTCTATTTATTGAACATACATTTTTTTTGTAACTTCTCAGTAATGATTTCATGTACTTTCATATACAAGTGTCTAACTCCATTAATCAGAATGGCATATTTAATCTAAATGTTTATATCAGAAGTAAAACATAGTTTTAATTATTTAAACTGTTATTGTGAACATATTTCACAGAACACTGTATTTATGATTATAATGAAGATTTACGGTTTTAGATAGGCTGCGTCAGTTTCACTTAAGAACAAAGGGATGGATATTTAACAAAGGGATGGACATTTAAAAAGGGATGGATGTTTGCTTCATGTGATAGGCTTGGTGAGTGAAATTATATTTGTATTATCTTTCTGTATACTGTATGTATAATTTTCTTTAGATTTTCGATCTAAAAGTGACCAAAAAGACATTTAGCTCCAGCTCACCATCGGTGTCGCCAAACTGCTCCGTCTTCAAAACGTGCGTATAGATCACAACCTTTGCGTGGAAACTGGCGTACGTACGTTTCCAGCCCCGTTTTGTGCGTACGCACGCTTTATAAATGAGACCCCAGATTTGTAAGATATAAACTTTTATTTTATTTTTTATTCTGATGCAGAAACAAGCTTCTATAGCATTCAATTATAATATTGAAAATAAAAATGATTATTATGCATTTTTAACCCAAAGTCTTGTTGGTTCAATCAAGTAAGACAAGCTCAAGGTGGCTTTATAATAAGAATATAACACTGAAACATTAGTCATAAGGAACGAAAAATAATCATGGCTAAAATTTCTTTCTCTTTATTTGTCACACTAGAATTGGAAGGTCAAGCTAAGCTCATTGCATTGTGGAATAAAGTATTTCAAATGTACTAGGTCATCCATGTTTTCACTTCAGAAATAGTGTGTTCACCTTCATTTGAATGTTAGTGTGACCAACAATTTAATTAATTATCCCAGACAGCAACATAGTGTCGGCCAACATCTTGTACACGTGGATTCCACAAGGCCCGGATCTGGGCCGACACTATGTTGTTGTCTAGGATGGCTTTATTTTAGGATACAGTATTATGCCGAAAGTGTGTCATGTACAAATACATCATGGTTGTATGAAGGTATTTGTGGTGAACTCACATTGTCCACAACCGAAATGTCACACCCCGGCTGCTCCAGCAGCAAGGACACGATCTCAGCTCGACCGTGTTCACTTGCACACATCAGAGCAGTGGAGCCCTCGTCATCTTGGATGTTCACGTTTGCACCACACTCAAGCAGCGCTCGCACCATCTCCTGCCGCCCATGACTCACGGCCAGCATCAAAGCCGTCTGTCCTGCCTAACCACACACAGGCCGAAAGATAAGAGCGTTTAACTATAGGGTTTTTTGTCTGGCAATCAATGCATCCCTTTCATTAACTTACACTCTAAAAATGCAGTAATCTGTTTTTTTTTGTTGTTTTTTTTACTCTTTTTATGCACAAAAACTGATATATAGTAGCCCCTAAAGATTATAAGCCAGACTGAATGTAATATCTGAATTTCATTGCATTACATACAATATATCAAACCAAGTGGCAAATGTTCCAAATCTGCAAATGTTCTCAGAACTTAGCTTTTCTGAGCCATTTTGCCTGTGATTAACTTTCTTTAAAATGAATTCCACTTGTTTTTTTGTTTTTTTTTATCTAATGAAATGACAATGACATCTATACATTTTTAAGTGTATAAGACTTGAGAGTCCAAACTGTTGCCTGATATCAGAAAAAACTTTTGAATGGCACACTACCGTTTGAAAGTTTGGGGTTGGTACGCTTTTTTAAAGTTTTTGAAAGAAGTCTCTTATGCTCATCAATGCTGCATTTGTTTGTTCAAACATATAGTAGTATTGTGAAATATAAAATATGTTTTAATATATTGTAAAATGTAATTTATTCCTGTTAAGGCAAAGCAGAATTTTTCAGTCTTCAGTAAATGATCCATTCAGAAATCATTCTAATATGCTGATTTGATGCTTAAAAAGCATTTCTTATTATTATCAATGCTGAAAACATTTGTGCTGCTTTTATTTGTGTGGAAACATTAGGATGCTTTGCAGAATAGAAAGTTCAGAAGTACAGTATTTACTGAAATAGAAATCTTTTTAAACATGTCTTTACTGTCACTTTTGATCAATTAAATAAAAGTATTAATATCCTAAAAACAAAATCTTATTGACCCCAAACTTTTCAACGGTTGTGTACATGTATTTCATATTGAATGGAGAGCATTCTGTTACCGTTTTATCTCCTTTAGCAAATCTTTCCACCAAATGAGTTTAGAAATCTACAAAAATGGAAGCCGGCCACTTCAAAAATAAAAGTTCAAAAAAGGGGTTTTCAAAGTGATGCCATAGAAGAACCATTTTAGGCTCCCCAAATCTTTCAGTGAATAGTCCTTAAAAGAACATTTTCATATTCTGAAGAACCTTTTTCCACTAAAAAACAACCTTTCTGCAATGGAAAGAATCCATGGATTCTAGATTCTTAATGGAACAATAGTTAAACCCAATAATAAACCTTCATTTTTAGGAACGTAACTTGAAATGTCATTCTCAAATTAGCAGAGGATATAATGGCAGATGAATATCTAATTAACCGGGTGACTTACTTGGCTCGCCTTGGCATTGACGTTGCCCAGACGGAAGAGTTTCTGGACGACTGCCATGTCGTCCTCTTCCTTCACCGCTGAAAGGGCTGCCAGCATCACAGCTGTATATCCGGCTTTATTCTGCTGATCAACATTGCACATGCCTGCACATGAACACACACAAAGCTGAATATGCATTGAAGTTGCCTGTATTGTAACAATGTCCCAAACATTGGACAACTCAGAACAGCTCAATACCATATAGTGTATAAAGATGCTAAAAGATTATGTGTATTTCAGTTATCTTTAGTCAGATGCATTTACTTTATTACAGTGCCAAAGATGCTATCAATTGAAACTGTGTCTGTAAAGGTGTGAACCAAAAAGCCCATACAAGACGGTATGGCCCATAGAAACTGATAGGTGAATCAATTGACCTATACCGCCAGACAGTACGTCCAAATGGCCCATAGAATTAGAATATCTAATGGGTGTATTGCAGGATCTCCTGTGGAAGGTCCTAACAGCATTGTATCTATTGTTTGTAGCAGGTATAAAGTTCTAGCCTGGTTAAAACCAGACCATTCTCAGTTGTAACTAAGTTATGGTCTGGCAAAGCGTCATAGACAAATCATTTCCAGAGGGGCGTCACCAACAGACGTCGCGGATAGACCTAAACCCAATCAGAGCGATGAAGGAGATGACATATGCAGAGCGGGGGGAGAAACATCTCCGAGTGTTGTTCTTTGCTCGGTTTTTAACAAAAAGGAAACGTTCAAATCGCTTAAAACAGACGCGATAGCTGATTCGAACGGGTGATGTTCGACGGCGGCATCCATCTTTGTAATGTAGGCTACAAAATCTGCTTCAAAATCCCAGCGCTGTCGTCATAATGTAAAGCCCACCCCAACGTTTCTGATTGGTGCCTCGATTTGGACGGATTGGAAATGGGTTTGAATGAGCTCTTTGCCAGACTAACTTTCAGAGCAAATCTAAATTTGCCGGAAGTTGTCTGGGTTTTCCCAGACTAATAAAGTTCAGTTCCACAGACAGAACTTTGGGTTAAGATTCTTCGAAGGCCAACATGCTAACATTGTTAACACATCGATTTTTTGAACTATCTCTTTATCATTATCATTATAGTTATTGTCCTTGGCACAAACGGGCCTTTATTCAACTGTGCTAGCTGTATATTTTAAGGACACCAAAAGTTGATGAATTCTCAAACTTACATTAATTTACTACATTACTTCCTTTGCAAAAGAATGAATTCAGGAACACTATTAGGTACTGGTTGTTATAATCTCATGTTATTCTGAAAAAAATTCTATTAACCTGTGTCAAGCAGCAAGTCCACAACAGTGAAGTTGGAATGGGAGACGCTGTAGTGTAAAGCAGTGTTGCCGTTGCCGTCGGTCATGTTGACTATGTGTTCCAGAAGGATGGGGGAGACCTCTGAGAAAGCCATCAGGTAATTTGACACACGTAATGGCTGGATCATCTTTGCACTGGAAACTCGGAACCACTCCAGCTGAACGGTATGAGTGCTGGACAACTGTGGACGTTAACAAAGCAACAATAAACTTAATAGTTCATTGTCAAGTTTGACTGGAATGAATTGATTCGTTTGGAATGATAACCACAATGTGAATAAAATGTAATATGTGTAATTTGATCCTACCACTTCTTTACTCTTCACTGTTTTGGCTCCATCATTAAGGTGGTTCTTCACAATTAGACAAGCCTCACGCATTTTGGCACTTAGTTCAAACCTGTAAGATAATGTCCATTTAGTATATACTATATATAGACATATATATATACACTCACCGGCCACTTTATTAGGTACACCTGTCCAACTGCTCGTTAACACTTAATTTCTAAGCAGCCAATCACATGGCGGCAACTCAGTGCATTTAGGCATGTAGACATGGTCAAGACAATCTCCTGCAGTTCAAACCGAGCATCAGTATGGGGAAGAAAGTTGATTTGAGTGACTTTGAACGTGGCATGATTGTTGGTGCCAGAAGGGCTGGTCTGAGTATTTCAGAAACTGCTAATCTACTGGGATTTTCACGCACAACCATCTCTAGGGTTTACAGAGAATGGTCCGAAAAAGAAAAAACATCCAGTGAGCGGCAGTTCTGTGGGCGGAAATGCCTTGTTGATGCCAGAGGTCAGAGGAGAATGGCCAGACTGGTTCGAGCTGATAGAAGGGCAACAGTGACTGAAATAACCACTCGTTACAACCGAGGTATGCAGCAAAGCATTTGTGAAGCCACAACACGCACAACCTTGAGGCGGATGGGCTACAACAGCAGAAGACTCCACCGGGTACCACTCATCTCCACTACAAATAGGAAAAAGAGGCTACAATTTGCAAGAGCTCACCAAAATTGAACAGTTGAAGACTGGAAAAATGTTGCCTGGTCTGATGAGTCTCGATTTCTGTTGAGACATTCAGATGTTAGAGTCAGAATTTGGCGTAAACAGAATGAGAACATGGAACCATCATGCCTTGTTACCACTGTGCAGGCTGGTGGTGGTGGTGTAATGGTGTGGGGGATGTTTTCCTGGCACACTTTAGGCCCCTTAGTGCCAATTGGGCATCGTTTAAATGCCACGGCCTACCTGAGCATTGTTTCTGACCATGTCCATCCCTTTATGGCCACCATGTACCCATCCTCTGATGGCTACTTCCACCATGTCACAAAGCTCTAATCATTTCAAATTGGTTTCTTGAACATGACAATGAGTTCACTGTACTAAAATGGCCTCCACAGTCACCAGATCTCAACCCAATAGAGCATCTTTGGGATGTGGTGGAACGGGAGATTCGCATCATGGATGTGCAGCCGACAAATCTGCGGCAACTGTGTGATGCCATCATGTCAATATGGACCAAACTCCCTGAGGAATGCTTCCAGCACCTTGTTGAATCTATGCCACGAAGAATTGAGGCAGTTCTGAAGGCAAAAGGGGGTCCAACCCGTTACTAGCATGGGGTACCTAATAAAGTGGCCGGTGAGTGTATATATATATATATATGTCTATACATAGGCTATAGGGTTTCTCTGAAATTGCTTACTGCACATTTAAGACAAACTACTTTTTTATTGATATTTTTTGCTATTGAATTAAGTATATTTCTTCATCCACCATCTTGGATATAAAAAATAAAATCACTGAATTCAACATAAAACATTCTTAAATTGCTTTTTTCAGGACACATTTGATGCTCATTACTTTTTTTTAAATTGCCAATAGGCTTTAATTATTTCATAGCACTGACTGATGATTAAAAAAAAATCTGTAGTAAAAGATGAGTCATCAATATTTTAGGACCTCGTTTTTTTGCTTAAAATTAATTTTTAGGAGTGAGCTAGCAAAGAGATTAATTTAAAGCCGAGACATGTGGACTAGACAAGGGGGTAATCCATCGACCGGAAGTTGAAGCCGGCCGGGTGCCGCCATCTTGTAGCAGAACTTCACTTGCGTTAGCATTTCCATTGACTCCCATTCATTTTGGCGTCACTTTGACAGCGAATAACTTTACATCTGAGGCGTTTAAAGACTCCATTTGTCCATTATTTATTTCTAAAGAAACACGACAATGTATAAAAGGCTCCATTACTTTGTATCTTACGTTTTGGCCCCGTAGAAGCAGTTTTTTAAAAACTAGGCTAACGATTGCGTCATAACACGCGACTCTCTGGCGCACAGTAGAGAAAATTACCGTATAGACAGAAGTAGAAACTCACGCGCAATCGGGGGGACGTGGAGGCATAAAGTCAAGGGAGAAGCCCATAGAGAGTTGTAAAGTTGCTCCTGCTGCGAGCTCATGGACAGCTAATACTCACGATCTCCGGCTCTGCAAGTTTCGGAAGGGAATGATTCAGATTCCTCTTTGCACAGCCACTAGAATATTTACGTCTGTCAGACAGGTTGCTCACGTCATTAAGCTTAGTTTGAGTCGGTTTGAGTCTGCGCGTCAGAAACGGAAGTGCTCAAAAATCGCTAAAAATGGGCTTCAACTGTCTCAACCGAGTTCCAATGAGATAGATCTGTCCATTTCTTATACTGTCTATGGGACTAGAAGACAAAACTGTTTTGTGATATGTGACATCTCTGTCATCACAAAAATCTACATGAACTTACTTTTCCTTCACTTTGTCTGCCTGATCCTTTAAATCTTCAGTCCCAGCTGGCATGTTTTCATCACTATCAGTTTCATCCACATTTATATTCATCTCTTCCTCAGATGTATCCTCTAGAGCTGCCTCTTCTTCCACGCTGCTGTCTGAACATGCACCAGCCTCACTTCCATCAGAGGAACTCTCTTCATCCTCTTCTTCATCTTCTTCACTAGAGGTCGACTCATACCTGCAAGAATTTAGGTGGAGAAATTCAGTATAGTATCATCAAGCTGGAAGAGCCAAGTTGAAAGCCAATGATATACATCCATTTGTTACTTGGCATAATAATTCTTTATTATAATTCATAAAAGTAATTGTCTTTTATCATATTGCTATTGTTGCCATTTTATAAAAGCAATAAGCCGTGAGATGCAGTCGGTGACTTTGATGTTATTATAGTAAAGGCATTTTGTATCATGCCTAACAATATTTCATTATTTAAAAATCTGTTCCAGCAACTCACCCTCCATTTAGAATTCCAACGAACTTCAAGCTCTTTTTGCCACCACTGGAAGCTGCACCAGCACCACTCCCATCCTTCCTCTTCATGATAGATTTCAGAGGGCCTGCAACTTTATTGCAAAGAAATCACTCTTGAAGGGGTTTTCCAGATTTATTTAAATCAACTAGAAACATTCCCAATACTTTTGAGATAAATGATATTACACAAGTAATAAATGTATGGTTGGATTTGATTTTATCCATTCTAAATTGACTGGATTGTGCCGTGACTTGTTGTGATTGTGATTGTGATTACATGAATGCCAAGAGGCTTTAAATTATTGCTGTTTATTACTGCGTTAACTACTGGCAACATGTTAGAGAGGCTGCATTACCTACAACAGTACAGTAGCACTGCAAAAGCGGAGCAATTATCTTAACAAGGCAATTTTTTTTCTTTGGAATAACTGTGCATATGAACATAAACAAGCTTTAAGAAATTAAAAAATTCTGTTGACATTTAAAAATAACAATGCTTACTCTCTGCAGAAGTTGTCTGTTCTTCACTGTCTTGTGTATCAGTGACGTAGAGACATTCCCACTGGATACCAATGCTTACTAACTCCACAGTTTTTTCCTTTGAAGATTCCACAGGATCTGTTTGAATGCTTTGGTCATTTTTTGAAATGTACTCCGGGTCAGTCACATCTGGAAACAACACTCCGACTGAACAAACTTCAGCAGGACATGTTTGCATTTGGGTATTGACTGTCTCTGGTTTTGCTATTGTCTCTTTGTCCAACATAATCTTGGACGTCCTCTCAAGTTCCTGAGCCCTTAAAGTTTCAAGATCTTGGCTAGTCTGAGTTAATCTTGTCTCAAGAACCTGGATTGACTCTTGTTGAAATTTGATTGTGTGTTGCAGGGTATCAATTTCTTGTTCTGTCTCACTTTTTAGCCCTAGAAATGACTCTGTTACCCAGACTGCCACATCTTCTGTATCCACTCCAGTCTGAATTCCCTCATCATGCATGACAGTAGCCTCAGTCGCAATAGCTGCATGACAAACATCAATAGTAGTTTCGACAGCAGCATCCTTGAGTGCTTGACGATTGAAGACTACCACAGTCTCAAGAGGAATGTCACTACCTACTGCTATGGATATTTTTTCTACAGGAGAGCTGGTTTGCTTGTTATCTTGTTCATCACTTTTGCTTTCTGGCCTTTTATTCCAAAGGGAAGGCGATGGTAGGGATCCTGGTTTAAAGGCTTCGACTACTGCATCAGTGGAGACTTGTAGTTTGAGCGTTGAATCAAGTTCTTCTGTTTTCTTTCGAAGTTCCAGAGCCAACCTTTCCTTTTCTGCACGGAGCATGGCAACTTCTCTTTCTAGAGCTGCTACTCCTTTCACTCTCTCTTCCATCTCTCTCAGCTGCCGAAGGGCTGTGGCCATCTGTTCCCGCACTGTCTGAAGCTGCACAGGAGGCAAAGTTCCTGAGTTGGAGGCTGGAGTGCTCCTTCCAGATGTCTGAGGACTTGCTCTGGTCCAGATCCCAGAAAGGGGGGTCTGCACAACAGGGGATATCTGTAGCAAGTGAGCATCTGAAGCAAGCTGGGTAGAAGCTACGGAGAAGTCCCTATTAGATCCACTGGCTTTGGAACTCACTTTGGAAAGGTCGGACAAATTGGAGCCTAAACCATTTGAAAACTGACTCTGCTCCTGTTGCAGACGGAGGCTAGTTTCAAGAAGTGTTCTCTCTACCCTTGGGTTGCGTGGTGGAGGTGGTGGTGGCACTTTGGACCAAGTAGTTTGACTGGGACTGACAACTGGTAATGGAGAAAGTGGTTGGGATTTACTAGGTGATGTAATTGTGCTCTGGAGAAAAGGTTGGTTAGTCTGGCCATTCTCACTGGTTGTTGAGGAAAGGGATTCAGTGGAGGTCCAGCCACTGGTCCGACCCCCAATACCCAAATTCCGCTGGTGCCCACGGTCACCCCGAGATCCCCTCCGAGGGTTCACATTAGCTCTACGAATGCTGTGTCCACTCTCGATTTCTTCAACATACTTGAGAAAATCAAGGTCCAGCTGGAATCCGTAGGGTGTCTGTACAGAATAGGAGCCACCTTGATCTGTTTCTTCCTCAGTAGAGCAATGAAAAGGGGCACTCAGATCTGCAATGCAAACATAGCAGATGCTTAGTTAATCTTGAAACAGTACTATCTATCGAGAGCAGCAAAACATGTACTTACTTGGCAGTTTGGAGGTTATGTGCACCGATTGGGTCATTTTAGGGAGCCTTCTGTTGCCCCTCCAAAAGACAAATCAGCACACCTGCAAACAACAGACAAAATTGACGTGCCATAGAAACATCAGACTAATGAAAAATAGATTGGGAGATGCAGAGCTGGTGACCTGCAACTGAACCTAAAAGCATCTCTAGACTGTTTGATTCTACAACATGCTTTTGATCCATATATGTAAGGGTTGAGGCAATGGTAGGTCCTAGATTGTCATAATTGACATGGGCTGATAGGTAATGGTGTCGATGCATGTTGCATTGCATGTTTATTCAGTCACAGCAACGATGGATAAGCCAAGATGACATTTTCTAGCTGAAACATGCTCTGGTCTTACATCATTGTAATAGTTGTTTTTAGACTGCACACATAGCCCTGAGGTTTTTGTGATCATCTGAATATTGTGACTAGCTCTCCAGCGAATCATTCATTTCAAAACAAGATTTGGCTGAGAAAAAATACTGCTTGTAACAAGTAAATTGTGTGCCTTATTGTATACCATGATCTTTTTATTTTTGTAGTATAATGGGTTATGCATTACTGTTAACACTTAGATGGCCTTTGTGCTGTTGTATGTATAGTGTTTCATTGCTTATGTTCCCAGACATTTTATAGAAAAATTATGCATTGTTCTGCACACCTGCTTTTCTCTTTCTCTACTGTTCATTTTCTTTTTTTGCTCTGTTTAATATTCTGTTTTAAATTACAAAATTGTAATTGTAGTATTGCACACTTGTAGCGTTATTCATTTCGCTGACTGATAAATTGCTTGTCTTTTTCTTAATTTCTTATTTTTATACAAATTCATCTGCAAAATAAATAAATGTGTAATTTTGTTACTTTAAACTCATTTAATGTACTATAATAATTTATCAAGTTTGACCAATTTTGTACTTCATTCTTGATTATGATTGTAAATATCATTATACAACCCCATATAAAGCCAAATAACTTAATTACTTAATTACTTAGCACTGTTTTCAGACTAGATGATACGCAATGAAATTGAAAAAGTATAAAATTCTGCTGTTCAGTGCATCAACAGAATTAGAATAAAATATTGTTGAGAGGGAATACAGAGGTTTTCTTTGGGCATATTACCAAGGTAATACTACAAATTATATTATTAACTTGACACTTTTAGTGAAATCTTGACTTTACAATGTCATAGTGCTCAGTATGTCATCATAGTATGTCACCCTTTTAGTTTAAAGGTACAGTAAGCAATTTTTGAGAAACGCTGTTGATATTTAAAATCACCTAAACAAACACACCCCTACTCAAAAGGATCATACGTCTATCTTGATAGCTCTGCTCCCAAATTCACTAATCACGACCACCATGTAGCACAGGCACCTCCTTCCTTATGAGTGTATACACCCCTTACTGCTGATTTGCTACAAGTGTGTTTTGGTGCTCGTTCCGATCCACTTTCAGTGAAGCTGAGCTGACATGAACAAAACCCGATGATCATATTTTCCAGCATGATATAAGAATGATAAACAGCATTTTGCATCTGAATGAAGAAAATATGACTTATTGTACAAAGAAGTTCACTGCTCAATGTCTTAAATTTGCTTCTTTGATCAGTGACCTTAGAGCATAATCTTAAATATTTCTCATTCATTAATTATTTCTGAGTTTTCATTGTGATCCCGACAGTAATTATTACCATCCAATATATTGTATCGCTATATCATGTCACCATTACATTAATTTGATAAGATTTCAATAAATAACACAACCCTCACATATTGATATTAACTCATATTCTGCACATCCTTTAGGATGCAAAATTTCAATACCAACAGACAGAGCAGGCCATGGAAATATTAAAGCACACGCGCACACACACACACACACACACACACACACACACACACACACACACACACACACACTCACACACTGTCCCTGACAGAGGAGGGGGAAGCATGTTACACATAACTGTTTTCACAGAGCCCCAGGCACATTCCACCAGACACTTCCTATTTCACACAGTGCTAATATGACCAGGCTCGGACATGTCATTCAAGCACAAAGACTCCACAAAGGCAGCAAACAGCTTGAATGCAGGATATAATGAGCACACAAAAAAAAAAACAGAAGCACTACACTGGTTAAAGTGGTGCTGGCAAAGGCTGCGTCTAATTAAAAGCATACTGAGTACCGTTTGATCACATTTAACAGGCCAACGCTGTTTTTTCCACTGACTGAGCAAAGTAACGGTACCATGTGGAGACTGAACCCGAATGCTTCAATATGTTTTGCATTGGACAAACTGACTGTATCTGGCGCACTGCAGCATGTTGTGCATGCAGCTGACCAGGTTTCCAGTCCCTGCAACTACTACAGTCTAGCCTGTCAACTCAAAGCGTGTTCTCTTGATTTGCAGCTTGCAGGACTTCCCCGTCCCTCCAGCTGTGAGCTGAGAGGTATCACTGTGTTTGCCTGCTGGTAACAGCCTAATTACAAGGCAAGAGGGGAAAAACACATTCCTGTCTAACTCCAGCGCCTCTTAACCAGCATGCTACAAACATGCCAGGCTCACAAAAACAAAAGCGTATCCAGCATTAAATTTGACAAAGAACTGAACATTTACACTACAAGATGAAAGTTTGGACACACCTACCATTTTTTGTTATTATGTTTTTCCACATTTTGGAGGGGAAAAATCCACATTTTGGAAACATCACGACTACAAAATAACACAAATGGAAGTATGGAAATTATGTATCGACTAATTTAAGCTTCTCCGAAGTCGCCATCCCCAGATTCCAGTTCGGGACACTTGGACATTGATCCAAATTCATGAGTTAATTCCTGGGAAGCATTCTGAAGATTATAAAAGAAGTTTCCACGTATGCTGGACACTTGTTTATATTTGTCCACAACCCTATTTTAAGTGAGAAATCTTTCGATTTTTAAGAAGACGAGAAGCATAAGCTCAATCGAGTTCAAACGTTTGACTGTTTATCATCTATGTCAGTGCTTGTCAAGTCAAATCAGAAGAAATCTGTGTTCTAACCCTGTCACTTTCATTCAGTTCTGGTCCATAAAAAAATAAGAGCTTTGTGAATAACATTCAACACTTTGAACATGGGGACAGTGACTTCTCAGAGCAGGCAAATAACTGGAACAAATCTTTCACTGTGGCGTTGTCTGAATGGGAGTCATGTTTTGAAAGTGACCTCATAGCACTCCCTCCCGTTTTCCTGCAGAGGAAGCAGGAGGTCTCTATTCCCATTATATGTTATGTGAACTCTGCAGGCTTGGCAAGGTCACATCTTACTTATAACAGGGCCATTTTTATGAGTGGGCAGTCCCATAAAAATATTTGACAGAGCCTTCTGACGCCAGCCTTAAAGCACTGTCAGGAAACTGTGTCCAATCACATGACTTTTAGGAATAGTACACCAAACAATTGTCATCATTTATGCACATTCAAGTTGTTTGAAACCCATGTGACTTCCCTCAATAGAACACAAAATTAGATATTTAGCAGAATGCCCAGGCTTCTCCTTTCCATATAATGGAATCATAGTTACCAGAGGTTTTCAAGCCCCAAAAAAGAAACCACCATAAATGTAGTCAAATGTACAACTTGTGCGCTATATTTCATATATTCTGAAGCAATATGATGGGAATAGATAGATGGGAATAGTTAGAAATACAGGCCATTATACTATGTTTCAGTAAATTACTTCAATTTTGTTGTTTATTGGCTCTCAACCTCATGGGTTCTTGCGTGTCACACGCTCACATTTGAGCTTCTGTCTTTACCACATTTGATGTGCTCTATGTGTGTTAATCATTGTTTAGATGTGAATTAAATCTGTTCACCATATAAAGCAATCATATATCTTCACAAGGCTTGGATTAATCTGCTCGATTCATATGGATTAGTTTTACAATGACCTTTTTGTATCGCCAAAGTTTTGGTTGCGTGGACTTTCAGTTGAAGAACAGAAACTTCTCTTTAAATGATGACACAATTTTCATTTTGAGTGAACTAAGAAGACTTGGAATATAGAGCACATTTATATGGAAACATGATTATTTTAGGGCATTTGTCATTTTGGAGCTCTGTAATTGTTTTATGTAAAAGCATTCTGCTAAATATCTCTTTTTTTGTTCAACATATGAAAATTATTAATCTTTGGAATTATTGTACAGTACTTCATAGTGCCCTTTGTCTTCATGAGGTTAGAGTCTTCATTTTTGGGTGGACTGTTCTTTTAAGCTACAGAAAATTGCATTATTGTTTTACCAGTGTCCCAGCCTGCGTAGCAACACAGCTGCTCTTTCCTGAAGGGAAGTGGGCCTGACAAGACCCCAGGGTCTCCTGGAAAAGCACCCATTGTCTTTCAGGACAGTGAGAGACATTGCTAGACATTTGATTAATATAGCGAAAGCTGCTTCCTCAAAGACCAGGCTAGGAAAAATAAACAAGGAAACGAAACCAGTGCAAATGGTCTAAAAACGACATCCCTAGTGAAATTAGCTAATTTTTCAGGATACAAAAGCTAATGTTTAAACTTTGTAGATGCTCCAGGAAATAAAATTTTATTTTAAAGACCAAAACATGTTATTCAGTGAACATCAATCACATTTATCATGCATATGTGCACGTCTAACAAACTTCACTCAACGTGAATTGGCTTTGAAGATGGCTGAATCCTTCTACTGTAATCTCATATCAGTTCACATCTATGAAAAAAAATATTGATTAAATGATAATAGGGTTACATTTTTACTAGTCTCAGCGTCAAACGGCACACCCAAAGTCTGTTAACTGAACATCTGACTCATATTGCACACAAAAAAAGCACACAAAGAAATAGAAATAGTTAGTTAAAAAAACTGCCAGTTCAAAACGGATTAGTTTCGAGGGGTCAATGCGCGCCATTTACAATTTAGAAATGTCGTTTTAACCAAACATTTGCAAGTTGTTGCTACAATAAACACTTTTGAAATACAGCTAATCGCTAGATTTGCCAGTTTGAGATTCGTGGCATCAAATATTTTAAAAAGATTCAATTTATTTTGAAGCACTTACTAGTAACTACATCACATATTGAGAGAAGAACGGTATTTTTAGGTTTAGTTAATTTTTTGTAAAATAGAGTGGTGCAGGTATGACGTCAGAGCCTGGAAGACTACTGTAATTCGTCGCTGTGGGATCCTATGGGATTTTATAATGGGGTTTTTCGATTTATTTATGTGTAAAATAAAGCCTGTGGTAAACATAACTTGACTATACTTTGACGTTTCGTTTTTGAAAATGTACGTTTTTAATAAGTACGCTAACTAGATAAGATAGCTTGGTGTGTGAGTGTGTGCAGTGTACATTGTAGAACAAAACATCAAAGTATCATCAAGTTATGTTTACCACAGGCTTTATTTTACTCATAAATTGAAAAACCCCATTATAAAACTCCATAGGAAAATCAGCGAACCAGCGGGGGAATTCGACTTCCGGGTTCTGAAGTCATACCAGCACCACTCTTTTGAAAAAAGCATGTTATGCCACACACAGAATTATAAAACAAAACTGCATTTATCTTTATATAAAATGAAACAGCATGCCAACACATAGAGCATGCAGCACTAGACATGTATCAACAGAATCACACATATCAGGACACATTCAGTGACATCATAATAAAGCTGAACAAATCTGGCAAAACATGAGAGTGCTCTTGCAAGATCAATAAGTACATGTAGAATACATGTTTTAATGACTGCACAACAAGGTTAATGCTAAATATTAATATATTAAGAGGTTGATCACCAAGAACATTATGCAATTGTTTTAGGATGTTCCCCTGGGTAGTATGGCTTGAAAAAAAACTTTATAAAATACCGACTGATGGAACAAACTCTCAACATGGTTGCACTATTTGACACACTTACATAAAAAAAAGCTATTATTTAGTTTTTTGGTGTACAATTTTAGTAAAACACTACTTAGTGCATCTTTAAAAAAGCCTGATAGAGGTCAGCTGCTGTGACACAGTTTGGTCAATAACAGCAACATCCTTCCATTGTTTCTAAAAGCTGCTTCAGAAAATGGACTCTTCCTGTGAAAAAAAAGCTAATTTTAAGTAAAAACAGATTCTCAAGGCCAGTAACAGACACTAGCGGATTCATTATTTAGTGGTGCTTTCTTCAGCAAGCATCACTGCTATTACTGATCATCCTCAAACATCGGGTTATGTAAATTTCCCACACTGTGCGTGCTATAAATAGGGCTACACGATATTGAAGAAAAATGAAATATTCGATAACTCATTAAATAATGTGATATTCGATATGTGATGATAATACTTAAATGTGTGTCTTTAAACATGACCGTGCTTAAAGTGTGTCAAATAAATAAAAAGTGTATTTCAAATGTATTTAAAATTATATAACCAACATACATTTTTTTTTCGCATCCCTACATATTCTGAAAGTGAACCACAGTGTTTTACTGTAGCATAAGTAAGAGTAATTTTAACATCAGTGTAACCAGGGGGTTTAGGGTTTCAGGCAGGCCTACATTAGGTTTATTTAACAGCAGAAACTGAATAATCAAATGTAAAAAATAAATAAATAAATAAACGCTGCGTGCTTAGTCTTCACTGTATTAAACATACACTGATTCTTATTAAAGCAACAGAAATTATTCAGTCAAGAGCAGTGAGTGTCTCATGTCTTTTGTTCATGACCCCAGTTATTGCAAGCCGTATGTTAAATAGCTCAAACATGAATAATACCTCAAATTGTGCAGCTTGTTTAGGAGAAGTGTGCTATTACTTTTAAGAGGTCACTTTTGAAGGAGGGACCCCAGTCACAGACACCAAAATGTCATAGATACTTGAGGTTGGGCACTTTTGACTTGTAGCACTATAGGCAACAGCTTAGCAAGCATAGTATGTGTCAGTATTCATTATGACAAATCTATATGTGAAGTTGTAATCAAGCTCACCTCTGCATATAATGAACAGAATGTTCAGTTCATTATATCTAGCACTTTATGTGTTTATTCTGGGGTATTCTTGGCCTTGACAAGCAGAAGGTTGATCTTACATGAGTCTATTTACAACTTGATCCTGTCAAATTCAGTGTAGCTCCCCCATAACAGTACATGACAGTATGTTTCTTCCACTTCATAGATCATTTGAAGTGTCAAGTAGTGCAAGAGAGAAAGTTTGATAGTCGCTAGGGGTGTAACACCACACAGGAGTCACAATTCGGTACGTACCTTGTTTTTGGGGTCACGGTTCGATATGAGTTCGGTACAATACAAAAATTGGTCACACTTAAATTTAGTGTCCAACTCTCACTATTAACTAACTACTAACTATGACTTTTGTCTCAATAAACCCATAATTACAGCTTATTAGTAAGTAAGGTTGTTAAGTATAGGATTAAGGGATGTAGAATAAAGTCATGCAGAATAAGGTATTAATACGGTATGCTTTATAAGTAACAGCCAATATCCTAGTAATATGCTAATAAGCAACTAGTTAATAGTGAGTGCGAGCCTTTCAAAGTATACTCCTTTGTCCGTGAGTGCAGAAAGATGCATTCGACACATGCACACTATCTAGGGGACTTGTTTTCAAGCGCTCAAGTCATTCGCACATGCGCTGTTCTTCTTCTGCTCTTTTTCCTGTTGTGGCAGTTAGCAAATAGCGTTGCATTACCGAGTGCGCCACCTTTTGGATAGGAGTGTGGATTCTCCAGTGATGTGTGACTGACTGTATTCTTCGTCTGACTGCATGCACCGAACCATGGTGTTCTTACCGTGACTGTTCGGGACGAACGCATGTACCGTTACACCCCTAATAGTCACACATGAGCTTGTTGAATCAACAAAGCCATTTTGCTAACTTCATGCCAGACGTAACTACTAAATTGATGTCCCTATCCCTTCAACACACACACACACACACACACACACACACACACACACACACACACACACACACACACACACACACACACACACACACATACTTCATGTCTGCCAACCCGATGTCACTAAAGCCTAGATCACTAAATTCAATAATAATAACTATGCAAACTGTAAAAAATTGGCTGATTTGAAAGGCTCATACTCCCACAAGTTTCCTATACATCCAATTGTATTTTCTTCATACTGGCTACAAAATGGTTCCTTTATGAAATCACTTTCATGTTACCTTTCTTTTTTAAGAATTATCGCAGTCATTATTGTTGTGCTTAACATTCAGATAACTTCATGTGGAGACTAAATAATACCCTTCACTGACTTTCATTGAACTCCATTGTATAATTTACCTTCACTGTCTTCTCTGCATCTCTCCTCTTTCCTAGCTTACCTCCTCGTCTAGCTGTCTAATAAACCTGGCATTTTATATTACGAATATTGTTGGCTATTTGACTAATTGTTTTTGTTCCTCTTTTGTAAGTCGCTTTAGATACAAGTATCTGCTAAATACAAACATATAAATGAACTGTCACAGAACAGATAAAAACAAACAAAAAACTAAGTCAAAGACCGATTTAAAATGTTCTGATGCCTGTAAACATACAGATATAAAGGCAGTGACTTTGTGATGTGCTAATTGGTGTAACGTTTTCAGACAGAGCTCTGTCTCCCAGGCTGGTACAATGTTCGGTATTATCCACACATACCGACAAATAATGTGATTTAGAGGAAGAGAAAGTCTCTAGAACATGCTGCTGTGAACACTGCAGGCTCTATTCGCCTGTAAACAACTTATACATATTCGGATGAACAAAGAACTATTGTCAGGGAAGTGAGTCAAATCATGTCCCACTATTTAACTATATTAGATTAAGGATGAGATTGTATTAGACCACATTTTATAGTGAATCAATGCAAAGGAGCAAAAGCCAGTCTTACTTAGTATGGGGCACACAACAATCAGTTTTTACTATTATGATATGAAAGCACAGTATATGTCAGCATTGTTCTGAATGTAACTCTTTACATGTATTCCACTTAATATGTAGAAGGAGAAGGGCAAGTGGAGGGGCGACCCAGACAGAGGAATGGCCCATAAATAGAATCATGAGATCTGAAGCATGTGATTCTTTAGTGTTTTGGAGGCAAGTTTAATTTTCAAGCTACAGAACTTTTTTGGGACAACAACAATAATAATAATAATACGTTTATTTTATATAGCGCCTTTCTCAAACCCAAGGTCGCTTTACATAGTGGAAAGGCACAACCAAAACAATACAACAAAGACAAGTAATCTGTGTGAAGCTATGAGTTTGGTGTGGAAAAATGTTCCTTAAACAAAAAGGTCTTGAGATGAGCTTTAAAGAGGGAAAGTGAAGGACAGTCACGAAGAGATTGAGGGAGGCTGTTCCAGAGTTTGGGGGCCAAGACACTGAAGGATCTGCCACCCAGGGCAACAACTATTATTGTTAATAGTAGTTTTGTCTGCAGAGAACATTATGCAATGCCATATTTTTTTTAAATTTGAACTGTTTTCTCCCTTTGTTCATATAGCATTAATAATTTTTTTTATTAATAATATTTATTTATTCATTGCATTCCAAGTAATGCACAAAGAGACTTTGAGTATGCATGGTACAAAACACATATCATCTTTTTTTCTTTTTTGTATTATCATACATCTTTTTTTGCAATACTGTTAATTTAGGGCATGTTTGAATGCAAATTAAAACCCTGATTTCTGTGACATTATTTTTCTTACTCTAAATAAATCAGGTTAAATGTTTTAATAAAAGAAAAAAGGCTTCAGATAAGGGTTTGAGATGAGATTTAACCCTTCACTATAGTTTAATCACTCAATAGCTTGTTTGGCACAAATGTTTTCTGTAGTT
Organism: Rhinichthys klamathensis goyatoka; assembly: GCF_029890125.1. NCBI lineage: Eukaryota > Metazoa > Chordata > Actinopteri > Cypriniformes > Leuciscidae > Rhinichthys > Rhinichthys klamathensis. Next base: position 9,116,156 of record NW_026606587.1, on the reverse strand, counting down.
ATATTGATAAACCTATAATCTTCCCATGAATTTAATAATTAATAAACAGGGTTAAATGGTTGAGCTGAACACACAAACTAAATTAATTTTAGCTTATATATGCCTAAGATATCTAACAGTTCTCCTATTAGATAATAATAAACGTGCCAAAAAAAATAATAATAATAGTCAAAAAGGCATAAAGTCCCGTAGCCTATATCTCTCATATTGCGATACAACGTATTAAATATCAAATTATAGCAGTGACAGCCAAGCTTTATCATTGTTAAATCGATTATGTTAAACCAAAACCTTTAACTATCATCAAAGTAAGAACAATCTGGTTATAGAAGAAACAGCGCTCTCCATATTGATAGTCTGCAGACTTTTCGGAAGTCAAGAAAATGTTCTTACCCTTTGGGTGAAGTTTGCTATTTAGTTGTTTTTTTTTGCGCTATAACAATCCGGATATGTGCTGATTTATTTTCATCCGTCAGACGAGCAGTAGTTAGCGTTCATTCCGAGTTGGTGAATTATTAACGGTGTGTGGCGGGATCCAGTTGAAATAAAGTGTTTAACTGTATCGCTCGCGCTCATGGGCGGCGCTCGTGTCTTCTGCTGGCATCGCTTTGAATGGGTGGTCCTGATTTCTTCCCACCCATGTAACTACGTCGTAATCTTCATGTTCAAGAGCTCTACATTTAGACCGATCTGAGTCAGGCACACATATTGAATATCCCAGACTGGAATTCCCCAAGAAACCCAATTATTGAATGCAAGGGGCCCAAATTCTCACATATTAAGACAGACATGCAGGCAGATGTGCTCTTATGTGTTAAGTAGCTATGGTTAGTAAATGTGCATAAAAATAGCTTTTTAAAAGTTGATATATAGGCTAGGCTAGGTCTGAACACAATAAAAGCCTGTAAAATGATTGGATACATTAGGCCTATATACATATTATGCAGGGTTTGGCCATAATATTTATATATGGCATTGTTCCATGTAGCCTATGACAATAGCAACAGATCTAATATGGACTGTATGTGAACTGTATAGACAGATTTCAGTTTTTTTATATATACAATTAATTTATAAAAATATTTCTATTGAAAATATAGGCTACTACCGAATATTGTGTTAATCCATTACAATATATTGAATGATAGGCTACATACGAAAATGCTGCTTTTATTTACTCAAAACTATGTGACAATATATTTAGGCTACTTATTGTAATGAACACAATTTTATATTCAATATTACACTTCATAATATATGTAGCCTACTTGTAATAAAATATGGTACTATTGAACATATACTGTAGGCCTATATGTACCTACTCAATATAGGCTTTCACCTCCTCCCCACGCCAGCTCCCAAGTAGAAGGAGTTGGGTGAAATGTTCTGGATGATATCAATCCACAATCTGACTTGTGTGATGCAGCCTAGAATCATAATTCCATTATGTTCGTTTGTTTAGCCGGAGGACTGGTCCCCCATGGTGTATGGTTTGCAAGTTTTTTTTCTCTCCATTTCTGTCACCTGTTGAAGTCTGAGTTCCTTTCAACTGTCGCCTCTGGCTTGCTTATATGAGAACAATATTATTGCTTTGACTGCACTGACACTATTGGACGAGAGCTGAATTGAGCTGCATGATGTCATCACTGTTTTCTCCAGAGCTGCTTTATCGCTAAATTGAACTCATTTCATACACAGTTATTGAACTGAACTGAATCAACACTGAACTGACTTCAGCTGAACAATGACACTTTTGTCTTTTTAGCGCTGCTTTACAGCAGAATCGAATTCTGTCTACATCATTGATTATTATTTTCCTATTTATCACTGTAAAGCGTTGAAACAATCTGTATTGTATAAAGCACAATATAAAGGTAAATAATATGGCAACATGTGCAATATGTACATAATTATGAGGAAACTATATATTTTGATATATATTTGTAAAATCTAATTTTTCACATGTTCCCATGACTTTAAGACAAAAAGTTTTAATTTTTCCCTAATACCATCACACATAGCCTATTTTCATTTATGAAATGTAAAATATGGAAACAAAAACAAACACTAGTTTCCCATGGAAATGTATTATATTATATTTTCAGTATATTCCCATTTATGCTATACTTTTTGTTTTGTAAGGGATTAGCATAGGCCCTATTGGTCTCTCCTAATCTGTTATTCACCTATATCTGGTTCAGTTACATCTATCTAGTGATTTAAATACAGCTAAAAAACTATCCTTATTGAGTCATTAAGTAGGCTACTCTAAACGTTTTTAAATGGTTAAAATGGTGATTAAATTGGTGTTTCCTTTCCACCTAAATTCATTAAAGGAATAGTTCACTTTAAAATGAAAACTCGGTCATAATTTACTCAGACCTGTATTAATTTCTTTCTTCTATTGAACACAAAAGAAGATATTTTGAAAAATGTTGGTAACCAGATTGGGTTGCTACACCATTGGCCTCCATTGTATTTTTTTTTTTTTCTTCTATGGAAGTCAGTGGAGTCCATCAACTGTCTGGTTACCAACATTCTTAAAAATATCTTCCTTTGTGTTCGGCAGAAGAAATAAACAACTTGAGGGTGAGTAAAAGGACAGAATTTTCATTTTTAAGTGATTCTTTTAAGCAGTCAATGGCGTTAGTTTGCGTTTGATTCGACAGGTGGCGCGAATTTCTGCAGCTCTTACGGATGTGACGACGGTCACTGAACCAGAGAATAAGAAAAAGACTTCCGGCCCGCTGGTCCTTTCCTTCTTTTACTGTCTATGATCCTTTCCTGGTCCTTTCGATGCTGCTGCATCTGACCCAGGATCAGCTTCACTCCCTTACATTCTCTTCATGGTTGTGGGGTATCGTTCAACTAAAACTGATTCAGCAACAGACTCGCATTGAACAGTCGATTTCACCTTGACACCAAGTATGGCGTCGGCTACGAAAATTATCCAGAGACTGAGGAATTATTTGTCAGGGGTGAGATGATGATGATGATGATGATGATGATGATGATTTTAATCGTTTATCAGTCATGCACTGTTCGACGTACATTATGACAACGGGTAGAAAAAAACGTCCGTGTATGCATGTGTGTATTTGCTTGCTTGTCTCTTGAGTTGGTAACCAGAGGCTACAGAAACTTCACATCATAATTCTTGACTTAAGGTTTAAAAAGATTTATTTCCTCAGGGAAATTATCATCACCGTTACAGATAAGATTCTGAGTTAGGATGTTTCTGTAATACAGCCACAGCCATTTCCATGTCTATATAATACTTTGTTCAGTACATTGACTTTTCTCGTTCCTTAACAGCAAGATCTCCAATCAAAACTACAACTTCGGTACAACGAAATTGCAAAGAGGTAGATATATTTGCATATTTCACATAATACTTTAAGGTCTTGAAATGGATTATCACTTTATCAGTAACACTTTACAATAAGGTCTCATTCATTAACATTAGTTAATGTATTAAAGGGGTCATATAATGCCATTTTTGTACAAGCTTATATGATTCTTTAGGGTCTAAATTAAAAGTTTGTAATATACTTTAATTTAAAAAAAAATTCATTAGTATTGTAAGAAAACACTTATTTTACCTGGTCAAAAACAGCTCTGTTTTCAGCACGCCGTTTCAGTGCATATGACTTTAAATGATCATGAGCTTTGCTCACCCCGCCTCTCTGTTCTGTGTGTACACCGTTTGTAACACAATAACGTGTTGTTCAGTATAAACGTGGGATTATGAATTGTATTGAGAACGTCGTACATAGAAAACATGCCGTAATGTACCGTGAGTGTAAACCTTAGACGCATTCATTGTGAAGCGTGCAGCTAGCGATTTGCAAAGATTAATATAAATTTTAGTATAAAGTTTAATAAAATGTTACACTCACTTCAGTTCTTCTGGAGGTTCAGCAGGAACACGAATAGCTGGTACCGATCCTTTTTTCATTAGCAGCTTCTTAGCAAAACCAGCTCATACTGACCCTCGTTTATAAGCAGTCTGGTGTGTGAAATGATTTGCGCAAACATGAGAGCATTGACGTTGCTCATGGGGAATATTCCCTTCGAAAACAAATTCAGCCACTGCGTCTTCAGCGGTTCGGATTTGGGAACATTAAAATGACTGCTGTGTTCGTTATTACACCCAAGAACAGAACACCACAGTCACTTAGACGCCATTCTGCTTATAGACAGTGCTCCAGCATATCAACAATGACCGCGCCGGTCAATCAACAATCGTGGGAGGGGCGTGCGAGCTTGTGACGTCACACGGTCGAACGGCTCGATTTGAGGCAGGGGAAAACATATAAGGAGATTAAAACAAAAACACTGGATAGATTTTTATCATTGTATGATGGTTGTGTACAGGCACTGCCAACACACATTGTAACTTGTAAAAGTGCATATACCATTATATGACCCCTTTAACTAACATAAACTAACAATGAGCAATACATTTGCAGTAGCCCTATTTATTAATTTTTGTTAATGAAAAATACAGTCGTTCATTGTTTGTTCACGCTAGTTCACAGTGCATTAACTAATGTCAACAACTACAACTTTTGATTTTAATAATGTATTAGTAAATGCTGAAATTAAGGAAGATTAATAAATGCTGTAGAAGTATTGCTCATTCTAAGTTCATGTTAACTAAAGTAGTTTACTGATGTTAACTAATGAAACCTTATTGTAAAGTGTTACCGGATTATCTAACTGAAACCAACGTAATGTATTTTATTATATTAATATTTTATTGATTTTTATGAATGGGTAGTTGACAGATTTATGTAAAAAAAAAAAATCATTTTGTCTTCATTTCAATGGTTCTGCAGTGAAAACAAATACATTTAGTTTCTTTGCGGTCTAGAAATATAGACTGTCCTTTTTCTTTGAAGACAGTAAAGTTGTTGTCATGTGAACTACCCAATATATTTATGTATTTATGTTTACTTTAATAACCTTATTTTCAAAATAAGTTCTGATGACAGTGAGTGCAATCATTAATCCATAGTGAATATTTATTAATTTCATTTATGGTAGGTCTCAGCCACCTCCCAAACTGCCTGTTGGACCCAGCCATAAATTTGCAAATAACTACTACTGTCAGAGAGATGGACGCAGAGAGTCTATTCCACCGTCTGTGATCATGTCTTCCCAGAAGGCCCTAACAGCTGGAAGGTGGGTTGGCATGGCTTAATTTACATTATTAAAAAATATTTTGTACAGTGTATATTTTATGTTTTCTAGTAGACTTTTCTTTACACAAGCCACCTCAATAGAAAGTACATAATAGGCAGCTAAACAACAATCGTTAGATAGGCTGTGAATACCTATTTTGGAGAAGCTCTTATGTAAATACAGTGTTATGAACCATTTGTGTATCTAGATTTGGTAAGATTGCATCTACTCCGTTAATTGATATTTAATTTGTTCTGAATTAAGTACCTCAGTCTAAAAAAAAAAGTAATTATGTTCCTTGACAATGGAATTCATTATTTGGTTTGTTTTATGAAGATTTTGCTGGCTTGTTATTAACAGTTGGGTGTAATGCATTATTAACAGTTGGGTGTAATGCATTACTACTAATTAATTAATTACTTTTCCCTTGAAAAAGTAAAGTGATGGATTACTCTTATTTTTTCTGCAATTTACTGATGTGATTGCATTTAATACTTTAATGCAAAAATCTAACATCTAATGTTAAAATGCATGTTTTTAATGTGACCTTCACCCTTTCAATGCTTTGGTCAGTTCAATAATAATGTATGCATTTTTTTATATTATTTATTTGAAAGAATTAAAAGAGCAGTATCCTGTATTGTCCATCCTTGTATTGTTAAACTGGTCAAGGTTGATATGGGATTTAGAAAGTAATACGTAATGAAATGCTTTTTACAGAGAGTGGAGATGTAATTAGTAGCTAGTAATTAATCACTTTTTAAGAGTAACTTTACCAACACTGGTTATTAATAACCCAATACATAGAATAATCCCAAAGTTATTAGCAAGTTAGTTTTTTTCCCAGGCATGTATTTTATTCTTTCCATATGCATAAAAAGGAAAAGTGATTGTTGTGGAACAGAATTTCTTGACATTTTCTGTGCTAACATGATAATGCTATATACGGTTCTCCTCATAAGTTTACATACCCCTTGCAGAATATGCAATAAAAGCTGGGGGTGTAAACTTTTTGAATTGGATGATAGGGGTAAATTGTACTTATTTTGTTTTTGGGGAAACAGCTTTTGAAGGGCATTGCAAATTTTTTTTTTTTTTTTTTAAAAGGATCTTTAAACAATATACGAAAAAATGTACACATGGCCAAATCCATGGCGGCTCCAACTTGCAACTTCCAGGAATGCTAACATCTTGGTGCCAGATACCATAGGACACCTTCAGGGGTCTTGTAGAGCAGGGGTTCTCAAACTTGTTCTGCTGGAGAACCCCCATCCCAGCGCATTTTTTTATGTCTCCCTTATCTGACACCCAGTTCAGGTCTTGCAGTCTCTACTAATGAGTTGTATCAGGTGTGTTAGATGAGGGAGACATTTAAAAAATGTCAGTGCTGGGGTTCCTCGAGGACATGTTTGACAACCCCTGTGTTAGAGTCCATGCCTAGGTGGGTCAGCGCTGTTTTGGCAACACACGGAGGACCAACAGCATATTAGGCAGGTGGTCATAATGTGTATGACCATCGGTGTATGTAAACATCTGTTATGAAAAACAGCTTATTCAAGACTAGTAAAAAAATAACAGGCAATTTTTATGATCCCTCTAATTTTCTTTTAATATTATTAGCATCTTGCATATTCTTCAGGTGGTATGTAAAGTTATGAGCAGAACTGCATACATCTATAGCACTTTGTCATGGTTTATTTTGGTGCCTTAGTCAATACGTGCATGTATTAGCCAGGGTATTAACATGATAAATAAAATATGAAAACATCTTAAATTATATATTCATATTTTAATGAATTTTACTTGTCTAAATTTCAATTAGATTTTTTTTTTTTGTGAAAATGGGGCAGAAATTGACAGAATTTTAAATTCTGTCAAATTATGCCTTTCCATAATAATTGTCATGAATCTCTTAATATTTTCTTTTTTTGTTTCACAGTGAGGTTTCTGGAAAACTCAAATGCCCTGTTGTCCCCGGGCCCCAGGCGAAGGAACTTCCAGTGAGCGCTGACTAAATGTATAGTGTAAAATATGTGTAACTCTTAATAAAGGATGTGTATATACAAGAAACATATTCATTGTACTATTTTTGTTTATTATGATTTTTATTTTTTTTATTTCATGTGTTCTTCACAGCTTTACTAGTACTTCCTGAGTAATTGATGACCATAAACAAGGAGGTTTTGGTTGTTTTTGTTTATCTTTTTTATTAAGTAAGTTTTCACAATGCAAACCTTGTGACAACCTACTAACAGTGATTGGAGAAGGATGTCTTTTAAATATAAAATACAATCTAAAGGGAAAATCAATCTTCAACTGCACATCTGTTAGGCTCTTCACCGATATGTGCTGTAATTATGAAATCAGCAGAAATTAAATGAAGTGGAATAAAATGACATTATATAAAGCACAACATTCAAATTGCCCCATTATAAATGTAACTGCTCTAGCATGCCCCGTTTATTAAATAATAATAACCTTGTCCTAAAAACACAGTGCCTTACTGTATTTAAATGTGATTTTATTATATTCATGTTAATTAAACATCTATAGCAAAAAATATTGGACAGTATTCACAGAAACATAAATAATATTTAAGTTTTGATCTAGGTGTTTGAAACTAACATACGACAACTGCTGGAGAAAAATCTTTTGTGTAATCAAACGTAATTGGAATGTATAATACATAATTATATATAGACAACACAATCAGACTAACACAAACGATTGTAACTTTCAATATCTTTTGAGGACTTATCCAAGTTTCTGAAGGCTTATATCAATGAATTCATGTTTCCGAATCAACTAAACGTTTAGTCAAAGAAGCTAGCTGTAGAAAGCTTCTAGAAGCAGATGTAAAGCCAGCTGCTTTTATGTGTGAACCCAATCTTTGTGAACACGAGATGGCAGTAACAGAGCTTAAATATGGCAGGGTAGGGTTGGTAGCATAGGTTGGTAGTGGTACACAGTGTAGGCTACTAATTTATACTATTTGACCCTTTATTAAAAATGGTCTGGATCTAATTATATTTCACATTTTTTATTTTTTTTGGAACTCTTGTAGAGGAAAAAAACAATAATCCCGAGGTCCAAATGCGGTTGAATGGTGGATTCGGCTCTCTGAGTCGTAATTGTCCCTCGGTTGTATCCGTAGAAAGTTCTCCTGGTTGCCGTAGTGACGTCATGGGTGAACGTTTTTGAATCGTAAACTCATGTGTGTAAAAATTGGGAAACATTAACAGCTCATGTTTTTGCAGTTTGGAGTGATATACGCCTGAAATAGCCATGAACGTCCAGCCTTCAAATCCCAATAACCCGATAGTGTTTTTCGACGTCACCATTGGAGGGCAAGTAAGTTTGAATTCACATTGTTGTCTTCATTAGCAGATCAGCTAACGTTAACTGACACTACATTACACTTTTAAACATGTGCGCTACCTACTTAAATAGAAACAAATAGCATTTGGGGCATCAGAGTAAGCTGTCAAGTTGGCCAAGATGCTACTCTCGCTTGATTTCTAAAAATGCTTATGGTCTCAACTTTACTGATTGATTATCAAGTGTCATTTCATCTCAAGCGGTCCAAATATTTAAACGTTGGTTGCCTGACCATTTCACTTTCTTCTTTTTTATAATCTTTTTTTCTTTTTTTAACTTGTTTGATTGGTTACCTCTAATTTGGGGTACTTTGGACGATTACAGAAACCTCAATATGACAGCTGAGGATGCTCCTAGTTTCTTGACACAAAAACTGATTTTTAGAGCACATTACATATTACATATATCCAGAGGTGGGCTGTCAGGGCCATCAGGGCCTTCTCTGCTGGCCCTGTCAAAATATAATATAATATAATATAATATATAATTAATATATAAAATATATAAAAAAAAAAAAAAAATTTACGATTATATTTCCTGAAAGAATATGGTTATTTTTGTTGAGGCTGAGCTGGATATATCGATATATGCAATCAAAATTATTGAACGTCCCTGAACGGCAAGACAGTCTGGTTTTGTGAAAAATGTTGTATGAAAACACTTCAACTGTGGCATCAGTAAACCATCATAGAATGTTTTTTAATACACATTTGAGTGATTCTTAGAACATGATCGAAGTTAAGTGAAAAAGAAACAAATCAAGTTGGCTCTAAAATTGGCCCCTAAAAGTAAAATTTTGTGGAGAATCCTTTATTCTTTATAACCTCAAATAAATGTTGCCTGGAAGTCCTTAAAAGCTTCTGACCCCTCTCTACTGGAATCTTAGGCAAAAAGCTTCCAGCTCACTGATATTCTTTGGTTTTCATGCTGGACTGCTTTCTTCAATTCTCACCAAAGTTTTTTAAGGCGGTTTAAATCTGGAGACTGATCAGGCCACACAAGAACATTCCAGGGCCGATCCCTGAAATATATTTTGGTACATTTGGATGTGTACTTGGGATCATTGTCCTGCTGGAATGTGTCTAAAGATCCAGTGAAGCTTCTGTTTATGCACTGAAGACATCATCTTTGCCAAAATGGCCTGGTACTTCAAATAATCTATGGCGTGCTGGTCACATGGTCAAGATGCAAGCAGCAGCAAAGCACCTTATAACATGACTGACGCACCTCCATGTTTGACCATAGGGACAGTGTTCTTTTCATCAAAAACCATAGGCCTACCTTTTTTTTGGTGCTAGATGTACTGCTGATCCATGGGTCCAAAAAGTTTCAGTTTGGTCTCATCAGTCATCACTCCATAAAATATTCTTCCAGAATTCCACAGGCCTATCCAAACCCCTTTTGGCATGTTCAAGTCAGCCTTTTGTGTTCTCTTGGTCAAGAGTGGTGTTTGAGGAGGTGTCCGCCGGGCATGAAGTCAATGCTTGTTTAGTGTTCTTGTAGTCTGCTAATGTATGTGCCATTGTTTTGTCTCAAGAGATGCACACCAGTAATTAGGGATGCACGATATATCGACCACATATCGATATCGGCCGATAAATGGTCATTTTTAATTTTATCGTTATTGATCTGATGAGAAAATTAGGCCGATATATTAGTCAAGTCACCTTCATATTTCGTATGAATAGCAATATAGATTGTTTCAAAGTTTTAGAAATAACCTTTGTGCACAGCCGGTGCCGGCCTTGTACTCTTCCAGGCTCATTTGGGTGGTACTGTTCTAGAACATTGTTGTAAATAAATCTTAACCACTGATTCCTAATACCGTCCACTTCCGGAAGGCCAAATAAAGCACTTATTTTGCTTTCGCGCATAGCGTCTCCACAACATGGCAGCAACAACACTACTACGATAACTAAAGCACGCCTTTGGCCACGCCTTTCTTTGCATATGCATGTAGGTCGGTGAAGGAGAATTCGATCGAGGCGTTTTAGCTTGGTCTGGTTCTGCCTTCTCTCTTAGATATAATAAATCTTTTTGTGGTAGACTTTGAGCTAGTATTCAAGTAAGAAACTAAATAAACAAATGTAAAAATAAATCCCTACATAGACTTCACTGTATAATTTACATTGATTCTTATTAAAGCTACAATATGTAATTTTTTTTCGCCGCTAGGGGTCGCTTACATTTTACAATAACAAAGGCGTAGGTTAATGACGTAAAATAAAATTCCAGCGGAATTATGGAACTTGTCGTCAAGCTGATGGTTTATGTTTTTAACATGACTGTAGGGCTGGGCAAAAAAATGGATTTTTCGATTAATTGTTTTTTTAAATGTGGTCGATTCAAAATCGATTCTCAACGGCACGAATCGATTTTTTCCATATTCAGGGCTCGCGTGCTGCGTCTTCTCACTCTGCACAAGGCAAGCGTCAAGCGCTGCAGGCGTCGATACACACTCGTGTTTAGGAGTCGGGACATGATTCACTTGCACAATCGGGCCAGCATTGCATCGTAACTAACGTTTTTCATTTTCACGTCTTTTTTCAAGCAATTTTAAACTATCCTGTGCTCGCGCACTCATGCATGTTTTTCATTGCGTGCAGCCTAAAGGCCAATTTATACTTCTGCGTCGAGTGTACGCCGTAATTTACGGCGTAGGCTACGCACGTAGGCGACGCCGTCATGAGCATTTATACTTCTGCGTTTAGGTCTGCGTTGCTCTGCAGTACAGCGCCGAAACGCTAGTTGGCGGCGGAGGGTTTTAATGTTCCACTGTGTTTAGATTCCTCGCGGCAAGAAGAAGAAGATTCCTCGCGGCTGTTTTGAGTTTAGGTTACTACAAGCAATGGCGACTGAAAGAGAGCAGATCATGTTGGAGTTGGAGCTTATCGAGGTGGAAAAGGTAAATTTTTAGTTTTTTTAACAGTTTCGCTGTACTTAGAATTTAAAAATGGCGGGCGGTGCAGAAGAACACGCCGGAAATGCATAGGAGGAAACGCGATGCTACCAAGCCGACCAATCACAGATCTTGCGGTCCGCGTCGTCGCGACGTGTAGTTAAATTTTTGAGGAGGTGCGCATCAGGTTACGGCGAAGGGTACGCCGTATGGTACGCGTCTGTGCGTATGCTACGCCGTACCTACTGCGCGCACCCGACGCAGAAGTATAAATTGGCCTTAAAGCCTTGTTTATACTCGACGCGTCCGCAAGAGCGCGAAGGTGCGCGCGGCAAAAATGACGTCATTGCGGTGTGGGCGGTCGTGCGCGGTCGTGCGCGTTGGGTGCGCAAGACCCCATTTCGCCTGGCGGTGTGCACGGCACTTTTTGTAACATCGCGCGCGGCGCCGCATCCGAAGATGAACGACTTCGAGCCGAACTGGTACGACTGTACCAGCATGTTTATGATCCTTCTATACACAGAGACATTTGCCTTGGTGGGCGACCATAAAAGCCTCTCATTTTGTGAATAGGAACACATTTGCATTAAGCACCCAGTTTGCACTTGTCTAAACTGCTTATATTTACAAAATAAGCATACAATAGCAGAAGTAAGCCCTGCTGATGAAGTTAAGGTTTAAACACTCTTCAATAAGGCTTCAGCTGTTTAACTAGTTTACATGCAGTGAAAGTACAATAAACCCACTGCATTTATTACTCTTTTTATATGAATCAGCAATTAATAAACTACCGGTACTAATAAACAGCAAACTACTTCTTCACTGCTGATTCCTGGTGTTTTAGAGGAGAATTACTCGGAGTCGCCCCCTGTCGTTTCACAGAATAGCACAACGGCGAGCGCGTCAAGTATAAACGCCTCGTCCGTTTGGAGAGGTGCGCGCGCAGTCAGCGGAGACTCGCGCTCGTGCGAACGCGTCGAGTATAGCCTAAACAAGGCTTAAATCCGCCTCACAACAAACAGCTCGTCAGTAACAAAAGTTCTTTTTCGTGGATTATATCGCTCTAACAGTTAAAAACCCGCAAAATGATGTCAAAACTCTGGTCTTGGTGAGTAACCTCGTAAAATAAGCATAAAACGCGTGTGACAGACAGTATAATGAAACTAGTAGTGCACTAGTTCTTAAAGTGAACGCAGCCATATGTGTCTGTCATTAATTTTGTTGTCAAAACAACATAATATAGCATTAATTGTAAGGAATCAGAATTAATAGCCTATGTATTTAATTCAGTCAGGACTAAAAGACTATCCAGTGTTATTTTACATTGGATTACTTTATTCAGTTTCTGTAGTATTTCTGACCTACCCAAAAACTTTTCTTTTTATGTCTCTTTATTTGTCTTTTTAGGCCTATTCTATTGTATTTATTTGTGCTACTTTTTTCAATTTAATTCAAAGATTGAAATCAAGCTTCCATGTGTTGCATAAACTCTTAACAAAAAAATTACCCCATTGTAAAAACAAACATTTAGGTGAGATCAATGTAATAAAAAATTGTCTAGAAAATGATAACTGATATTTAGACTGAGATTTGTATTACATCTATATTCATTATAGTCGAATCGAGAATCGAATCAGGAATCGAAATTCAAATCGAGAATCGAAATCGAATCGAGAATCGAAATCGAATCGAACTGTGAGCTTGTGAATCGAAATCGAATCGAATTTGAACATCTGAATCGATACCCAGCCCTACATGACTGTGGGATAAAGTAGGGCGCGTTTGCTAATGAGAGACAGATATCAGCGCCACACGCGAGTCATAAAGGAATAAGGACATTTCATTCTTCCAAACTACCCGCAAGTGCTGTATTAATACTCACACAGGTCAGTTTATTAGACGAATGAAACTTGTGAGGTAACGCAGCGCGGTTTCACTTGGTCTCACGTTACACTATCACACTAAACTGCATTTGAGTGTGGTGAAAGTTATAATATTATTCTATGTGTTAGTTTGTTGACTTTATGAGACTAGCAGTAAGCTAGATCAACATTAGAATGACATACAGATCATATTCTATATCATCATGTCGAACTATATAACATTGATTAGTTTTATGTACATTTGCTCACCTGTCTAATAAAGTAAATACGAGAGTCTCTGTCAAGTCGAAGTTTGTCACGGACGTGGAGCTCTCGGCATCTCGAAAACGCCACGCTGATATTGATCCTCGTTTTAGTTCTCCTTTTGTCACAAAGTCTGCTTGCCATGGTCCATAATGTTTGAACGAAACCGTGTGAGCGTTAGATGTAACTCTGTTGTCCACGTCTGTCGCCATGGTTACTATGGCAGTACGAGTGGAAACCAGGGATAACGCGGATATTACGTCAATGACAGGCGACAAGCGAACAGTGAGTCAGGGACGGCACATTTATTTAAAATGGAAAAAAATCTTTGGGAACTTTTGGGATATTGTAAGTACACAACTGCAGGAAATATGTACTGTGCAAGTGATTTTTGGATATTTTATTACAAAATTCTTACATATTGTACCTTTAAAGCTAAGTTACTCAGTGAAGAGCAGTAAGTGATTTTCTCTGTCTTTTTTCGTTTGATTAATGGATTAGTTCACCCAAAAATGAAAATTCTGTCATTAATTACTCACCCCCATGTCGTTCCAAACCAGACTTTCGTTCATCTTCGGAACACAAATGAAGATCTTTTTGTCTTCTTTTTGTCTTGATCACAGATTATGACGGGTCAAATTCATACCGAAAAATGTGACCGCTCTTTATTTCTTCATAACTGACTGTAATGTTCAATAAAGTGACTCATGACCATCTCCCATTTATATTTTATTAAGCATATTGATCAGATATTGATAGGTAGCTAGTAGCTACAGTAGGGTCACGGAATCTGACGGGTCAAATTCATACTGAAAAATGTGACCGCTCTTTATTTCACCATAACTGAATGTAATGTTCAATAAAGTGACTCATTTGATGTGTAACCATCTCCTCTTTCTATTTTATAAAGCATATTGATCAGATATTAATAAATATATAGGGTCACGGAATCTGACGGGTCAAATTCATAGAAGACTAGCCTTTTTTGGGTGAATGTGGAGCAGGTCGGGGGCTGGTAACATCATCGTCTATAATTCAGTGTCTAATATTTTAAAAGCCATAGCAGCAAAACAGCTCAAACGAAGCACAAACAAACGAGACTATTTTGCGTGGATTTGGAGCATGTGGGGGGCTGAGTGACCTCAGAATGACCAATAAATATTATTCTAATATCTAAGAAACCAAAGCAGCACAAAATAAACGTTTACCGGCACAAACGATTGAGCCTATTTTGGGTGAATTTAGAGCAGGTCGGGAGGCTGGTGATGTCATCGTCTATAATTCGGTCTAATGTTTTAAAAACCGAAGCAGCACAAACAAAACTTTAACCGGCACAAACCAACACAAACGAACAAGACTATTTTATTTGGGGCATGTGGGGGGCTGGGTGACCTCAGAATGACCTAAATATTCTTTTAATATCTAAAAAACCGAAGCATCACAAACAAATTTTTAAAAAATGTAATAGCCAAAATAGCCTATTTTGCCGACGTTTTGGATTGGGTGGGGGTGGGGGCGGGGCCAACTACACGCAGTGATTGACAGCGGGGCGGGGACGTGATCGGCACGGAATGCATTTTCAATTTGCACATTGAATTTTGCTACATTTAATGAAAATGCAATCGCAAGTGTCTTAACTGAGTGTAAATGCAATTAAGAAAAATAACATTTAAATGATCATTTTGCTACAGTTTTTGCTTGAACATGTTAAACAGATCTAATAATTTCTTTAGTACATTTTAATTTTGCAACTTATAAACCATTAAAATATGTATTCAATTTACATATTAAACCTAGTGTATGAAATGGCAAATTTAAATTAGATAATTGAATTATCATTTTCATTTTGCACCAAACATTGCACGAATGTAATGGAAAATGTAAATTTAAATACAGAAATGCATTGCCATTTTACATATTATCAAAATGTTTACAAAAATCCCATAGATAAAAAAATAACATCGCCATCTAATAGCCTGGCAGCAGAATACAGTTTTTTTTTTCAGTCATCAGAATTAAGAAATTTTTCCCCAAAATTTGTTACTTTAAAGATGCTTTATTTTTTCTATTTGTTTTAGTACATCTCATTACTTTTTATAGCTTCATTCACACAACGCTTTAATTCTGTGAAATTCCTGGGAGCCTTTTGCTTAAGTGCCATTCGGACCAGAACCATGCAATGTAATTGTTTATGAGAAGGCAACAAAAAATGAATGAGAGGGGTTTTTCTGTGAGTCTTATTTTCTTTACAGGACTGTCTTCGATGTGTGTGAACACAAGTACAGAATACGTGTAAGCTCAGGCAGTGTAAACGCACAAAATCAAGAAATCCAGTAAGGTTACTGAATGACTTTTCTGTAGATGTTTTGGAATCTCTGTGTGAAAGGGTCTTATAACGTATCCTATTAGACTCTCCTTACTGTAACAGTCACTTTTACTTCATACAGTAGACTATAGTAATCAGAATTTGGAATCATCATACTCTTTTTGTCTACAAAAGCGTATCTGTTTCATATCAAAATTAATGTGTAACTACCGGTAACCTAATAATAAAATGGGTTCAGTACAAGTTGAGCTCAATCAATCAAGTGTAATATTGATTCACACAACAATTATTTTTGTCTTTAAAAAACAAAGCAAAAATCTGGGTTCCAGTGAGGCACATACAATGCATGTTAATAGGGCCAATCAGTAATGTTAAAATACTCACTGTTTCAAAAGTATAGACAACAAATGTAAACAATAAAACAATATTATTTTAGTGTGAATAAAAGTCACACCAAAAACCTTAAAACGACTGTAAAATCTACAAGAACGTATTTACAGCTTAAGTACTACAAAACACACACTTAAAAAAAAGAAGAAGAAATAAGTAAAGAAATAATGTCAGTTTTTTTTTATATAAAATCATAAGCTTCACATTCCTTCATTTCAACCCTCCAAAAAAATAAAATAAAAAAGTCTAAAATAATGGACTTTTGTTGCTAAGGGACATTTAACATGTTTTTACACATGCAGCCCAGTTTACTGTAGTGTGATGTATTTGTGGAAAACAGGCATTACCAGATCAGAAAGGAGACAGGTGAAAAAAGAAAGAAGGGTTGATATCAGCCAAAATATAATGGAAAGATAGTGTGAAGATTAGTGTCCACAATGTTGTAACTTGCATGAAATCTTGAAATTTTTCCCAAAAATTCAAGCTCTACTCCAAATCTTATAGTAACCTTGCTGTCGACTACCTACAGTATCAGCATCCTTTTCCATATACATTAACATGTTGCTAATATAACTAACACTGTAAAGCCCCTTTCACACAGAGATTCCGGAAAATACACGGATAAAGTGACCCGGGTTCGTTTGATTTTGCTTCATTCACACTGCCAGTGATTTGCCGGAATCAGAGAGCGCGTTCACAATAGGCTTGGGCGGTAATACGGTAATATCGTATACCGCGGGATCTAAAAATAGCAACGGTATCAGTTTAAATATCGTCAATATCGTCATACCGTCATAAAAAAAATCCAATGCACTTATATAGGAGACAAGGATTAAATATTAAATATAATTTATTTAATGGCTAAAAATGCTTATGTGTGGTTGTCATCACGTGACAGAGTGGGGGAGAGAGGGGGAAAGATGGCAAGTTGCGCACCGAGTGACCTGGTCTCGAAGAAGAACACGACTTCTGCAGTTTGGCAGGGATGGGCATTTCAAGCAAAAATAATATTTGAAGATCGCCTGGTATTATTTGATTATTATTCGAAAATCGCACCCCTCCACCATATGCACGCACACATGCATGTAGGCTACACAGGGGAGCGGTGTGACACTTAAATAGGCTATAAGTAAAAAAAAAAAAAAAAAAACGTATTTATTTTCACATTTATGTTTAATAGTATAATGTTGTTATTTTTTTTTTTTTCATCTGTTGATTATATGAAAAGGAAACCGCATGAGATGAATAAGATAGGATCATAAGATGCCCAATATCGGAAAACATTTGGAATGGGTCAGACATGATTTTTGACCACTTATTACGTTTGTTTTGTAGAAAGCCTTTCTTTAAAGTGAATTTCGTTTTGTATAAATTGTATCTTCATTTTAATCAATGTTTCATCAACGAATTGCCTGGATTAATAAATAAGAAGCATATAAATATAAGCCAGCGCGTGAACTGGAGCGCGTCTCCTAAAAAAAACGAAACTCAGCGTATAAGATAGATGCCTTAAATATCTGAGAAGTGTATATATATAGTAAGCTTGAAATGTCTACTTTTAAACAAAACAATTAAAAACTAAAAGAAATGGGCTGCTCTCTGTAGGCTAATTTATATGAAGTTTGCATTTCTCTCTATGCGCGTTCACTACTGCGAAGATGCGAGTCTGCATCGTAAACTTTATCTGTGCAGCCACTGACATAGAAAGTTTTTAATCAATAAACAATTCAAATGTTTCATGCATAATTACTTTTGCCGGTTCTTTGTGGCAAGCTTTATGCGTGCTTTGAGATGCAGAATAGGCAATATATTACGAAAACGCTCATTATGGTTTAGCATTCTCTCCTCTATATAAGTAATTTAATCAATATAAATATGTGATTAGACTAATGGCTTAAATCAACTACTACTAGTCAACTAGAAAAAAAAAAAACTTTAGTCGTGCACGGGCAGCCCTACTTCACATGTTTTCTAACCCGCATGTCACTGCGGGCATTCTGAGCGCGCGACACTGAGTGGACTGAGCACGCGGCGCGTGGTCTTCAGAAATGCGCTCTCTGCTCTGGAGGAAATATTACCACTCCGCTCACATGCTCTGGTGTGAGACAATGTGCATCTTCTCCTGTTGTCTGAGAGTTGATTGACAGCTTTTAGATGCATTATTGGCATCGCCACCCTCTGGTTGAACGTGTCACCACCGCATCAGAACGGAAAACATGGGGATTTTTTATAGACAATAATCCCACAACCTATTCCATTTTATATAATAAAATCAAATTGAATATTTGAAAATTGTGACGCATCCCTGCACAAACCAACAGTTTCGTGATGCCGTCTGAGCCTTATGTCATAGTTTTTAATTAGTCATGCGGTAATACCGTATACCGCGGTAAAATAGGGAGGAGGTTTGACGGTATCAAAATTTGGATACCGCCCAAGCCTAGTTCACACACAACCCGTGTATGTTCCGGAAAGATGCGTGACGTTGGATGTGACGGGTCTCTACTTCAGTCCAGTTTGCAGAAATTTTTTCATTCTTTCTTGTATCGATGACGAACACAAACTTTCTTCTAGAGTAACTGAGCCGCACGATAACTACGTCATTGCAAAGGCTCGTGAATCATCACTACGACATAGGGGTGGGCGATATGAGCAAAAATTCATATCACGATATTTTTCACTGTCCGGACGATATCGATATTATATCGCGATATGAGAAAAAAAAAATAGAATCACATTTTAGTACACCTTAGTTAAATTACAGGCAAAATATGTATTTTAACACTAGATAGCTAGAAAAAGGTGAGGCATTTCATTGGACATAGACCTGAAAAATGTTTTTTTATTGTGCCATTTTTTTTCTCAAAAAGTGCAAACGTGCAACATGAGGTAGGCCTGAATGCACTTGTTATGTCTTTCCACTTTTTGCTCGTCTTGTCATAATGAGAACCGGCAGCGAATGAAGACTTTATTGATTTCAGAGTGAGAGCCGTCTTCGGGTGTGCTCTGTCTCCGGGAATATCTGTTGTTATAGTTTTGCTTTTTTAAATTAGTTTTTATTTTAATATCGTTTTCAATTTTGCTTTAAATTTCAGTTTAGTTTTAGCTAGTTTCATTAATGGTTTTGTTAGTTTTTATTTAGTTTTTATTTTGCAAACACATTTCTATATAGTTTTTATTTTATTTAGTTTCAGCTTTAGTAATAATAGTTTAGCTTTAGCAGAGCAAGCAGAACACTTCCAGTGTAGACCAAAGCGAGACGTTTAATTTAAGTTCAATGTTTGCACAGATTACAGTTAACTCTTGTGCAGACATCTTAATAATAAAAATAAAATAATGGGTTGAGATTGAACAAAGCACCAAATAAATAGAACTTAAAAGTATACAAGAAAAAAACAATGAAAATTTTCATACAAAATAATTCATTAGTGTAAGGAGACAGAATAAAGGCCTACAGTTTGTACAGTATAAAACCCATTACGTCTATGGAGAGTCCCCACAAAGATAGTGGACCAGTGTGTGTGTATGCGCGCGCGCTCATGTGTGTGTCGTGTCCTGTTATTCATAGCCTAACGTTACATTGCGGGGAAATGTCTCCACGTGGATAATATTATTAGCAGTAAATGTTTTGTAAAAACAAAGATAATAATAGCAGCTTTCAGCCTTTCAACCTTCATGAAAACATGACATCTCAAACATACAGTAGCCTGGAACTTTAACGTTTTTTTGTGCTTGAGGAACTTGTTTTGGTGTTGCACCCGCGTCTCGCAAATGAAACGGCATTCTAAAAATGCTGCGCTCAAGTTAAAAGACAAACTTGCGTTTTATTACCTTGTTATTTCCCATTCCACCGCAAAATATGCATCCTTTATGAACAGCCGCTTAGCACTAGCGATGTGTTCTACCGTACGTTACGGTCCTTCATTGAACGCGTCACAGGACAGCGGTTAATCGCCTCAGCAACTTCACGCGTATGAAGCGCCAAATCAGCCACTTCCTTAAACAGCGTATTCGATTCTGTATCGTCATTAGTGTTAACAGTTGTAAAGAGTACCAAATTGAACAAAACAATATAACTGCAAAATTTGAATTTATGAATACGGTATCCTCGGTATCGCAAAATCCATATCATGGCACAACATAATACCGGTATTCACG
The DNA here is from genome assembly GCF_029890125.1 of Rhinichthys klamathensis goyatoka. NCBI lineage: Eukaryota > Metazoa > Chordata > Actinopteri > Cypriniformes > Leuciscidae > Rhinichthys > Rhinichthys klamathensis. The sequence continues at coordinate 9,095,692 of NW_026606587.1, read as the reverse complement.
TTCATACCGGTATAGCGCCCACCCCTACTACGACACACCCCTTATACGGCATTGGTTCTGGCTTTTGTTCATACAGCGCGCGTTCCGGGTCTGAACACGGCAATGTTACTAGGTCCCCAACCCGGCATCGATCCCGGCATCAATCCCGGGTCGTGTTTGCGTTCACACAGAAGGCACTCTGGCAATTTGCCGAGTTCAAAGCGCTGTGTGAAAGGGGCTTAAGTCGGTGGTTTTCAATCCTGCTCCTGGGGACCCACCTTTGCACATTATGTATGCCTCCCTTATTTAATACACACTGTAAAACCCAACAAGATAAGCCAACTAAATCCATTTGAGGAAACTAATTGCCCAAACTAATATTTATGAGTACTGTTACTGTTAATTTAATTTGAGTCCACATAATATTATATTAAACTATAATTCAACTTGTCTTATATACTTTGTGTAGCTAAAACTTTGGATTCTTCTAAAGAATCAGATTCTTTAATTTAACTCAACTCTTTTACTGTTAACTGCTATTAGCAATAGCACAAGCACAACTGCACTAAAGTAATTAGCATAGAGACTGTGCTGAATTGCACAGCCATTGCTTTTTAAATAAAACAACATATAGACTTAATGTTATTTGGCCAATCCTCGTTCTAATTTCAGGCTCTACTCTTCAGCACAATGGTACCTCCCAAAACTCCCAAGCATTAAACACTAACAGATCACCTCCTGTATTGATCCTGAGCAAAAACACATAATATAACACTTTAATTTTAATATTTACTCTTGCTTTTAACAGTCAGAAAAATAGCATGATGGAAACTCTCCTGATGGATAAATCTCCCGTAACTCTTTCCATTTGAGTTCTGCTGCTTAATATAATCAGTTATTGAGTTCACGTAACTTTTTTTCTAGCACTTGCCAAACAACGATTGAAAGTAAAACTCTGCATTGACAAGCATATGAAATGGTGTTGATAACCAGTTGGCCGGTAACATTTTTTGAATTCTAACACCACATTGTTGTGAGAGTGATATGTTTTTAAAGATTAGGCTATCTCTTTCTATTTTTCTGACGTTAGTAAATCAAATGTTTGTTTTTTCTCCTAACACCCGATCTCAACTTGCTCATAACGTATGTTTGTAAGAGATATCATACCAGCCTTGAAACTTGTTAGACTAGATCTCTTGAAAAGGCGTATAGTGGGCTTGTGAACAATTACTCTCGTAGGCAGCTTTGTGTCCACTGTCCACAGTTGGTGTTTCTTTGCTCAAGTGCCAGTAGGTGTTCCAAATACAAGTGTCATCTGGGAGTTTGCTGTAAGGTCCAATCTTGCCACTTCTGAACCAAAAGGCAATGCCAACCAGTGCACTGTTGGCACAGGCCATCCACAGAAGGTTGACACTGGCATAAGATGGCACCAAAAAACCCACTAAGGCACATGTCAAACACATCAACAGGTAGGGCATCCAGTTCACAGCAAAACCTAGAGTCAGACTGACAAAGAGACGGGGGGAACTTTCTTGAATTCCTGATTTTCCATATTCCCCAAAATGAATATAAGTGAAGTCTTGATCGGGAACAAACTTTGTATTTGTCAGCTCTGACAATTTATTGGCTCTACTGATCCAACCAATCAGTTTCTTAAAATGAGGCAGAAGTATGAGACCCACTGCAATAGATATCTGGATACTAAATTGACTAACTACGTTAGATCCGTAAACGGGACACACTAGCACACTCAACATGTCTTTGTAAATCTCTATAGGTTGTGTGTCTGTGTAGTGGTAGGTGAAAACAAAGGCTGATGCCCACATAAACACAATCGTAATGCAGTAACTAACAAGCCTGCTCCGAGAGCTACGGGTAATGTCAAGGTTTGGGTAGCTAGCGTAGTCAAACGCCCCAGCGATGAGAATGAGTAGAGGAAGCAGGGCGTAGACAGCCGATCCGTGAGCCAGGATGAAGCACATCGAGGTAGAGGTGGGTATGTGTTCTTTGAAGAGCCATGCGCCAGAGACCGCACAGACCGACAGCACGTCTGCCACGTATATTGAGACACTGCAGAGCCCCAGGAGTGACTTGAGAATGCTATGCCTCCAGAAACACAAAACAAATGTGTTCAAAGCTACTTTGGTGCACAGAATTAACAGGTACTGCAGGGTCTCATCATGGGGAAAGTTCTCATTTATCCCCTCTGACAAGATGACAGCCATCATTATCGCTGATGAGTGCATTTTCAGTTCACCCTGAAAACACAAAATAATCAAATGAATGGTCAAAGTTAATAAAATAGATCTCCCTTAGTCTAACAGTGACACTAAGCAAATGTTTTGAAGTTAAAATTCATCATATGCACCAATGTCAAATTAAAGACCCCCCTGTGGTGAAAAATCAAGTTTTTAATGTTTAATTTCTATATGTCTATGTGGTGTTGAAAATGAAAATTCTGTCAGTAATTACTCACCCTCATGTTGTTCCAACCCCGTAAGACTTTCGTTCATCTTCGGAACACAAATTACGATATTTTTGATTAAATCTGAGAGCTGGATCACATAGGCTTCTTAAGGGATCGAAACTGACCGGCCCAAAAGTTATGAAATACATTGTTAAAATAGTCCTAGTGACTACAGTGGCTCAATCTTAAGTTTATCAAGCGACGAGAATACTTTTTGTGCGCAAAAAAAACAATAAAAAATAACGACTTTATTCAACTAATCATTTCCTTCTCTGTGGGCCGTGATATTTCACGTAGTGATATTGCGCAAAGCATCTAGGTTGCACGTCACACGTAGGCTCACTATTGGCCGACGCTGGTCATGTGTGTGATGCGTGACGTACAACCTAGAAGCTTTGCGTAGTTTCACTACGTGAAATATCACGGCCGAACAGAGAAGGAAATGATTAGTTGAATAAAGTCGTTATTTTTTTGTGTTTTTTGCACACAAAAAGTATTCTCGTCGCTTGATGAACTTAAGATTGAGCCACTGTAGTCACTAGGACTATTTTAACAATGTATTTCATAACTTTTGGGCCGGTCAGTTTCGATCCCTTAAAGAGGCTATATGCGTTTTTCTGAAATTTAAACTCGCGACTGACACCTGTGGCCAAAAAACAGAACTGCTCTTCCTTGCTCGCTCTCGTACGTGCACAGTTCACAAGTCATCTGCTGCAAGGAGGTCAACATTATGTTTACAGAGGTAAGAACAGTCAAATACATATATTGTTTGAGATAAGTGCTGGCAAGCGGTGGTGGCAGAGTGATCTGAAACGTTTAACATGAACGCGCTTGACGTCACATCCGCCGACAGCGCGGGAAAAATCCGACCCGACAGAAAATAGGAAAAATAGGATACAGGCTTATAGGTGCACCCACTGTGAGCGGACAAGGTGTCAGTATGCTCAACAGGAGATGTTTGAGTCATAAATGGTAAAATAAAAAGGCTATTGTTACGTTTATTTTGGGGAAAAAGTTATATATAGTCCCTTTAAGAAGCCTATGGAGGAGTGATCCAGCTCTCAGATTTAATCAAAAATATCTTAATTTGTCTTCCGAAGATGAACGAAAGTCTTACGGGGTTGGAACAACATGAGGGTGAGTAATTGCTGACAGAATTTTCATTTTTGGGTGAACTAACCCTTTAACGTTTGATAACGTAGTCAAGCCAAAAGCTAATCATATTAATTACTGTTATGTGTCCGATGTCGTTGAAAGCGATTCATAAAACACATTACTATTCTGATACATCGACTTGTAGATGACCCTGTATGAGTGAGTGGAGACGGGCCTCATTTACATATTCATGGATCCCCACGTATACTAAATGAAGCAAGGCTGTAGAGTTACATTCAAGCTATTTTATTTCACAGGAAAAAATTGTTTAAATATGCCATTTTGATGTTGAGAATATTTGACTACAGGGGGACTTTAAGCTATAGACAGTATGGTTGGTAATTGCATCTTGTATATTTGGTGCACTAGTGAGCAGACATGGAGTTGTTTGTGGTGCTCTCGATAAGAGCACGATATCTCGATAAGATAATTATATTGTTGGCGGACTATGGTTTAAAACAGGCAATAAAACCTTTTTTTGTTAATGTGACTTGTAGACGGCAAAAAGTCTGCAACAACACAGGAAAGAACATTGTGAATAGGCCTGACATCACTTGCAGTGTCCAGAAATAGTCAGAGAAGCAAACAGAAATGATGGATATGAAGAGAAATTATGTCGCTGATAAAAAAAAGCTGCAACAGTAGGGAGGCACCGATGCCACTTTTTCCAGAATGAATCCGATACCTGTATTTTCACTGCATTTGTAATTTTTAAATATATTGGGTAGAGAAACCAAAAGAATATTAATCATATTAGTTAGTTGGCTTAATTTGTTTAGCAAATATAGGCTATATTTCCTTCAGTTATTTTCATGCTAATTAATCCTGATAAAATGTATTGTATGGGCTTCTGTTATTTTCACTGTTCATTTTATTGCTCTATCATATTTAATCTTTCATTTACTAGTACAGTGCATATTTAGAGCTGCAGCAGGGCTCAGTGCTAAGGATTGGGTCAGTGTATAGGGGACATTTAATATTCAACAATATTATTGATCTGCCTTAAGGTGGACGATGACGCAATTTTCTTCTAGAAACAAACTTTGTTGTATTATTTTCATGTTATCACTGTGAAGCTGCTTTGATACAATCTGTATTGTAAAAAGCGCTATATAATTATAAATAAAGGTGACTTGACTATATAGCACTGCATATTTATCACTGTATAAATTAAATACAGATGGAATTTTGTAAAGTTACAAAAGTTATTTAGTCAAGAGCAGTGAGTGATTTATTTGTCCTTTGTTTGATTTACATTAAAAACACAGCAGCAGGTTTAATAGCTGCTGTCCCTTTAAGACCAATCCCATGGATCGCATTTGAATATACCGACTTTGTTTACTTGAGATATAACCGACTTTGTTTACTGGGATACTCGTCAAGAGAGGTGTTTAACAGCCAGCAATCAAGAGCATGTAACAGAAGTTCTCTCTCTCTCTCTCTCTCTCTCTCTCTCTCTCTCTCTCTCTCTCTCTCTCTCTCTCTCTCTCTCTCCTCTCTTTACAGTCAGTTAACGTTAACAAAGTGGTGGGATTTCCCATAGGCTTTTGGATTATCTCTAAAAACAAGCTCTGTGACCAACAAAAGTTTATGATACTTGCACGTTTTGTCCATCAAGATAGTTATCACAGATGAACACAACTTTTATGAATTTTGAAGCCTAAAAAGGCTAAAGGTAGGCTTTAAACGAACTACACCACGGTCCCACGAATTCAGAAGATGGAACCGGAAGTGCTAAAATGCTAACTCGGTTCCGTGGTTTGGCCTTCAAAGTGATGTCGTACCTGCACCACTCTATACATACCGTACCTCTTTTTACTTTCTTTGCCATTGACACATCCGACCGAACTACAAACTTTCTGCTGATGTGATAATGGGATGTGCGCTCGACAAGCTTGCGCAACTGTTCCTCTGTGCCGTTTATCAGCTCTCCCACCACAGCTATATAGGCGTTACTATATTTTGTTTAATATTCCACTAATTAAATACATTTACTTTAGTCAAGTCAAGTCAATGGGTCGTGATGGGTCAGTAAATGACCCATCATACCACTGATCAGCTCTACCAAACTTGGATGTCTTTTCCAGTAATAAACAAACACTGTTAAGTTGTTTTGATTGATACTGTGAAGCAGCTTTGATACAATCTGTATAGAAGCCTTCTTTTTTCCCATTACATACTCTGTTATTAGTGTTTCTTTGTCTGGACACAAACACTGTACACATGCTGCGTGGTATCAGTATCGGTGCATCCCTAAAAAATAACCTTTCTGGGAGCGTCCATTCAAGTACTTAATGAATATATGTCAATTTTCCAGCTGATTACAACATGTAAAGTATTTTATGCATCTACCTTTATTTTATATTAACTTTTATTATTTTCAAAGAAATATTATTTATTTATATTATTATATTTATTATTTATTATAGTTACAAAATGTCATACAATTTTGATTCTTTGTTAATGATTAAAGGTGGTTATAATGAAGTGTTTCCAATATGTTGGAAATAAGTCCAATATATTCCAATATAAGTCATGGGCCGCTGTTGGTTGATGCCACAATCTAAACTTTGATATTAACATTAAATATGAACAACAAGCCTAGTTTCTAAACTTTGAAAGTAGTTTCCCAATGCCTACATGTTTTGTTTTTTTGTTTTTTCCAATGCCTACATCTTTTGAATAGTAAATGTATTGATGTAAGTCTTTAAAAAAAAACTTAACTGGTACGTAAATGTTAAACTAGAACACTGCTGTGGTGATGAGTGATATGAAAATGCCTTTGCCTCTGGTCAAACTTGACAAGCAGGATTTTGTTGTCTGCCACTTTAGTTCTATTTACAAATGGACAGAGGTAATTCCTTAAAAGAAAATTGTAAAGATGTTGTTTAAAGCAGTGTTTCTTTCTTCAAGTTTTCCAAATAGCTAGATCTATCATGGGATTTAGAACAATTTACAGTCAGTCATGTAATATAAAAATGTTCACATGACAGCACAGCAGTATAATAATATAATAAAATAGAGTTAAATACCTTCTGAAATTGTTGTTGTAGTGATCTTGATAAACATTCATGAGCTCCATCCTTAGCAAGAGAATCTTTAACTGAGTCTGTAACCTAGTCTTGTTAGGTGAGAAAATGAAATGTCAGAGCACACTCTTTAAACCACACCTATTTACCGGTACATTCATTCTTTCCCTGGACAATAGCTTTTTTGGACTTTGCTCATGTGACCCAACAAGACAGAATATATTGCAAGTTGTGTTGCCTTTTTACAGCACTCATATCTGGTTTTGCAATCCATCTGAAGATTAACATCTTTAAGTGAGGATTGAGTGTGTTTTTGGTTTATGCTTTTCTTAATCCTCTATCTATATTATAAAATGACAGCTGAGCCGGTAATTAGATAATTGCTTGTGAGATTGTGTAATTTAACTATAGTAACGCAACTTGTAATGCAACTTGATGTCTTTGCGTTTCTGTCCAGACTAGATTCACTTCCTCGAAAGGTGGAGACCAGAGCTCGAAGGATTCTTTGAAGGATTTATATCATGTTTTTTTTAAAGCAATGTTTGGAATAGCTACAATGCTACTTTGGCACTAGCCTATTCACTTTCTACCACTCTGTCTCTCCTAAACACACTCCGACACCTCTATGTGTGTGTGTTTAGGAGAGACAGAGTGGTAGAAAGTACATATTTTCATTTTATCCCATTTTTTCTCATAATAATCTTTGTTTTGTTGTGGTTATTTCGCTGCTGGCTGTATGGCTCTACAAAATATATAAATAAATTGTGGTGACATGATATGGAACTGTATTGCTTTCCAGACCTGGAGTTACTTTAAAGTTGTGCAGTTATAGAAAGTTATGAGTTGTAAAGTTACAGTATGCATCAAAAGTGACACCGTGACATTGGCAGAAGTGCATAAATATTAGTTAGTTAGTTATAGTTAGTTACCACAGTCATAGTTGACACCGTGGCAATGGCAGAAGTGCATATATATATATATATATATATATATTAGTTAATTATAGTTAGGTACCACAGTTATAGTTGACAGGATAACTTGTGGTGTTTCGTGTGAATGTACCATCGTTTGTTGCACTGTCATTATTAATCAGTAAACTTTCAGTAAAGTGAGTACATGTCAAATGATTTGTAAAAGCAAAACAATAGTGACACGGTAAAAGCACTATTAATCAAACTTGTGTGTTGTGACATTACTGTTGGATTCAATATAGTTGGCACTCCATCAACTTTTATTTGATGAAAAGCCTGCGTTGAACTGTGTCTTGTTTAAAACCGATTCACCAGTATGAAAATGAACGGTGTCTTACTGATGCAATCTGGAATTTTCGTAAAACTAAAGTTCAGGATGGCAATGGAAAGACTGATTTGATTTCCACAACTTTGCACTGCAAAAGGTCTTGTAATCCTCAGATGTATCCTTTGTTTGTGAATCTCTGGTATTTACTCACCTCCTACATGGCAGGCGAGGCTAAAGAGGTGCAGAAACCTTCTAGTAATCATTCTAGTCAAACCTGTTACTGCTCCTAATCAATGCTCCATGTGCAATGAAACCCATCTTCCCTTGTGACAAAACTGCATGGAAGAAAATCCCATAATGGCAAAAGAATTCCCAGGCTGTTGGAAACAATGTCTCCATGACCATCACAAACGTTCTCAGCTATGGATTTAAACATGCAGCTCTTTTAAGACCGAGTGGGGTACCACCCTAAACCTGGGGGGAATGGGCCGGTTCAGAACTTGTTCGTTTCATTTCTCTAAGTGGTTTTGTGGGACAACAACATTCATTCATTCATTCATTCAAAGCACACAGCAGATGCCTCCCATCCTTTGTTTAAATTTTGTGTTCTTGTTTGTTTGATTGTATGTCCCCCCCCCCCCCCCCATGCATACACAGAATGCCATATCTTTTGATTGTTTGAATGTGACTTGGTCAATGTAAATGTGAATATTTGCCTCTTTATTTGGAGTCAGCATTTTTTTAAATTGGTTATTTCAAAAATTTTAGGAAGTTGGCAGAATGAAGATAGAGCTTTTTGCTGACATTGTTCCAAAGACTGCAGAAAATTTTCGGTAAGAAGATTCCTCAATCCATTTATGTATAAACACTAGAAAACACTCTGCGTGTGTGCTATGTAAAATGTTTAGGCCTAACCCTTTTCTTTACTACTTGCATGGCAATTTATTGGTTCTTCTAAATGTAAGTTCTAGATTTTGGTTTATTTGTGCCAGTTTACATGTGAATCTGTTTTTCTGTCTTTCAGGCAGTTCTGTACTGGTGAATTCAAGTAAGTCAGTCTCAGATTTCAGTGGGTTAATTAAGGGTTGTTCTACTTTAACCACATGTATGATTGAACGTATATTACCACATACTCATATTACATTTTTCTTTTATGTGTTATTGTGACTGATGCTTTTGAGTATGTTCAAATCATGCTATAAGAAACATGTGCTGGATAAGGCTACAGATTAAACGGCTCTTTCTCTTTCTGGTTTTGTTGATTTGCATGTATTTTGACCATGTGCTGCTTTTGTCCAATGTAGGAAGGATGGAGTTCCCGTGGGCTATAAAGGCTGCACATTTCATAGGTGAGACACTTTACTTGGTATTGCTCACAGATACAAAATTAACAAAAATGTAGATTGCAAAATTTATTAGAATATTCACTACTTAAAAAGCCATTGCTGTCTCACAAAACAAAACAAAAAACACGTCAAAAAACAGAATGAAGTTTTTGGCAGAATAAGGAAAGTTGTGTGTGGTGCATGGTGATGCTCCAGAGAGCTGTCTTTAAAAAAATCTGCTGAGAAATATAATAATAAATGCATTTCTAGCTAGGTGAAGCATGGAGGAAGAGTGTGGGGAGCCTCTTTAGCTTCTGGTATTGGTGAGTTGCTTCACTGTGAAACGTCATTTAATACTTTGGAGTATGGAGAATATTGCAGAATGGCTTGCTTCCCACAAATGAAAAGTTATCTAAAGAGGAATGATCAGATGTTATTTTTCAACAAGACAATGCTCCTGCCCAAATTGCAAAGACAACCAAGAAGTGGCTTGAGAACAAGCCCATCAGGCACATGTTTTGGCCTGGTCAGAGTCCAGATTTGAACCCTATTGTGAATATTTGCTCTCAATTTATACTCAAACCAACTGGGAGACAATTTTTCAATGTTTTTTTAGTTGTTTTTTTTGCCAACATATTGTAGAAATTCAGTTATTATAGGTACTGGCCAAGCTATTACTGTTGCTCATAATTAGAATTAGAAGTTTGTTCAAATCCATACTTCTAAGTATAAAGCTTTGGCTTTTATTTTTATGTCCTGCAGACAGTATTCAAATGTTTAGTATTTTTTTCATTGATCAAAGTTTCAATGCAAATACACCTTGAATGATGTTTTGCAATTCAAAACAGTACTATGATATTGTCGTTTTCAAGTCACGCTTAAGTTGAGTCAATTGTCAGGTGGTGAACATGATAGACCAAAATAATCAGAGGGCCAGGAGTGTCCAACTCAGTTCCTGGAGGACGGCCGCTGTCCTGCAGAGTTTTGCTCAAACCCCATTTAAACACACCTTAACCAGCTAATAAAGGTCTTCAGGATTACTAGAAACTTCCAGGCTGGTGTTTTGGAGTTAGACTCTGCAGGACAGTGGCCCTCCAGGAGTGGAATTTGACACATGTGTCCTAGGCTATTGTTGGGGACAAAACCGTTAAAGACCCAGGACCAGATATGATGAATGAAGACCCAGAGTCAGAAGTTCAGTCAATTGAAGACAATTTTAGATACTAGAAAATTCTATAACTACATACATCTCATAAGCTTAAAGAAGTAATTCAACTCATTTGAAAATTAGAAGGAAAAATATTGATTAATACCTTGATTATAATCACTCAATTGATATGCATTGAAGCGGCAGTGGATTCCAGAATCCACCCCCTTCAGTCCCCTCTTAACCCTTTAAGTGTCACCCCCCTTTTTTTGAATATACATGAAAATGCACATTTCAAACTTAAATGGTTGTAATTCAAGAATGCTTTAGAATATAGACGTAAGATTGGTCTCGTTTTAAAGAAGACATTTGGTAGATTTTTGTAGAAGTGAAATAAATTAAGAAAGTGAAACAGAAAAAAAGTTATAGAAGTTTGAGTTTATGAAATGTACAATGTAAAAAAAAACTAATTATTCATATTTTATAGAAAATATATATTTTCGAAACCTGGGCGAAACCTCTAAAACTGCAACAAAAAAAAAATCAAAATCAAAAATCTGAACAAGTTGTGTTTAAAATTTTAGGTTGATATCTCAAAAAATGAGTTTTCAGTGAGATTTTGTTTGGGCGCAGTACCAAACTTTTTCACTAGATGACAACCAGACTCCATTACTGCCCATATAAGGGCGCCTCCATTTCCAAAAGTTTTTTGAGTGATATGAACCATTATTTCCACAATTTTCATACAATTTATGAAGTAGACATCTATTCAGAAGTAATATGAGAAGTTTGGCAGATTTTGATATGAATTCAACCTCTAACAAACACAAAAAGAACAAGTATGTGTGTTAGAGCTTCCTGCCACATCACAAATAGTGAATCTATAATTTTTTTCTTTATCCACCGTATTCCTACTTCCCATGACGCTTTGCGCGAATTATGGGTGTAACTTCCGTTAAGCTGTAAACAATCAGTGAAAGGCTCGCTCTATGAACGAAAAAGTGTCACAATGAGATGACATTAATCGACTCACCCTTCAACCATCGAACATTAAAATTAAATTTAAAAGTTTAAAAGAATCAATAAGGTACTTTCAACAGACCAAAAATAGCCCCAAAAGCGCAAGTCTTTGGTTAAACATCACAGGCAAATATATCTGTAGCCTATTGTATAACAAGCCTTAATCAAAAATGTTCATTAACTTCAGCATTACGTGACACGATATCAAAGTGATTTCCGTCATTTTGACAGATTATAAATTGCATTTACGTGTGAAAACAAACCTGGAAAGAGACGTGAGGATTTGAGGAGAATAACGAGAGATTCTAAGTGCATTCCAGTGAATTATTAATGGAATATCGTAAATTAAATTCGGGAGAACAGACCACTAATGTGCCGTATATGTTGTCCTTTTTCATACTTTTATAGCGGATTGCAAAGGAAAAAATAAAAATCATCATGAGGAAAAGAAAGCAGCGACTGAAAAGAGCTCTTTCCATAGATATTCTTGTTATAACATGTCACATTAAAATACCAAGTATAACGTTATTCTCATGATGTCTGAAAATAAATCATGAAGGAAAATTAACAGCTCATCCAGTCAAACTGACGGATCAGCTTTATTTGTAGGGCAACCTTATGATTTGAAATGATTCGTTTCAGCCTTTTTGAATGGAAGTTCCCCAAACCGGAAGTGCCACCCATAATTCAAAACGCAGTAAGGTCGTCAGGAATAAGGTGGATATTTAAAAAAAAAAATCAGACCTTTTTTTAAAAAAAAAATTGAATGGATGCTATCTTTTGACCTCTTGGCATGAAAACAAACTGAGGTTTCTACCCTTCTTTCATGATTTTTCATGTTCATCACTATTTCAAAATAAAGGTCTAAACACGCCTCAGGAGTAGGAAAATATTCTTGTTGCAAATTGATAAATTATGGCTCCTCTGTAATTCATTTTGAAAATCAATCACCAAATATGGAAACAAGAGATTGTAAGCTTTCAAATGATATATAGTATGTCAAGATTAGTTTAGGTTTAGTATAGGATATTACTGTTTTAAAAATGTAATGGATTTGGGCCCACCGGTGGGCCGGTGACACTTATGCCTCGTTTCCACTGAGCGGTACGGTACGGTACAGTTCGGTTCGGTACGCAATTATTTGCGTTTCCACTGTCAAAAGTTGTGAATGGTACCAAAAAGCCGAACCGTACCGTACCACTTTTTGGGTACCCTTCCGTTGTGGTACCTAGCACAGTGGTACGGTACTAAAAGGTGGAGCTAGACTCACTGCAGAACGGTGATTGGTTGACAGAGTATCGTCACTTGCGCGTGCTACAAGGGCATTAGAAGCATACAGTTAAAATATAATACTACTGTTATTGTGTCACGAAATGTAGTTTTAAGAGTTTTTCAGGCGAGAAAGTAGTTTTTTAAAGCTCAAATCTGTGGTTTATTTATAGATTTATGACAATTTGAAGATCCATTCCAAGCAATCACCGGGTGCTCGGCGCTCGTGCACCCCGCCTGGAGCAGCCTTTCCCCGGCTAGCCGTTCTGATGTTTGCCGCTGACTCTGACGTCTCTGTAGTGGTTAAACATGAGATATAATTCGCCTTGTACAGACCTAACAGGCGATCTTTGGTCTCGTGAATTTATAATTCGTTCCCTGGCCAATAGTTTTGGCAGAAGGCTAAGTGAAGTTTCATATATTTGAGCGCTGAATTTGTATATTTGACTGAATTGTTTGCTTTGTTATTAAAGCTTTACTGTATATATTTTTGTACCTTTTACTTATACTTTTATAATGGCTATTATTGATAAAACTGAAATTCAACAAAAATTGATAGTTTTGTCATTTATTTTATTTTATTACAAGATCATCTGTAATGTTGTTTATTGCAACATTTGCACCAATGCAATATGCAATTCATTGCCTGGAATATGTTTAATATTTTTAAATTGAAACGAAAAGAGGCAGGATTGTGTTTTATATTTAGTTTTGTTATAAATATAACGTTACATGCAGTGAATATAATCAATATAGGCTATGCGTTGCCTGAACCACATTTGTGTGCTTATAATGTTTAAAATGTATTTAAATTAAATCGAAAAGAAGCAGAGTGGTGTTTTATAACATATTTCGTTTTATTGTTGCCTAAAATGTACATAACCGGAGTAGCAGAGCGAGCTGAGTGGCGCTTTCAAGAACACGCTGTTCCATCAGCAGAATTACTGGACTCGCGTCCTCGGGATAATTCTCCTGAGTCGGACTTTGCGTAGGCTACTTGGTATTGAGAAACGCCTAATGCCAGCGCTTGTTTCTTGTGACAAACATCCCGAGAAGCAAGAACAAGATCTGCTGTCTGTCATCATCCATTGTTGTTTACTATGTCGTTTTTGTTCGCGCGAAAATGACGTCGATCGCTTCTTTCCGGCAAACACCACGCCTATCAAGTGACATTATCACTACTTTCCGGCATACACCCACGCCTATCAAGTAGGGTACTGTTGGCAGTGGAAACGCGAGCCCCGATCATGGTTTAGCGACCCGACCCGAACCGTACCGTACCGTACTGAACCGTACCGTACCACTCAGTGGAAACGAGGCATTAGACCAATTTGGGGTCCTAAACACTACATCTGGTCTACCAATTGAGGCTGCTTCAAAATTTTAGATGAATGCTCTCTCCTGGAGCAGGACTTTTTTTTTGTTGTTGTTGTTTTAAACTATGATTTCCAATTTATTATACAATACAACAAGATGGATTTATAAATCCACTTCGTTCACTATGTAAAGGATCTACTGAAGGCATGTTGTAGAGAGGAACCCAAGTGCAGTTTATTACAAAAAAACTAAACATGAGACAAAAACATGGTGTGGCATGAACTCAAAACAAAAACGTGACGCTTACCAACAGTGGTTACAGGGAAACAAAACTTGACAAAGACACATGGCAAACATGAGGGCTTAAATACACACAAGACTAATGATAAGACAAGGGACACCTGTGAACAATGAACCAATTACAACATGACACATCAGACAAGGGAACACATGGCAGGATCACATGATAAACAGGGAATCGCATGACAAGACAAAGAAACATGACAATGACATGAACAAACCAAACCGTGACACACTACACCCCTTACAGACCATTTTCAGGTTCAAAACACAATAATGGTCTAACTAAAAATAAACTGCGAAAAAATAAGACAAACCCATAATATTCCATCTAAGCACTTTAAGTCTTGTGAATGCATCCTACATTTTACAGTTTACAGACATATAGCATGTACCATATTGATTTCAGAATATCGTATAATTTACCAAATTCACATCATCATTCCAATCATTATTTCCACTAAAACTTAATAACCCTTTTTTGCTAAGCTTTCGTTTCACCACAGACCCATTTACAGTCATTATAGCCATAAAATAGAACATAAATGAACAAACTTTGTTAATGTTAAAACATTTCATCAAAATGACATTTGTATCAAAGCATATAAATTCAATAATAGTAGCTTGTTCAGCACTTATCTTTACATTACTGTTAATGATAGTCAATACCGAATTATTTTTAATCTAAAACTCACTTTTCATAGAATTTCACAGTACTCAGACCATGTTGACTGTACAACATTCAAAATCAAATAATTAGTGCTTTCTGTAAAGTAAATTTTTTTCTCAATGTCTTGTCCGTTAAAACTCCTTAGGTGCCATCTACAAATGACCAAAATCTTAAACCCCTTCGTTCATTTGTGTCATTTGGCAGTAATATTTCAAATATAGTACATCATATATATATATATTAAAAAACTGCCACCGTCACCAATAGCATCCAGCTGCAGACCCGCAGCACCACCAGTTTCAGAACCCCAGCGCCAGGACCGGAAGTGAGGGGCGGAGCTTACGTTCTAAACCGAGTAACGTCGTAATTTGCTTAGACACCAAACGGCATGCTTTTATTACACACGAGACGTCATACTTGATACGTGTGTTATGATACATTAAGGTACAGTACAATAAGCATTTTAAAACATTGATTTTGCGTAATATAATTGTATATAGTTATCCGTTTCATTGTATTATGAGAGTTACTTCCTGATCATGATGGTGAAAAATAATGCTTGACACTTATGGGCATTTTATATAAAATATACTTTATTTCACAAGAACATGTGCAGCTTGCATTTCTCTTTATGTAAAATAATGTCAAAAATCTAAAAAAAGAGAGAGAAAATTCGGCATTGTTTTAAAAGAAACAATAAAAATGTATACAACATGACCAATTCACCCCTAGGCCCATTTTATCATGACAATCCTGTATACATTTAACTTACAATGTATCAAATGAGGAACTCACTCTCAGGTCCATTTTGTCCTTACATTCTTGCAAAAATAACTATAATGCAATAATAATAATTCCGCAATAACCCTCACTTCCGGTTCTGGCGCTGGGGTTCTGAAACTGGTGGTGTTGCGGGTCTGCAGCTGGATATATCTCACCTTCACAGCCCTACTCAGATCGAGTCTCTGTTACACTGGCAGTTTCAGCCACAGCACATCAAGTCATGGTGGGGGCCAGATTCAGATAAGTGAATTGTTTCATTACAGCCAAGCACAGGCTTATCTTTTGAAAGCAAAACATCTCTGACCACATCGAAAACATTCTATGTTATCTAGAGCAGCAGACGCTTTGCCTATAGTTTGATCATTAGCCGCGTTTCCACTGCCGGGCCAGGGCTAACAGCGAGCCGAGCCGAGCCGAGCCAGTGGCCTCGGGCCTCAAGCTTGCGTTTCCACTGCCGGGCCAGTAGCCCCGCAGCGCTGCCCTAAACCCCGCCCCTAACACGCCTTTCTGGATCAAACGTCATACAACCCAACCCATTTCAGCGGGTATTATGAATTTATTTATTTTTTAAGTTAGGAAGATAGCATGTATATTAACTCACCGGCCGTGGCTGCAGCCTGCAATAGTGTCCAGATTGTCTCGCGAGTCGCCACTAACAGAGGGCAGTGACCCAGCACACCGTCCATCAAGTCGAACCATGGAATTTGGAAAGTTCCTTCTCTGAGCTCCGCTTTGTCCATTGTGCGTTTGAATCGCCTTGTACAATACTGCGCCCGCAACTTTTTTTTTTCTGAACTTGAAGCGTTGCTCGCTGAATGCTTGAATGCTTAGCTTAGAAAGTTCAGCATCGATGAATTTTATAACGTCTTCGTTTCTTCACACGCCGTCAAATTGACGTTGTACCCTTTCTTCTGCCCAAATGCTTAGCAGAGCTTTGGTATCTTCGACAGACCAGTACAGGCGATTCACCATTTCGAGCAGCGATTATTTTGCGCGATATAAAAAAGAAATGTGCATCTTGCTTCAGATCATAACGTTCCATAACACCGATAAACTCCGCCTTTTACCTTGACCACGCCTCTAGCCCGAGCTGGCCCGCTTTGGCCCAAAGTATTCGACGGGCCAGAAATCCTGGCCGTTGGCCCCGAGTAAGCCCCGATCAAGCCCCGGAAGTGACAGTGGAAATGCGACTGGCTCTGGCACGCACTAGCACGGCTCGGCCCTGGCCCGGCAGTGGAAACGCGGCTATTGTGAGCTTGTAAACGGCTCCAACTTACAGCACACCGTCAAATCAGTGTGTCGCCATTAGGAATGTATGCAGTGCCACTGACAAGCAGTTCTCTGTATACTTTTGACAGTCCTCCGGTGGCGGATTCAATCACAATAGCCGAATCATTATCCTCTTCACTATTATTAGCAGCACAGTCATTTTCATACGCTGTACGGAAACGCTTAACATATTCTAAGGGGTTTTCACCAGATTTTTGTTTAACTTGCGTCACACTTGCCTCCAGGGAAATGATCCCCGACCTCCGAGGTCACAGAACTACGTTTCTAGGCACCAGCATATCGAAGAAAACAAGTCATTTCATCTCCCCAGGGTGCCAGTTGTCCACTCTACCAATACAGGACCTGTAACCGAGAATACTAGAACACACACAGATACACAGGATACACGGCTTCTCCAAGGGTGGGGTTGGTTGAGCTCTAACTATAAACAATATTCAATTATTCTTATTCTCTAGTTTGAATAGTGAAAAGTGATGCTTTAAGTCTACGTGGCCCTGTGACCTCCACTGTCTTGGTCAGCTAGAAGAGTAAATTTGTTTTAACATGTTTTATGTGCCCCTCAAAAATATGGAGAGTGCACATTCCATTAAACAGACATTTAATTCTATAACTACATAAATCGCATATGCTTAAAGAAGTCATTCAACTCATTTGATATTTAGAAGGAAAAATATTGCACCTTGATTATAATGACTTATTCGATATACATTGAAGCGGCAGTGGATTCCAGAATCCACCACCTTCACTATATTACCTCTAGATCAGAAATTTATAGCGAACAATATAAATGTTAAATATCACAATCAATGTAATAAATATAATGACAAGAAAATCACAATTACATCATATATTTACTGGAGTGCCCCTGTTGCTGCGTACATTACATTAAGTGTACGATATCACAAAAACTGTTTAAAATCTCACAAAAATTGCCTATGTTACTTTTAATTTTCAACCTGCTAGTAAATCATTATGTCCATCACACTAATTCTAATGTATGTTCTGTTCTTTTGGTAGGGTGATAAAGGACTTCATGATTCAGGGTGGAGATTTTGTCAATGTAAGTTTTGCCTTGTGATCCAGACAATGGAGTTGAATTCATCTTAACAGGTGTTTCGCTTGTTTGACAGTATAGAAGATTGTTTTTATATGCAAACAATGTTTGCACTCTGTGTACTGACTGCCATGCATGACATCCATCAAATCAAATAACGATGTGTCCTTATAGATAGGAAAATAAGGTAAATAAGGATGTGCCCTTATATTTGCAGTAATCCAGCTTTTGTATTTGTTTGATATTAATTTCCCATTAATACACAAGCAAACTATTTCTGACATTGTATAGATCAAGGAAGAGCTGATGTAAAAAAACATGTCAGGTTTAAATTAATTTAAAATCAATATACATTAATTTTTATGTTCTGACATGGCAAATTCGTTTTACATTTTCACTTTATTTCTTAAACTAATACCAATTTTTTTTAGATTTTAGGGTTGAGCAAGGCCAACAACAAACAGAAATAACTAGCTTTCAAAACTAAATTACCTGTAGCTCAAACATTGTAGATGTGCATGGCACTAGCAACGCCAAGGTCATGGGTTCGATTCCCATGGAATGCATGTATGGATAGAATGTATACCTTAAATGCACTGTAAACCACTTTGAATAAGCTGCTGAATAAAGAAAAATACTATATGCTCCCTATACAACCCTAAAGCAAGAATAAGCATTATATACATCCACTAAAGTTTCCCAAGTCAGATTAATATTTCCAAAAGTTGTTTTATTTTACACTCAGTCAGTGCAGACAGGTAGATCAGTGGATCTGCCAAAAGTGCACATTTTGTATGCCTCCCTTATCTGCAGTTTCCTACGGCCCATGACTCTTTGCGTGAATTATGGGAGTAACTTCTGTTAAACTGTAAACAATCAGC
Source organism: Rhinichthys klamathensis goyatoka (assembly GCF_029890125.1). NCBI lineage: Eukaryota > Metazoa > Chordata > Actinopteri > Cypriniformes > Leuciscidae > Rhinichthys > Rhinichthys klamathensis. The sequence continues at coordinate 9,076,767 of NW_026606587.1, read as the reverse complement.
AAAATAGTTGCTCTATAACGCAATGCGCATTTTCAAAAGCGGAGTACAATGAGATGATATTCTACTCAACCGTCGAACATTAAAAGGACATTTTAAAAGACCCCTGATTATTTCCACAGCAATATTACAGACATTAAATATCGCTGTATAATATACACTGAACAAAATTATAAACGCAACACTTTTGTTTTTGCCCCCATTTTTCATGAGCTGAACTCAAAGATTTAAGACTTTTTCTATGTACACAAAAGGCCTATTTCTCTCAAATATTGTTCACAAATCTGTCTTAATTTGTGTTAGTGAGCAGCTGCGTTCACAATACAAAGCGACTTTATCGCTGCAGGTCGCCAGTGGCTGCGCTGGAGGGCGTTCCCACTACTGGATGCCTAGTAATGTTTGTGAGTCACATTCACGGATGTTACTCTATGTTAGACAACAAATACGTTTTCTTGCCGCTACAAACAAATATTTCGGAAGGAAAAGTCTAAATATAAATGGAATCCGTACATAAAATGCATAATATTAAAGATGAATGAGAAACAGTGAGTGCTCTTTGCCATCGCGGCTATTTAACTGCAGAAAACCGGTCTATCTGGGTTCCCGAAACCATTCAGGCACGGAGTCAGTACGGTGAATACCACTGTATGTACACGGAGATATATCATAAATAATAGGACAGTTTCTGACTGCTAAAACGACCTTCTCGTTCAACTTGCCTCGGTCAGACTCAGCACTGAAGAGTGACGCGCTCCACTGACTTCACTCCTATTGGTTGTCGCTCCCGAAAGTCGCTCTGCATTTGCATAAAGTTAAACAGATCTCAACTTTGTCGCGTCGTCAGACACGCCCCATCCAGTCGCAACCGCGCGTGTCGCCGGAAGTCGCCCGCTCTCACCATTGAAAATGAATGGTATCGTGTCGCGTGTAGTGTGAACGCAGCTTTCTCCTTTGCCGAGATAATCCATCCACCTCACAGGTGTGGCATATCAAGATGCTGATTAGACAGCATGATTATTGCACAGGTGTGTATTATGTAACACAAATATGCCTTGTATGTATTATCCCTTAGTCAAATATGTTCTTTAACTGGAACATTGAGTGACAATAATTCAAAGTGCTCTCCGTCATTGTGACGGGCAGTAAATATTTTATGTACCTGCTTTAGAAATATAAATGAAAAGGGGGGACAATTACATTTTAAAGCATCCGTGTGAAAACAAACCTGGAAAGAGACGCTTGAACATGAAGGAACTTTTTCATTTAATTTAGTCAAACTGACGGATAAGGATTATTTGTAGCACAACCTTATGCTTTATAATGATTTGTTTCAGTCTTTTTGAATATAACTTCCTCCTAGAGATGTTCCGATACCCTTTTTCCCTTCCCGATACCGATTCCGATACCTGGACTCAGGGTATCGGCCGATACCGAGTACTGATCCGATACCTGAGTGTGTCTCTATAGGCTACAGCTGCAATTCATACTAGCCCTGTATGAATTGATAGAATTATTTTATGGTGTGCTTCAGACTTATCCCTTAATAAAACATGAACAAATACATATAGTGAACTATTTATGAGTATTTTTATTATCTGACATACATTTTACAGCAATATATATTTATTTTTTTCTTAAGTGAAAAAGAACTTAAAATGCAGCCACACATGTCATACTTTAAACTGAAAAAGGTATTTTAGATTTATAATATAACTGTATAAAAAAGTGCAACAAATAAATCTAGGAATCTAAAAAATGATATATGAATAATATAAGAAAATAACCTCTTTATAACTTAAAGTCCAGAAACAATTTTGTTAAATACACGGCATTTCGGTTTTGACAGCGGCTGGTCATCCAGAACAAAAAACTTGATAATTTTGTCGGTTATATTTATCGCTCGTTGGCTGTCTTTTGAAAACCTTTCTCTTCGTTTGAATGAAGCTTCCAGAGATTGTTGATTCTGGCGCGGCTCATCCTCTTCTGCCCTTGCCATCGTGTTCTGCGGGGTGACGTGTCTTCAAATGCTTTATTAAGTGTTGAAGCTGCTAATCTTGTGCCACCCCTCGAAATTGCAGTATGATATATGAGACATGTCGCCATTTTACTGGCTGGTTGGTCCAGTCTTAAAGGTGCCTTGTGTAAAAAAAACAATTCAAAATCCACATATTCCATACCAGATGGGGGCAGTATACCTCCAGAAAGTTGGCCTACTCTAGTCTGTTTTTTAGTTTCGGGTTGTTAATCTTCTAAAACCGTCAAATCGTCCGCTTTGTCCCACCAAAGCCTATTTTGATCGGTGAGTGATGTAGAATAGAATGACTGCTGCGCTTGACAGGGCGCATAACGAGCAGAGAGAGAGATAGCGCCCCGGCCGCGCGCGCGCACTCTCACGTCTTCAAACAACACGAGCGCTGTCCTCCTGCTCTCTCTCTCCCTCGCGCATATTAATCAAATCAATTGACACGATCGTAAGATCGCAGTTCATTTGGAGATTTTTAGAGATTAGAGACTCAATGAACAACATCTCAACACTAAATTATAAAGGCCGGTCTCATATAGACACGATTGACATCAGGTTCAAGTACGCCCACAAGCCGTGCGAGTTATTCGTGTATTGGAGTTTGGCTGGTGGTTATGTATGTTGCCCGCATACCGCCTCCCATGGCCGAAACTGGTATTATGACACCGGCCGGGCCGCGATATTTTTTTTCACAGGATGGTAGGGGAAGACTCATGAATATTCATTAGGGAACTCATCCCTGATTGGTCTGATGACCTACCCCTAACCCCGCCCCTAAACCTACCCGTCACTGGGGGTCTGATGACTTACCCCTAACCCCGCCCCTAAACCTACCCGTCACTGGGGTTAAGACCAATCAGGGATGAGTTCCCTAATGAATATTCATGAGTCTTCCCCTACCATCCTGTGAAAAAAAATATCGCGGCCGGGCCGGGGCTAGTAATTTAGCATGCTAATTCAGGTTTATATCTCGGCAGCACTATAACTTGTCATTTTTTTAATGACATCATTGCATTTATTTCTTCTCATTCTTTTGATACGTGTAGCTCATTTGTTGGATATTTTTACCTCAATTTTTACATATGGCACCTTTAAATACTGCCAAACAGCGGACATACTGCTAGCGCGCGCTTTCTTCTTCGCTGCTCTAAACAGTGGTTGTTTGTGGCAACAGTACAACTTCCTGTGTCGCCACAAGCAACCACTGTTTAGAGCAGCGAAAAAGAATTGATCTCCGATTTGCAGCGTTAAGCAAAGCTATTGTTTAAGAAAAGGGTATCGGATCGGTACATGGGTAGAAGTACTCGCAGATACCGATGCCAGAATTTTTATTGGTATCGGCGGCATTTCCGATACTAGTATCGGAATCGGAACAACTCTACTTCCTCCCATAATCTTAAACACAGTAGGCTTGTTAGGAAAAAGGTGTATATGAAAAGCCCATTTTTAGTCTATTAGTGAGCTGACAAGTTGAATCGGGTGTGTTTGATTAGGGATGCATACAAATGTGCAGAGTTGGCGGGACTCCAGGATCCGAGTTAGGAACCACTGTACTAGTAGACCAATCACGCGCCCAGTACTGCTCCACACACAACAAGAGAAACAACAAAACATGCAGAGAGCTCCTCCCAGAGGTCTTGCAGTTGCCTTTAAACTCCAGGTGCCTTGCCTTACCAGTCACCAGCAAAGATTAATTAACTTCAGGTCCAGTTCTGAGAAGCGGGTGAGACAGGACAAGGAAGGAGGGGGAACAAACAGCAGCAACCACAATGCAGCACTATGTAAAAGTTAAGCTCAAATGACAGCATTTGTGGCATAAAGTTAATTATAACTCTGTCAAATTAATTTCCATACTTTCTTCAGTGATCTACTGATATCATCTGCACATTTTCTGTTTTCAAATATTTTAGGTAATTGTAAGTATGAACAATCTTTACTGATTTTTATAAAAGTGAACATAGTCATTACTTTTATATTGTTATTAATATTTTAAGACGAACACTTACTGGACTGAAGCAAGGTTAGGTTTACTTGATAATCCATATTATTTTTTTTTTGAAATAAAAGTATCAGATATGATACATCAAGCTTTTGAAGAAAATTTGGGTAACACTTTACAATAAGGTTCATTAGTTAACATTAGTTAACTACCTTAGTTAACATGAACTAAGAATGAACAATACTTCTACAGCATTTATTAATATTAGTTCATATTAATTTCAACATTTACTAATACATTATTAAAATCAAAGGTTGTATTTGTTAACATTAGTTAATGCACTGTGAACTAACATGAACACACAATGAACAGCTGTATTTTATTAACTAATGTTAACAAAGATTAATAAATACTGTAACAAAAGTATTGCTCATGGTTAGTTCATATTAGTTAATACATTAACTAAAGTTAACTAATGAACCTTATTGTAAAGTGTTACCAAAATTTGTGTTCATCTCTCAATCATCATTGCATTTCATTTTATGTTTTTCCACCACAATAAAAACTACTAAAAACTAAGCATTTAAAATTCATCTTACTAAGACATATTTGGAGATATAGTGACAATTGATGTTTATATGCATTTTTGTAAATAGTCTGCTATACTGTTATAAAGATCTCATTGATATACAGCACAGCTATCACAATTTTATCAGAATTTAAAATGTTTTCAGCCATATAAATATATAGCTGCACCACTAAATTGTGTATTTTTGATTCATCTGAGCCTCTGAACAAGTAATACATGTGTTTCCTCGAATATGAGTTCCATATTCTGCACATGCAATGTCTTTATGACTATGACTTTGCTAAAAATGGTGTTGTAAAAAAGAAGCCTACAGACAGTCCAGCACATTCCTTGTGTCAGTTTGTGCCTCTAGTGGTCATATGAACCTACCGTAGTGTAGACACACAACAGCTATCTCTTGACACATAGGTCTTAACAATTTGAGTGATTCAGATCTTCTGAGTGTGAATGGTTTTAAATGCTACATTTTTGCCCATCAGGGTGACGGCACTGGCATCTGCAGTATCTACAGGGGACCATTTGCAGATGAGAACTTCAGAATGAAACACTCTGGCCCAGGACTCCTGTCACTGGTAAAGCTATACACACTGGCCCTGTAAAGAAACTCATCCTGTACCTTTACAGTATGCTTTATGCCAGCATTATCAGCAGTGTTAGATTAACAGTGCTTAAATTCTGTTTAAGTTGACTCTCGGTCAGAGTGCTGGTGTAACGTCAGTGTCCCAAAATCTGATTTTCCATTTCACTCCAAATCTAATGCATGAAAAAACTCAAAAAAGGAGGGTTATTAGATTTTTTTCCGATATACTTTATTTTAAGGTGTCCTTGTTACATTGTAATTATATATTTAAGTACTGAGTAATATTAATTAACAGCATGTTCTACTTACTATAGGGTTTGGTTTAAGGTTAGTTGCATGTAATAATGCATCATTTTCTGTTATTACTACAGTAAGTACATGTAACGTAACAAGGACACTGTAAAATAAAGTGTTACCTTTTTTTTCTTTTGGTTTTAGGTTAAACATGACCCGGACATAATCTTGACCAATTTTGAGGGATTCGCCAAATAAGGCTGCAGAAATGCTTCAAACAGAACACTATATAGACATATACAGTATAATATAAAGCCAGTTTAATGTTTAATATAACTTTAGAATTTGTTTCTCATTTTCCTGACAAAGTGACTGACGACCTTTAGCACCTGAGAAGTCAGGCAAACTTACAGTACAAATATACATTGATATTATAGGATAAACACACTCCATCTACCCATCAGATTCTTTATTCTGTGCTGTTTCCAAACGAGACGTTAATGTTTGTTTTTCCCCGATAGGCCAACAGTGGACCAGGAACAAATGGCTGTCAGTTTTTTATTACCTGCACAAAGTGTGACTGGTTGGATGGGAAGCATGTAGTATTTGGTAAGTCTGACAAGTCCTGTGTTGATTCTGTCCTGAGAGAACTCAATCACTGGTTACACCATTAACTGCTTTGGGTTTTCCTTACAGGAAAAGTGGTGGATGGTTTGCTCGTCATGAGGAAAATTGAGGTGAGACGATATTTTATAAGTTTTAAGTTGATTAATTTCAAGTTTCATAATCCTTTCAAAGGAATGTATTAGTGATCCTGTTGAAGATTTATAAGTTAACCTGTGTGGCAAGAGAATGAAGAAATGGGATATGTCAGTACTTAATTGGTTTCTTTGAGTGTTTAACCAATAGAAAAGAAATCTGGAAATATTCCTGAAAATATTCACTTAAATGCAGCCGGCTGACTCTTAAAATAAAATGATAATAATGAAACTACATCTATAGTCAGATAAATAGATCTGGGACCTGAGTGCTTTTTGTGACATTAATCGTATTTCTCCTTAATTCTCCATTACAGAATGTACCAACAGGACCCAACAACAAGCCCAAGCTGCCCATTGTCGTTGCCCAGTGTGGAGAAATGTGATATGTGATATATTTTGTACTGTTACACATCAGCAAAGACACATGACCTTTGCTTTAAAGTAAATAGACAAGCCATTTTGGATGACTTACCATTCATGATCTCCATTTGCAAATCACATCCTTTTGAAAATTTTGTAGTAATTTTGTGGGATTAACTGATTATTTGTGAAAAATTATTGGTTCAACAAGGTTGTTTTATTTTGTACAATGTTAATTACAGCAGAAGTGAAGGTTTGAAGTCGTCAATGATCCAAAACCGATTTCATGATTAGCTCATGTCACTTGCAAATGTCCATAAAAGACGAACTTGACATTCAAGATAGAAACAAACATGTATTCTTTATACATTCTGAAGAACAAGGCTTTTTATTGTTGATCAGCCTTTTAAAAGGGCCTTGTTAACCCTTGTTGAGGTTTTTTTGTATCCTTCAATAAATTTTGACCCATGTTTTTTTTTAAAGCTTGGAACATTCTTTTTAATTTCAAATTCAGAGAGAATCGAAATCAGGACATTTCCTGAATCACAAAGGGCTTTTCGAGTTTGATACTAAACCAACACCTTAAAGGGCACGCCACTCAATGCAAATTCCTTATGAGTGTACTCCCTTTGTCTTTTTATTGTTACTTACCCTAACCCACATCCTAACCCAGAAACCCCTTCCCCCATCTCTTGGACCGTGTCCCACTCAGACAAAAGGGCTCTTTCAGCTGAAGTGCAGGAAGAGTTTGGGCTCGGTGGGAGGCTTCTAGGGTCAATGTTAAAGCCTGTCTTTGTGTGGGACAACAGGGCCGAGCCATTAACAATAAAATCACACTTCAACCAGGTCTCCTCAACAGTGCCAAAAACATATTTACATGACAAAGGGGAAGGGGGTAGTTTGGGTCTGTCTCACAACTAGCCAGGGTCTGTCTCATCTATGGTCGTTGAGTGCTCCCTTTATAATGTTGTGGGAGAAGTCAATGATGGGATTTATCTAAAAAACACATTATCCTTGCATTGAAACCATTCCTGTTCCGAATCTCTCACTGATGAATAAAGCCTGCTTTATTTTTGTTGTGTATACCTTGTAGGTTTGGTGTCTGTTAAATATTTTGTTCGTGAGATGAATGCTGGAGAGAATGTTTTGACAGTATAAAATGAAGACATTTAGATATAAATGGGATTTTAATAATATACAGCTTTGTATTTACATATACACCAATTGCCAAAATTATTATACCAAACAAATAGAAAGAAAAGAAATATGCAATATAGCAATAACAATAAAATAGTATTGCAATAGGGTGCTAAGTGATTAATACAATAGGATATAAATGAAATATACACTTAAAATAATATATATTATTTTATGTATATTTATCAACTTTGTACTTAATTCAATTCAAAAGAGCTTTATTGGCATGACTTAGGGAATCTATTTTTTAAATAGCTATTTAAAAATAGCTGAAATGTACATTATCGTTCATGTTCTGGTCAGTATTTTCTTTATGTTTGGGTTTTACACATACGGTATATATATATATATATATGCCAGAATGTCTGGAAGGTGAAATGGGGTCTTGAATTCTGGGCGGTGGTAAAAAAAATGATAACCAATCATGGCAAAGCTTAATGTTATTTCCATTTGATTGACAGTAATTGTATCCAATACGCATCAGTGAAATAATTGACGTTGACAAATCACAAGTTAACCGACCAATTGGATTGAGGAATGGGTGGAGAGATGTGACAGAATATCGTCCGGCATCTTTACTCAGTCCGTCCAGTTCGATCGGCAACGGGAGCGGAGAAAGGAAAGCGGAGAGCCCGAAGGCAGCAGCCCCCACCACCGCCGGCCCAGGTTACCATCTAGCACCGGGAAAAAACACACTAGAGAGCCACCGCCGGCTTTAACAACAAGAAAACAACATGAGCAGCGAGGCCGAAACACAGCAGCAGCCGCCGCAGCCTGCCGCCGACGTGGAGAGCCCGTCCAGCCCGGCAGCCGCAGCTACCGCGGGGGATAAGAAGGTCATCGGTAAGCCTTAGCCCATTGGCCTACGGTTTTCGTTCCTTCAAAATAATATATTTTCTTTCACGGTCGACGTTTCAAGGTTTGATTAACGTTACACTTTTACGTTAACGGATTTCTCAGTTAGGGAAAGCGTGTGGCCTCACCGAGACTGTGTGGTCTGGTGTCGTTATTCAGTATCAAACTTACTAGTATTGCTGTATACCCGTGGCCACCTGTCTAGAGTTTTTGTTATGGAGTTGTCAGCCTCAGTCTATTTCATACATAATATTTTTTAAATAGGTTAAACTTTAGATGTTAAACGGTCTCAGTAAGTTTAAATGTTCGCTCGCGTGCCGCGTTCCAACACATCCGCGTGTGAATCGATAACCGCCATGACGCGTGTGCTCGAGCCCGCGGCCTACTAAATTGAACAAGAGTCTCAACGCGGTTCTCGCTTTATAGAACTAACTTTACTATCGCGATAGAGCCACTATCATGATTATTTACTACACCACAAACCCCCAATACGATTATATTGTTGTAAGTATACGTATTTGTTTACTAATAAAGACTGTCCATGAAACGGACCCTTGAGCTTGGCCTTGAGCGTGACATGATGACCCAGATCATTTTGAGCTATTCGTATAAAACTCATACGAGTCTAATTGTCGCGGTCAGTGCGAACCGCGTCGGATTTTAAACCTAATGGATTAGTTTGAGGGTTGGATTCTTGGGTAAGCGAATGTAAGCCAGGTTAAGTGCTCGCTTTCTTTCCCTTTGTTCGTGCGTGTGGTGCGTTTGACGCGTCGTGCATACGTGTCCTCATCTCTATTAACACCATCAACGCCGTCCCCGGAAGATCCAATCATCAGACAGGCGATTTATTGTATAGATTACAAAACGATAGTACTGTGGATCGGGATAATCTATATCAGTCTCGCAACACCAGATATAAAATGTCCGCCGTGGTGTTTGGATGATGGACGCTTCTTTTGTCTGATCTGCTGATACAAACCCAGAGCGCTTCGGACGTTTAACTTGAAACGCTAATCGCCGGTCAAATCTAGATCTAAACATAAAGATGTGGTCTCGTAGTGTCTATCGTGTCCTGTAGTGAGGATGGAGGATCAGGGCTGTTTGGCTTCAATCCGGCCACATGTCTGAGGCTAATGTGCTAACTGCAGTTAGCATCTCAACATCATCACTTCCTACTTCAACAACACATTGGGCAAATGAATGTGCTTATTAATATACTGCAGTGTAAACCGAATCTATTGAACCAACACCTGTTCTTCTTTCACACAAAGATGTTTAAAGACCATTTAAAAAAAAAAGTTGTCTTGTAACAGTTTTGTGAGAATTTTTTGTTTGCACATTTTCTGTTTTTTTTTTTTTTTTTTTTTTTTTTTTGTAATTCCTATCACCATCAGTGGTGATTTCTTATTACTGTAATTAAGGGACTTTCTTTGGTAATGGATTTTTGGAATGATTGTCAGGGAAATGTGAAGCAAAACCAACAGGTTCATAACAAAGAGATTTTTTTATGCATTGCAAAATTTTCATTTATAAGACTTATAGAGCTAGTTTATAATCTCACAATCCTTCTTTCCAGTCTCATGCAACATTTTTTCGCCTCAGCAATTTTTCCTTCTTTTAACTGCCACAGTCCCCCAGATATGAATATCCTTGTGCAAAGGACTCCCATCCACAAATCTAAAAGGCAGCCATTTATTTTAATTTATAAGGACACAATTTACACCGTGAAAAACAATATAAATGTGTAAAATATATTTGGAAACTACTTTTCTATTATGTTTGCATTGCATTTTTTTTCTACTCAATATAGTACTGTACTGTTAGATGTTTAATTTATTGTATTTTTACACTGTCTCCCTTGCGGTTCCCCGGGGGTGCCCCGACCCCAGATTGAAAACCCCATGTTTTAAACCATTTGTAATGTCTTTATTTCTTCTTTCTCTTAATTCTGTAATTGGCATGTCAGTTATCATAACTTGAATAAGATGTTAATAATGTGTACTCTGAGGGTCAGAGCCTTTCATGGTGATGGAGGTTCTTCTGATAAGAGCAGCTGCTTTTGCATCAGTCTATTAAAAGCACCACAGTTGGAGGTTATAAATAGGACACAAAATGAACTCCACTCACAAAGAGTTGCGTTTAAATGGCTTTGCTAGTTTAATGCATCTTTTTCGGTCAACAGTTGTAATTTGATTCTTGAAAATACTGTTTTTTTTTTTTTTTTTTTTTTTTTTTTTTATACACATGTTGGATCTATCTAAACAATCTGTCTGTGGTTTTCTTTTCTCTTTGTAGCAACAAAAGTCCTGGGGACAGTTAAATGGTTCAATGTAAGGAACGGCTACGGTTTCATCAACAGGTAAATAACATTCAGCCTCTAAAGACTCTCTCTAATATAATATGTGGGTCAGGGAACATCCACAATCCTATTACAACGTTTATGTGCTTATAAAGCTAGACCTGACTTGCACGCTAGTATTTATTCAAATATTTAACTTGCTCTTCGACTCTGCATGCTTGTTTATTCTCCATCTGTCCTCAATTATTAACATTTCATTCTTAACTTTCACAGGAATGACACCAAGGAAGATGTCTTTGTCCACCAGGTAATTATTTGCTCTGATTGTCACCATATTGACATACCAACTTGGTTTTTGGGGGATGATTTGTTTTCTGATTGCGTTTGCTTTGTATCCAGACCGCCATTAAGAAGAACAATCCAAGGAAATATCTTCGTAGCGTTGGGGATGGAGAGACTGTGGAGTTTGACGTCGTAGAAGGGGAGAAGGTGAGCTTGAGTTTTCTTTGTTGATTTAGAGTTTCACCGAAATACTCAACTTTATAGTTCCTCACATAACATTAGGGTTGGGAATTGAATCAATTCAGTTTAAAATGATAACAAATAAAATGTTTTCTTGAAATTCATTAAAGGGACAGTTCACCCAAAAATGAAAATTCTGTCATTAATTACTCGCCATTATGTCATTCCAAACCTGTAAGACTCGTTCATCTTTGGAACACAAATCAGGATCTTTTTGATGAAATCTGAGTGATTTCTGTCCTTCCATTGACAGTCCACACAACTTCCACTTTGATGCTTCAAAAGGTTCATACAGGGATTGTAAAACTAATCCATATGAATTGAGCAGGGTAGTCCAAAATTTTCTGAAGAGACACAATCACTTTATATGATGAACAGATTGAAGTTAGGCTTTTATTACATATTCATCAACTCACACATCAGTTGTGGATAATGGAAGTTGATGTGTGAGAACCAATAAGGATTATTTTCGTGTTGGACTAAACCGCTCGATACATATGGATTGGTTTTACAATCTCTTTATGGACTTTTTGTGGAAGTTGCGTGGACTGATGAAATCTGAGAGCTTTCTGTCGTTCCACTGACAAAGATCTTCATTTGTGTTTCAAGACGAATGAAAGTCTTACAAGTTTGATGCAACACGGGGGTGAGCAATTAATGATTCTGGTGCAGAATATCTTTTTATATATTATATATATATATATATATATACACACTATCAGTCAAGAGTTTCTTTGGATATCTTTAATGCATTTTGTTCTTAAGCCTTAAATTAAAATTTGTTTTGGATACAGAAATAGAATTTCTTTAGAATATTAGTTTGAATACATGTGAACTCAAGAGGCTGGTTGAAAGAATGTGGAGAGACTAGATTGGCAGCTTTAAAGAATATGACTGTTTTTAAATTACAACATTTGCTTGTTCACTACTTAATTCCAATACATCCATTTATTTCATAGTTTGACTTTGTCTAAAATAACAATTAACTGTTAACAATTTTGACTGAATGTATAGTTAGGACATTAGGGTTACTTCCTCAATGGTGCTAAAAGAATTCTTAGTGGATCCAGAATATAAAGGTTAAATTCTCTACTTTAAACTATATGAAGGCGATATTGATTAAATATCACATTTCTGCCCAGACTATAGTAGAGCAGCCCTTTCAGAGTGACTTACAGGAAATTCCTCCATTCTGCGGCCATTATCCAAACTAAATGTGCGTCTATTGAATTAGCAGACATTTGATATACATTTTGTCTTCATTCTATCAGGGTGCCGAGGCAGCCAATGTTACCGGCCCCGGTGGCGTCCCTGTGCAGGGTAGCAAGTATGCGGCTGACAGGAACCGATACAGGCGGTACCCACGCAGGAGGGGCCCCCCTCGTGACTACCAGGACAACTATCAGAGCGACGGGGAGGGAGAGGTACGGGAGAAGAGAGAAGGGGAAGAAAATCCCCCTGAGGGTGATATGGAGCAACAGGAGCGTAGACCCACCTACCCCGGCAGACGGCGCTACCCACCATACTTTGTGCGGAGACGTTACGGCAGACGTCCTCCCTATTCCAACACACCCCAGAGAGGAGACATGACAGAGGTAGGCTGACAAAGAAAAGTTATAATATTGCAAAATCAATATTGTTGCAAGCTCTTTGACTGAGAGATGCTGTTCTTGGCTTCTAGGGTGGGGAAGTTGAAGAGAGCCAAGGTGGTCCAGACCCAGGCAACAAACCAATGAGGCAGAACTACTACAGAGGCTTCAGACCAAGGTTCAGACCCAGGTTTTCATGTTGTGTTTGCAGACGTGAGGCTGTAGCAATTGTGAGAGAAAACAAAATATTTAAAATAAACTAGCAATTGCGAGTTTGTTCCACTATTCGGAGAAAAAAAAAGAATTGCTAGACTCGCCATTGCGAGGGAAGGAAAAGGTAGAATTGTGACTTTTGACTTGTAATTCTGACATTATAACTCACAATTGTGAGTTTATATTGCACAATTTGGAGAGAAAAGTCGCAATTACTCTTATTTTGTTTATTCAGTGGCGGAAACAAGCTTCCATAAGGTTGAAATAAAAAATGATAGTTCTAATTTAATAGAATATTAGTGTTTATTATAAAATATTTATCCATACAAATTTTTCTAATTAATTCATGTGCCCTCATAATCTTTAATCAAAATGACGACTACTCTGATGTGTTTACTGTTGTGATGGCTGGACAACCTGTCACTCACAGGAGATTGACCAATAACAAACCACATCGATTCAATCAATTCCTCATGGACAAAAGTCCCACTCTACTACTTTTTTTTCTTTTCTTTTTTTTGATCGAGAAGCAGTTTCATTCATTGTATATGTCACAATAGGGATGACCCCCCATTTCATTCTGACTATAACTCTCCTAAATCAGAGTTCCTCAAATCCTCCCCTGGAGCCACTGCCCTGCAGAATTTACATCCAACTCTAATCAAAAACACCTGAGCAAGCTGATCAAGGTCTTCAGAGTTACCGGAAAGCTACAGATCTGTGTTTGATCTGGGTTTAAACTAAACTCTGCAGGGCTGGATTTGAGGAACCCTGTCCTGAATACTGTAATTTGGCTAGTTTTGCAAGTTTTTTTGAGTCACAAGTATGAGTGACAAGAGTCTGATTTTAAACCTCAGTAGCAAAAATGTAGTTGGCAAGTTTGGTATAGTTCTGTTAAAGGAACACTCCGACTTTTTGGGACTTTAGCCTATTCACCTTATCCCCCAGAGTTAGATAAGTCCATACATGCCTTTTCCATCTCCGTGCGTGCTGTAACTCTACCTGACGCACCCACCGCTAGCCTAGCTTAGCACAAAGACTGGATGTAAATGGTTGCAGCTAGCATACTAATCCAAATAAGTGACAAAATAACGCAAACATTTTCCTATTTACATGTTGTGATTTGTATAGTCACAGAGTGTACAAAAAACAAAGTCACATGAGACACAGAGATATTTTAACCGTATAAATACTGGGAACTATATTCTCTGAAGGCGAAGCACTGCTACTCGGGCGGAGTGATAACCGCAGCACCTGAGACGCGCCGTGGTGAGGAGCAGAGAGCGCGTCTTTGGATTAGTATGCTAGCTGCAACCATTTACATCCAGTCTTTGTGCTAAGCTAGGCTAGAGGTGGGTGCGTCAAACAGACTTGTAGCACGCACGGAGATGGAAAAGGCATGTATGGACTTATCTAACTCTGGGGGATAAGGTGAATAGGCTAAAGTCCCAAAAAGTCGGAGTGTTCCTTTAATATCCAAACTGTCGGTTTTAAAGAATTCATTTTAAAGGTTTATTCATCACTCACGTCTGCATGGCATTATGCATATTAAAATGTTTTGGAAATGAACAGCATTTTATGTAATTACACTTGTATGTTTTCGATGTTGTTGATATACTGTATAATAATGCTGAAAACGTGCCTTTCTGCTTGCATTTATTTTTTACCTTTTTTGTGAAATTCAGCTGCAAACCCTTGTGGAAATTAATGCTGCCTTCACATGCTTCACATGAGTTTCCTAGTGTGAAATTGGACATGAACGCCCTCAAGTTGTATTTGCAACTGAAAACTCATAAGTTTGAGTAAGGCGGCCCATAAACTTTAAACGTGCAGGGGAGAATTACTGTGCTGTGACTGGTGTTCTTTTTTCCAGCTACATCACTATATCTCGTCTTTAAGTAGTGCATATGTCTACCATTTGAAGCATATTGTATCTTTTATAAACTGAAAAATAAGTTTTTGACCTTCGTTAGCAAGCCATCTAGATTGTACTGTGAATGTTAATATGGTTGTCAACGAATGGGACGCTACATTTGAATTAAAATTAATATGTCCGGTTAATTTTGGCTTTAATACGATTTCCTCAAGAAATAGGCAAGAATAAACCTGGTGTCCTCCATGATTCCAATTCTTTCCAACAACAAAGCACTTGAACGAGACGAGCTCGTAATCCCGACTTAAGTGGAAAGTAGGAAATTCCCGATAGCATGTGAAGGCAGCATATGTAGTCAAGCATGTTTAAGTTCTGGGGCCGTTGCACAAAAGACAGCTAAGACTAGTATTACTAGTTAGTCAATGTATATTGTTTCTTTGAAGGTATGGTTCAGCCAAAAAATTCTTTCATTAATGAAATGACATGAGGGTGAGTAATTAATGAAAGAATTTTTGGGTGAACCATCCCTTCATAGAAACAATATACATAGACAGCTAAGACTAGTCTTACTAGTTAGTCAATGTATATTGTTTCTTTGAAGGGATGGTTCACCCAAAAATTCTTTCATTAATTACTCACCCTCATGTCATTTCAAAACTGTAAGACTTTTGTTCATCTTCAGAACTCAAAGGATGTTTTTGATGAACAGAGCTTTCTGTCCCTCCATAGACAGCTACGCAACTGATACTTTCAAAAAGTTCATAAAGGGATTATTAAATTCATAAAACTAACCCATATGAATAGAGCGGTTTAGTCCAAATTTTCTGAAGAGACTCGATCACTTTATACTCTAAACCGATATAAACATTGATACAAACGGAAGCTCAACCGAACCCGCTGGATCAGTGAAAACAAACTCTTATGGAAGCTCAAACGCGCTGCGTAACACGAGAATGAACCTTGTTTTCTTGCACATCAAGCGAACATGCTATAAAAACAAGTCTTGCGGGTTTGGAACAACATTAGGGTGTGTTATTAGCCAAAAATTGACCCATTTGATTACCCATAACTAGCTGCTAGTTGGTCATACTAGTTATTAACATAATAGCTATGTTTATGCAACTGGCCCCTGGTCCCTTTTAATGGCTCATATTTGGTTCGATGTACCTCTGAGAACTTGACCCTGGTTGATCCTCTACTGCAGCTTCTTTTGTGGCCATTTCTCTTATTTGAACCTTTAGGTTTGTTGGGTCTTTCAAGCTTCATGTGTAATTGAATATGCATTAGATCTTCATGTACACCCAGTTCCCAGCATAACCAGAAAATAAATGATTTTTTAGCAGGGGTCCCCCACGTCCCCGGCCAGTGCGGGAACCTCGGGAAGGGGAGGAGGATAAGGAGAACCAGAGCGAGAGTGGGCAGAGCCAGGAGCCCCGTCAGCGCCGCTACCGTCGCAACTTCAACTACCGCCGCAGACGGCCCCAGACAACCAAGCCTCAGGACGGCAAGGACAGCAAGGCAGCCGATGCATCAGCCGAAAAATCAGCCGCTCCCGAAGCCGAACAGGGCGGAGCAGATTAACCGGCTTGAACATCTAGACCATCCGGCCGGGTGGGTTAACCTAACCGCTTCAGATGAGAAGTTACTGCATGTAAATTAACATACTTGTTTATCAAGTGTGTTGTGTTTTTTGACTGTAGCGCTCTTTCTTAGGGTGAACTAATAATCATGGTTCCATTCTGTAGTAGTTTTTTCTTTTTCTGTTTTTCGTTGTTTGGGCTGCTTTTTCTTTTCTTTTTTGGTAAATAACATGAAACGTGAACATGTTCAGACCACATTTAACTCCCAAAAAAAAAAAAAAACTAAATGCAGAAAAAATATTTAACAAGAAAATAAAGCCTATTTGTTTGAGCATTAAGATTTCTCTTGCATTGCCATTATTTTCATGACAATTGAGCACATTTTCACCCAGATTTTTTTTTTATTCCATGTCATGGTAATGTTTTACTGGGTTTTGATGCTGATTACAAAATGTATAATTTTACAGGAAAAGTGCTTGATTGTCAGGAAAATGTCATTATTGTAAAATAACTTGTTCTTAAAAATAGCCTTCAATTTATGCATGTTCGTTTGAAGTGACTAGGATGTTTTCATGTGATTTCCATTTGATCAGATTCACATTTTCATTAGCATCAATTATATGTGGGGTGGGGGTGTCTGCAGATAATGGATGGTGTTTCAGCTTCTGTTTGCACTTTTCTTTGATGGAAGACTAGATGATGATGATAATGCAGTGGATTTGATTTAGCAGACTGTCTGCTTTGTCCTGGCAAACACTCTTGTGCTTATAGCAACTTCTAAAATCGATCAACCAGTAGCACAAGCATGCTAATCTCTTTTTGTGTGTGTGTGTTTGCCTTTTGCAGTTTTGTCAAGAAGAAACATCCAAGATCTGAGCAATAAGAAACGGATATGATCGTCTAAGCTTGCAAAAATGCATTTCGACCAGATTACCACCGATTGCCTGCAGACTCTATGCAGACCTGTTTTCTTTTCCATTCTTTTTATGTGACAGCTAAAAGTTTTGGGGAAACGGCAGATGTTTTTCTAAATCGGTCTTAAGTTTTTACACCAAATGGTTTTTAAAAGTAATTTGATATCTGGTCAGTTTGACATTTTTAAATAACTTTTTATGTATCCAAACATGAATTTTAACAAAGGCAAGCTGAAATAAAACCAGAAACAGTTCTTCTAGTGTGAGTGGTGTTTAACTAAGTTCATGCTGACAGTGTTCATATTCACATTACAAGCACTTTAGACACTCGGTTTACAGAGATCCTAATGTTTTTGGTGTCAGAAGCACAGTATGTTCCATGTAGTCAGATTCCGCTCAGACGTCGGTCTCCTTGCGTAGTCGAGCCATGCGCTGTATGTTGTTCTCCATCGCAGTGCGGTTCGTGATCTGAGTGGCACAGCTGGCAGGAAACCAACCCCTCTCGCCATCTCTCATCCGCTCTCCATGACACCAACCTACAACACATAGAACAATTAAGTGAATGGCTATGTACACATGAGTCAGAGTATGTAAACAGCTCTGAGTAGAGGCAGAGTTGTCAACTCATACTTGTTATTCTGACAACGGCTGCATCCAAAATCGCTTGCTTGCTATATCAGTAGGCAAAATAAATTTCGTGACAAAAGAAAAATTTCCAAATTCACAGAACTCATAAGAGTAGACAAAAGGCACCAGGATAACCAACTTCTGAGATTCTGAAGTGAGCATTCGATGGACCCTTTACTATCCCATAAGGCAACAGGATAGGATTTGTGAATAGGAGTGAAGTGATGTAACTGATGCTGGTAGGGTAGGTCACATGATAATAACATGGCAAATGCAGTATGTCAAGAATATATACTATATAAAATGTACTTTTTTTGCGGTCGTAAAGTACTTACTTGTGCCAATAAGTGCCTACTTGAGAGTATGCAATTTCAGATGCAGCCAAAAAAAAGTGGTGTTATGAGGAGTAGGGTTAAATGCTCTGCCTGGTGTATGATTGAAATGACAGAAAGCCACCATGCTCACCGTCCAACTCCTGTGAAACGATGACCACTTCTGCCTGCTGCAGGCTCAGCTCATCTGGTGCTTTTGGCATATAGGCTTTAGTAGCTTCATATTGAGGCAGATCTTGGAAACCCCAAACAAAATTAAGTGCCAAAGTTATAAGGTGTGCATAACATGACTAGCTTAACCAAAAAGTGGTTTCCAAACTGCATTAATGTGCACAAAAATGAAGTTACAAGGCTTTTAAATGACATTACATTCATTGATCAGACTCACTATCATTAGCAATGCTGTTGCTTTGTTTGACATCACTGAGTCCTGTGACCCATCGAGCTTTGTCCAGCCTACAAAACATTTCAGAGCAATAATCTATCAGAATCAATCTGACACAAGTAAATAGGGCAAAAACAAAATATTATGGTCTAATATTTAGTGTAATCCTGGTGAAAAAGTTATAAAGTACTCTGTATAATTACCTAGTTAATATGGTTTAAAAAAAATAATCATGCATATATAGCCTTACACACACATTCACTAAGTGATACATTAGTTTCATGTTATGTTTAACCCTGTCTATAAGGCTTGAGTCATATTTGATGCATACATTTCTAGAGTCTAGATTATCAACATATTCAAAACTTGAACCCAAAAGTCGCATAAAAACAGGTGGATGGAAACAGCTATTGATAACTTACTTGCTTTCTGCAACGAATATCATCTGTTCACAACGGCCTTCGCTGTTGGGACTCATTATCAGTTTCAGATTGAGTTTGGAGTCTGTGATTTCCTCTTCCACCTCCACCTTCTCCACAGTGGCATAGTCCAACACAACATAACTCTCCTCACTAAATAAAAAAGGAGTGTTATAGATATACCAGCACCACCTAACCCTAACAGCCCATCACATAATGACGACGCAAATAAACCTTGAGGGGGTTGTCACCCAAAAGTACAATTTCTGTCATCATCTACTCACCCTAATGTCGGTCAAAACCCATAAAACTTTGGTTAATCTTCGAAACACAAATTCAGAGATTTTTTAAATGAAACCTGAGAGGTTTCTGTCCCTCCATTGAAAGTGCAGGTAACCAAAACTTTGAGGATCCAAAAAGGTCATAAGAGCAGCGCAAAATGAATCCATATCCATATCCCTTCTTGTGAAGAGATGTACAATAGCTTTATATGATCAGCAGATTTAATATAGGCTTTTATGTACATATAAAAAGCACACATACATATAGCACATCATCACATAAAGTAAATGAAATCTGTTCATCATATAAAGCGATCTTATCTCTTCACAAGACTAGCTCGATTCACATGGATTCGCTTTACGACTCCTTAGGACCTTTCAGGATCTTACAATTTTTGGTTACGACTTTCAACGAAAGGACAGAAACCTTACAGATTTTGTTAATAATATATTAACTGACGTTAATAAAGTGAACCAAAGTCTTATGGGTTCGGAATGACATGAGGGCGAGTAAATGATGACCATTTTCTAAGCCTTTAATGCAAGTTACTCCCCATTAACTGAAAGTGGCAAGGATCTGTCTACGTTTGGCAAATACTGATCAATAATATATGTTTACATTTTGAAATGACTAGATGAAAGTCAGTTTTTAATAAATAAATACATAAATAGGCTACATACAAGGCCAAATTTGTATTATTTGCATGTAGGACAATGTGTATTTCTCAGCAGTAAGAAGCATGTAAGAAGTTTGCAGTTTGCAACTTAATGATGTTGAAATGGTGTCTAAATAAGCTTATTGACAGCTGAAAGTATTAGCAAATTATCCTAAATATGTATTATACCAACACGGAAGGGGTCTTGAATTCTGAATGTTTGAATTCTGCAAGGCCAGATTTCAGTGCAGGATCGGTCATGTAAGAAACAAATCGATGATACGCTTCTGTTGAATTATTTAAAACTAATGCACATTTGTGCACATTAACTGCACAATTCAATCCAAGTATTGCGGGGTTGTTCGGCCCAAATAGACCCTGAATCATTCAAATAAAGAAATGTTAAAAATCACAGCTTCTTCGGAATGGTCCGAAATTTGGTGACTTTGTTGGTATTTGGTATATGAACACCCAAAAAAATTGGGGACAGGATGTGAACAGTCTAAGTGGTTGTAAAAAAAATAGTCACACTCAGGACCTTCGGGTCCAAATGGACCCCCATAGGAAATGAATGGGAAATTGGCAAAAATGTGAAAAAACATAGTTTTTTGGTGCGTACAATCTACAAATCAGCCACAATCCATAAAAAAAGCACACAACAGTGAAGGGGTGAATCTATAAAACATCAAGAGTGCAAAACAGACACATCCACACACACACACACACACACACACACTTTTATACACATACACACTCATAAATTCAGATTACATAAATCTGTTTTGAATTTTTAAAAATCACAGCTTAATCGGAATGTTACGAAACTAGGTGACTTTTATGGTATTAGGTATGTGAACACACAAAAAAATTGGGGACAGGATCTGAATAGTCTAAGTGGTTGTAAAAAAAATAGTCAAACTCAGGACCTTCGGGTTAAAATGGACCCCCATAGGAAATGAATGTGAAATTGTCAAAAATATGAAAACACAGACTATTCAAATAGAATAGTCTATTTGAATAGTCTAAGTGGTTGTAAAAAAATAAATAAAAATACTCACACTTAGGACCTTCGGGTCCAAATGACCCCCATTGGAAATGAATGGGAAATTGTCAAAAATATGAAAACAGTTTTTTTGTGCATACAATAAACAAATCAGCCAGAATGCAGAAAAAATGACTCAACAGTGAAGGGGTAAATCTCTAAAACATCAAGAGTGCAAAACAGACAGACACACACACACACACACACACACACACACACTGTATTATATATTTATAATACAGATTTATTATAAAGTAAAACTGGCACTTCAAATTACCATTTAAACCAACCAAACAAACAAAAAACTAGACAAAAATAGTCTTTGAGAATCTGTTATTATATTTTAAAAATCAACAACCTGAAAGAAAATTGGTATATATTTGCAAAAATCACTAGAATCCCCAAGCCTTTCTACAGAGAGCTGTAAATCCACTAGTGGTAAAAATGTGCTATTGCGTGATAAAAATGCTCAGTGTGTCCACCAGATGGCATCTATATTTTTTCAAAAATTGCTTTCATGAGGCCTAGGCTTCACTCTAAAATGTAATACAGCTTTGATAAAAAAAAAAAAAAAAAAAAAATCTATTATGTTCAATGGGAAAAAATGGGTCATAATCATTGCATAAATATTAATTATAAATCATAAAATATCTCAAAACACCAAAAAAGAAAATAATTTTTTTTATAAAAAACAAGTAAAAAAATAAAATAATGATTTTTTTTTTTTTAAATATGAATCCTGCCCGTTGGGTCCATTTGGACCCGAACACCCCAAGTGTGACTGTTAAACGAACAACCCCAGAGGGTTAATGTTGAATGATTCAGCAGTCCTGTGTCAATTAACCACGTTTGAATTCTGTGTACGTCAATGTTATGAACAACTTCCTATCGCCACGGAATAAGCGTCTTGATGAAAACAGCCCAAGCCACTGGAACTACTTCAGAAACAGTCACATGGAACTCGCATGTGGTCAACGGCAGAATGAATAACTGAAAAGAGTGCTGTGGTTTGACTGAGTGGACACTGAATGAAGTACGGCGGTCTGACCTCTTTTTCTTCGTGACGATGAGCACATCATTGAAGAGGAACAGGTAGAAGCTCTTGTAGCCGAAAGCCTTCCTGAAAATGCTGAGATCATCAGTGTACGCAGCCAGCTCGCCACTCTTTTTCAGCCAGCGAGATGACGACACTAACGGGAAAGGCTAAACACATACACGAAGTGTAAGAGACACACTACAGGATTATTAAAACAGTATGATAAAGATTAGGTTCGAGAAATAATCCTTTCTTTCTTAAAACACATCCCTGATCTCACGAGTTTGTCTTTGCACTCGTCTATCCAATTGACTTGCTCCACTTCTTCCGAACTCACTCTCATTTTCCAACCCTTTACCTCCATAAACTTGGGATGTAATGTTCACTTTTTAAGATCCAATCAATTCTAGATGCATAAAATCAATCAATTGTTTTCATGGTAAATTTATTTGGTAACACTTTACAATAAGGTTCATTAGTTCATGTTTTAACTAACATGAGCAAACAATGAATAACTGTATTTTTATTAACTAACATTAACAAAGATGAACTAATACAGTAACTAGTTAATGTAAGTTAATAAAAATACAGCTATTCATTGTTTGTTCAAGTTAGTTCACAGTGCATTAACTAATATTAACAAATAGAACATTAATATTAACATTAAGATTAATGAATGATGTAGAAGTATTGTTCATTCTTAGTTCATGTTAACTAAGGTAGTTAACTAATGATCCTTATTGTAAAGTGTTATTTATTCAGTCAGAAATAAGTCAAAGTGGTTGCAAAGGTTTTAGTTTTCTTATATTTAAAAAAATCTCAAAAGAATGCTGAAGTATTTTTGGGGGACAAAACCTGGAAACAAGAGCGTTTTATCCCTTCAGGCCCCATCGTCCTGAAGTCAATGGTTTTTTAAAAGGGTTTTTAGTAAAATGCTTGAAATAAGGTCTGCGGTGGTGAACACAAGCTCAAGATATATTCACGTTTTATTCTATGATATTCAATACATCAGTTATGCCCTCGTGTCATTTTAAAAGCTTTTGCTAGTCTTGATGATTAAAAAGTGGCGGCTGCAGAGGTTGTCGGGGACATTAGACGAGTTTTCCTGTTCAGGTGATGACGTTTGACAAAAGACAAAAGGTGTAAGAATCATAAGCTTACTCACAGACCTTATTTTCTGAAATAATCCAAAAAAGCCAATGGAAAAATAGTATTTGGTTTTTGTCGAGGGAAACGGGGTGATTACTGCAGAACCTTATATCAAAAACTCTGCCTCAACTGGGTCAGAAAAGTGAATTTCTTTCTTTAAATGTGTCCTTTATCAGCCACCTGCGCAAACACGTACCTTGATTTTGCCAAACTCCATCTGTTTCTGGATGGTGTACATCTGCTCCGTCCGCTCCATCCTCCGCGCTCCATCATTACAGTTCTTCACCAGCTGACAGGAGGAAAGAGAGAAAAAGCTCGAGAACTGAAAAACTGCTCAGGTACAGTACAATTTGTGCTACCAAATCATTTCTGAGAAACACTCATGAGCACTGTCATATTTTAGGCAACTGGAAGTGCAACAGTGACTGCCAAACTTTATTATATAGGGGTGAATTCAGGTTGATTGGGACACTTTTTGCCACTGAGATGACTCGATCAACCTGAATTCACCCCTATAATAAGTAAGCTGCACTTGAGTAACTTGTCGCTTCAACAATAGCATATATCAGTTGTTAACCACCGAGGTTTTGTTGAAATTTGTTTTGGAACAACAAAACGTTGGGTTATTTATCTAGTGGACATGACTCTAAACCAACTTTCACTCTTGTTAAGTAGACATCCAGACATTTTGAAAAGGTGTAGTTTTTCACATCCCGGGTTGATGGATAGAGAGTAGCACCATACCTTACTGATAGCTTTTAAAGCCCAACGGGCAGCATAGTATTCAGCTTTGTCGTGTGGGGTTTTCTGACAGATGGTCTGTGTAGGTATGGAGAGACAAACAAAATAGCACACAAGTTCAATACAAATTCTGAGGGTCTTCAGGCTCACTTGGAAATGACAAGTACCCTAGGTTTGCTGCAGTGTGCTATGCTGCTTTCTAGATGAACACCAGCAGCAGTTTATTACAGCCTACAAAATCATTCTCTGTGGCAGCACGTCAAGGATAAAATACATAAAGCATTCATTAGATTCCTCATTTACAAAACATTAGCCAAACAAATCATTCATAAAACCATGCGTTTGTAAATTAAGTTTGGATGAATTAAGATAAAATCGTTTTTTAATTGCTCACCAAAGCTACATTTATTTGATCAAACACAGTAAAAACGGTAATATTTAGAAATTTTAAAAAGTGCTTTTTTCTATTTTAATGTTTTAAAATGTCATTTATCCCTTTGATGGAAATCATTCTAATGCGGATTTGGCGCTCAATTATTATACATTTTTTTTATTGGTGCTCAATTTTAAAAAAAGTCTCTTATTATTTTCTCAATGTTGAAAACGTTGTTTTTAACTGTTTAACACTTTTTGGGAAACCGTGAAACATTCATGAGCTTTTGATTGGTAGTGCAGCACATTCCCTAAAAATATTAAGCAGCTGTTGATAAACATTAAAAATGGTAACACTTTACAATAAGGTTCATTAGTTAACATTAGTTAACTACATTATGAACTAATAATGAACTGCACTTTAATCTTTGTTAATGTTAATTTCAACATTTATTAATACTTTATTCAAATCTTGTTAACATTAGTTAATGCACTGTGAACATGAACAAACAATGAACAGCTGGATTTTTATTAACTAACATTAACAAAGATTAACATGAACTGACATGAGCAATACATTTGTAACTGCTGTGTTTGTTAGTTAATACATTAAATAATGTTAACTAATCAGAATCAGAAAAAAGCATATTAAAATGTTTTTTGAAGGATCATGTGACACTGAAGACTGGAGTAATGGCTGCTGAAAATTCAGCTTTGCATCACAGGAAAAAATAACATTTCAAAATATATTCAAGTGGAAACGGTTATTTAAAAATGTAACAATATTTACAAATAACAAAAAAAAAAATTTCTTCTCTATTTCTTATCAAACAAATGTCTTGGTGAGCATAAAATACTTCTTTCAAAAATCTTATTTATAACTTTTGACCAGTAGTGTATTCCATAAGACTAACTGCAATAATGCAATCTTTAGTTTATTCACTAGCCATAAACAACCATCTTATGGCTGTTTGCAAAGTGAAATGAGAAAAGCGAGATTTTATTCCAATTTCCAAACTCATAAACTCATATAAAGCTGTTGGTAACAGGAGAAATGTGTCTCTTACGTCCAAGAGAAGTGGCAGACGGGTAACTCTCTGCATGGGTAAGATGAGGAAGGAGATCATAGGCAAACCTCCACACTCTTCACTGCCTTCAATCTGCTTCAAACTCTCTCGAAACGCAGTGTTGCTTGACCTAAAACACAAAAATACATCACAGGCCACCACAATGAATTCCACCTAAACACTTTTTTCCAATCTATAGCGCTTTGGTAGCATCTGCTGTTTATTTAATACTGTACTGCGTGTATTGGCACTTACAGTAGTTTCTGGAGCGTTCTCTGCTGGAAAGTCTCATTGGAACAATACACAATATACGGCTCAAAGTGGTGAGTCGCATGATTCTGCACTATATCACTGATGTCCTGAATCACAGGGTGTTTTTGGTGACGCTTTTCCAGATCTTCAAAAAACCTGAGAAACATTAGATATGGTGTAGAGAGTTCATTAAAAATATGTGGGTCATTCTATGCAAAGTGTTGCAAACCATGTCAAAATAATACCATATTTACAAATAAAAGTAAATAATTATTAGGTGATAGAAATAAATAAATAAAAAATACTAGGATGTGAACCTGTTTTGAGCCTAACTCGAACCAGACCACCAGGGGGCGTAAAAGCAACATGTAACTCTCTACTCCACACCCTCTTGTGTGTTTTTTTGTTGTGAGGAGAAACTTTTAGTATAATTGTAAAAACGTCAACATTTGGGTCATGGTGCAACGTACCTATTTGCTTTAAATTATTTACTGATTTTTTAAATAAAGTAACATGAGGATACAATTTATATTCTTAGTAATATTTCAAGATGAACACTTACTGGACTGAAGCAAGGTTAGGCTTAGCCTACATCATCCATGATTTTGTTAGGAAAATCTTGTTAAAATGATAGTATCAAATATGATACATCAGGCTTATGAGGGTTTCTACATCTCCCAGTCATCATTGTATTGCATTTGTATGTTTTGCTCGCAGAATAGAAATCCCCAGAGCTTTGATGCAGTCAAAAGTGGGCCTTCTAAATAGAGGTGTTTTTCCTCCCCAGGTATGAGCTCCATATTTTTCCTATATCATACTATATAAGCCATGAAAGACTGATGCATCAGCCACAAAACAAGTTTTTTTCTTTTTTTATTCTGTCTAAAGGTTAAATGACCCTTCAAATATATTGGCATGACCCCAACCTGAGTTCAATCTGGTCTTATTTGATATTTTATGTTAATTCCTGTTCTGCACCATGTTTTTTAGTCCTTTGTAGTTTTTTTTTTTTTAATTATTGTTGACAGTTTTATTGTTCATAAGAGTGTTTCTAATGCTCCTTGTCTGGTGTTGTCCTTTGTTGGAGGTTTCGTTGAGGTTCTCTTTTCTGCTCCCTGGTTTTCTCGTGTTTACTTTGGTTGTTATTGTTATTATTTTAATAGAGTTCTCCAGCACATGGATCCTGGCTTGACTCATGTCTGAAAGCACTCTGCGACAATACCAGTCAAAAGTTTGGACACACCTTCTTATTCAACGGTTTTTCAACATTGTATATTATACTGTATATTAATACTGAAGACACTGAAATTATGACACAACAAATATGGAATTATATAGTCCACAAAAAGATGTTAAATAACCCAGAATATGTTTTATATTTTCAATTCTTCAAAGTAGCCACCTTTTGCTTTGATGACCGCTTTGAACACACTTGGCATTCTCTCAGTCAGCCTCATGAGGTTGTCACCTGGAATGGTTTTCCAACTATCCCAGTTCTCAACAGTTCCCAGAGGTGTTGATTACTTTTCCTTCTCTCTCCGGTCAAACTCATCTCAAACATCTCAATTGGATTTAGATTGGTGGTTGTGGGAGCCAGGTCATCTGGTGCAGCATCACTCTCCTTGGACAAATAGCTCTTACATAACCTAAAGGTGTGTTTGGAGTCACTGTCCTGTTGGAAAACAAATGATGGCCCTACTAAGCGCAAACCAGATGGATGGCATGTCACTGCAAAATGCTGTGGTAGCCTGGTTAAGTTTGACTAAGTCACTTACAGTGACAGCAAAGCACCTCCACACCATCAGACCTCCTTCTCCATGCTTCACAGTGGGAGCCACACATTCAGGAACCATCCGTTAACCCTCTCTACGTCTAACAAAGACTCATCAGATCAAAGGACAGTTTTCCACTGATTTAATGTCCATTCTTGGCCCAACAAGTCTCTTGTACTTGTTGTTCTTCCAAAGTAAGAAGCTTTTATGTGGACTGTAATCTGAGGTGCTGTGAATAGGTGGTTTCTGAGGCTGGTAATTCTAATAAACGTATCCTCTGCAGAAGTAGCTCTTGGTCTTTCTTTCCTCATGAGAGCCAGTTTCTTCATAGCGTTTGATAGTTTTTGGCGACTGCACTTGGGGATACATTTAAAGTTCATGAAAGTTTTCGGATTGATTGACCTTCATTTCTCAAAGTAACAATGGACTGTCTTTTCTCTTTATTTAAATGAGTGTTTCTTTGCATAATATGGATTTGTAGTAGCACTAATAGAGCCATTGACTCTACACAAGACCACTGATGGTCTAAAGCACATTAAGAAGGCAAGAAATGTCACAAATGAACTCTTGACAAGCCACACCTATGAATTGAAAACCATTCCAGGTGACTACATCGTGCATCTGATAAGAGAATGCCATTAGTGTGCCAAGCTGTCATCAAAGCTAAACGATAGTCAAACTTTACACTATCACTTTGAATCTAAAGCTGTCACGCACAAAGACTTCAGGAAAATTAAAATAAATAAAGTAAATAAAATGGAATTATTGAGTATTGACCACTTGGCTGATAAGTTTGTAAGATAATATATGGTTTGACTTGAATTGCAAGAACAAAGCTACATAATTCCATACATGTTCTTTCATAGATTGTACATTCATACTGAAGACAGCCAATGTTGAAAATAATAAAAAATAAAGGAAACCACTGAAGGAGAAGGTGTGTCCAAACTTTTGACTGGGGTGTCACACAAGACCCACACTAAATGATTGTTTGAGAAGAATGGACTTCTCCTAAGAGACTAGCTTAACCGCTGGCTCACCTGAACACGGTTTCATTTCGCATCAGTTACTTGCCTCTATTTTCTATGGAAGCTTGTTTCCACCACAGAATAAAAAATAAAAAAGGCAATTGCTACGTTTTATCTCACAATTCTGACTTTTTTTCTCACAATTGCGAGTTTACATCTCGCAATTCTGACAAAAAACAAAACAAAAAACAAAACAGTAATATTGTGAAATATTATTAGAATTTAAAACAGCTTTTTTTTCTATGTGAATATATAGTAAAGTGTAATTTATCCCTGTGATTTAAAGCAGAATTTTCAGCATCATTACTAAATTCCCACGAGTTCACACTTACATACAATTAGACTAGAGGGAGGAAAGTTTAATGCGTATTTTGCGTGCTGTCCGGGGCTCCGAGCTCGGAGTTTGGCCCGAACCCAAAGTACTCCCCCCTGTATGTAAATGGTTAGGACTAGAAGAGTGGAGAAGGGGTGGTGGAGGGGTGC
Organism: Rhinichthys klamathensis goyatoka; assembly: GCF_029890125.1. Lineage (NCBI taxonomy): Eukaryota > Metazoa > Chordata > Actinopteri > Cypriniformes > Leuciscidae > Rhinichthys > Rhinichthys klamathensis. The sequence goes on along the minus strand of NW_026606587.1, from coordinate 9,047,600 downwards.
TGCTAAACTGTCAATGGATTGAGGTGAGACTGCTGAATATATATACACCTCTTATCTGATTGCGGAGTGCTCTCCACCCGTGCTAATTATCTGAACGTGCTCCTCCCGAACTTTGTTAATAGAACATCATTTCTTCAGTGTCACATGATTCTTCAGAAATCATTCTAACATGATGATTTGATGCTCAAGAAATATTTCTCATTATTATCAATGTTGAAAGTCAGATTCTGAAACTCGCAATTCTGACTTTTTTTCTCAGAATTGCATATTTATATCTCTCAATTCTGACTTTATGACACGCAATTGCAAATTTATAAATCACGCATTTCTGACTTTATATATCTCGCAATACTGAGAAATAAAGTCCCAATTATCTTTTAAAATGTTTTATTCTGTGGCAGAAACAAGCTTAAATAATACAAAAAAAGGTAATACAAAGTTTAATTGTATTTAAGCTATTTGTGAGATATGCATATCAAACAGAACATTTTAAGTATGTTCTTTATTATCTATAAGGGCAACTCCCAGACTGGAAGGAATCACTCCCACAGTCAAGCTAATTTAGTGTGCTTGTTTCATAAACAACACCAAACTGCATGACACAACATGTTTCGAAACTTTAGTATATATTACAGCCACTTTACTTTAGTCTATAGAGCCACACCATACAATGCTTACAGCAGAACACATGCACAGCTTCTGGGGAAACAGGTATAAAGTTTCATTGTAAATGTGTGCAAGACCATGTTTTGAGAAACATGAATCCAGGCAGCAGCAAGCTGCTTAACCAGTTCAACTAGCATGTTTGAACACGTCCAGCAGTGCATTTACTGCACTCAGGTCTGCTGGAAACTCCTGCATACAGTTTTTTAATGGCCTGTATTAGATCTGGCTCAGAAAGGTGCTGAACCAGTAATTCCACTATTAATGTTACTGTATTGTTTTATATCTAAAGCTGTCATCCTCAAAGACTTCAGGAAAATTAAAATAATCACAGATGTTTATGCCACCCTAAAATGAGAAGAAACAAACCATATGAGATAGAAACTAACTTGTGTTGAGTAAATAAAATGGAATTATTGGCCACTTGGCTGATAACTTATTGGCCACTTGTAAGATAATATATGGTTTGACTTAAACTTAAAGAACAATTGTCTGACTGTCACTATTGAATATGATCAAATCAGATTTAAGAAACCGAATCACACTCTCGACATGCATATTCTAAAAACCTTTACTACTACAATCAGATGTTTATCTACAATGCTTCACAATAAGACATCATGCTGCAAGAGAATGACCTGCACTTGAAGAAATAATATTAAAGTCGCAAACCGGAAGTAGCAACAGATTTAATATATAAGATTATAGAACTCCTTAAAAAACAGTTTCTAGATTGTATTTCTCAACAGTCGTCGTATCAATCCATATTAGAATTTAGAACATAAGAGGATATTTCTACCATTTGATCCATATTAAAATTTAGAAGGTAAGAGAATGTTCATACCGTTTGCTGACTTCCTGGATGACAGATATGTTGGAGAACAGGTGATGGTGTTCCGTTGCTGTCATGGTCTTTTTCAAATCTGCACTGTCCTTAAAATGACGCACCAGGATGCTTACACTGTGCTGGTAGGAAAACTCTGATGTGATGATTTCAAAGATGGCCTGCACAAATACAGAGACACAATATGAACGGTTTATTACCGGTACACAGGTATTACAAAATACTGAATAGGTTGTATAACTTATGCTGATCTTTTCCCCTCAAATGCCAGGAACAAGATGCCAGGAACCAATAGACTGATGTGATGTAGAAACATCAAGAACGTCTAAGAATCGTTCATGATAAAAAGAGGATTCTATGAAGAAGAACCTGAGGTAAAAGTAAGTTGTTTAATAAAAGAAGGAAGAATAAAGAAGAAAAGGAAAGAAGAAGAAGGAGAAGAAGAAGAAGAACGTTAAGAACGTGCTAATGTGCAGATGAAGTTAGTCATTTAAACAATTAATATTTGGCACGTGACCAACTGGCCCAAGTTGTGTTGTGAACTTGAATGCACCTCAGGTCATGTGGGTTAAGGAGAAGTGTGCTTTTCTAAGTGGCAGACCTATGATCTCCACCCACTGGATAACGAAACCACACAGACTTACTGAAGGATGACCTGAACCATATGTTGAGACAATATCATATGCAGTACTAAGAACTATAAGAGACCTGCCGTGTTTCTTTTACTCTCCTGAAGAGACTTCTTTTATCCACTAAAACATGTTTAAAGAGAAGTTGAAAGTTAATGGCCTAAAAGCTTTAGGAATGAATGGCTTTTCCACGAAAATACACAACACAGCCTCATTGAAGGCAGCAGGTGGAACAAAAGAGCAGGTAAGAGTCAGATGTCTGGGTGTGTCTCTGTGTGGAGTGCACGAAGTGAACTTTAGTATTTACACAGCCGTGTGAGTACACATATACTACAGCCATCTGACGATGACTACATGAAATGACTTCATTTACTAGTGCTAGTCATATTGGCCCAAAATATATTTGGATACACTGATAACTTGTCATTTTATTAGATTGGTCTTTCTCAATCATGTTTCCTGAGGACTCCAAACAGTGCATCTTTTGGATTTAACACACCTGAACCGACGATTAGCTCATTGGTGGAGCTCTTAATGAACTGAACTGGGTCAAATGGAAACATCCAAATTGTGCTACATCCAATTTTGCAAAAACCTATATTCAGTCTCCCAAAACTACATGGAAACATGTTTTTTTTTTTTATTGTAAAAGGTATGTTTGAAGCAAAAACAACATCACATCAGCAAAACACCACCATACCCACGGTGATGCATCGTGCTGGCAGCATAATGTTTTGGAGCTGCTTTTCTTAAAGGATTACTTCACTTCAAAATTAAAATTTTCTGATAATTTACTCACCCCCACGTCATCCATGTCTTTCTTTCTTCAGTCGAAAAGAAATTAAGGTTTTTGAGGAAAACATTCCAGGATTTTTCTCCATATAGTGGACTTCAATGGTTATCATGGGGTTGAAGGTCCCAATTGTAGTTTCAATGCAGCTTCAAAGGCTTTACATGATCCCAGCCGAGGAATAAGGATCTTATCTACTGAAACGATCAGTAATTTTTTTTATTATATATATATATATATATATATAAATATATATACTTTTTAGCCACAAATGCTCGTCTTGCACGTCCACAAATTCACACATTACATAATCACGTTAAAAAAGGTCAGGCGGTAACCTGAAGTAGGCGAAACATGTAGGGTAGGGCGAAAAGCTCCATCTCATTTTCTCCTCCAACTTCAAAATCGTCCGATTTTCTGTTTTACCTTTTGTTTTATTTTATTGTAAAGGGCGTTTGATTTAGTCTTTGCACGTTCGCTTTGTAAACACTAGGTCGGTACTTCCACCTGGCGTGGCGCATCGCAGAGCTAGTGCAAGACGAGCATTTGTGGTTAAAAAGTAAATAAATTAAAATGTTTTTTAATGACCGATCGGTTTGCTAGATAAGACCCTTATTCCTCGGCTGGGATCGTGTAGAGCCTTTGAAGCTGCATCGAAACTACAATTTGGACCTTCAAACCACTGATAACCGTTGAAGTCCACTAAATGGAGAAAAATCCTGGAATGTTTTCCTCAAAAACCTTAATTTCTTTTCGACTGAAGAAAGAAAGACATGAATATCTTGGATGACGTGTGGATGACTAAATTATCGGGAAATTTTAATTCTGAAGTGAACTAATCCTTTAAGCTGGAACTGAGGCTTTAGTAAAGGTGGAGGGAATCATGAATAGCTCCAAGTACCAGTCGATTATGGCATCTGCTAGAAAGCTGAAAATCAAGAGAACTTTCACCTTTCATCATCACAATGATCCAAAACACATCTAAATCAACAAAATAATGGCAACAGCAAAGAAAGATTAATGTTTTGGAATGGTCCCAGCCAGAGACCAGACCAGAATCTGTGGGGTGACCTGAACAGGGCCGTGCAAATGCACTTTATCAGATCTGAAAGTTGGGTAACACTTTAGTTACACGTTGCTACATGTACTTACTATAGTAATTCACCTTAAAAAAAAATGTAACCAAACATTGTTGCAAAGATATATTCCCAGGTCAAGATGAGCCAAGCTGATAGACTCCTATCCAAATAGACTAATAAAATCAAGGGTGCTTCAACTAGGTATTAGTTCAGGGGTGTGCAGGTAGTTATTTCAAGTTTATTCTTCTTTTTTTTTGTCTGAAATTTGTCACTTTGGTTTTCGGTGGCATTGCATAGCTTGTCAATTTTGCATTAAAGGTGCAAAAGTTCTGATTTGATTTATATTTGTTTCATTTTTTACATCACAAAAACCAGTGAACATGCCGAGACTCACTTCTTGTCTTTTGCGTTCTTCAGAAGAGATGATATCCAAAATGCCCAAATCCTTCACCTAAGTTTGAAATAAGACAATAAAAGTACTTATTAGTTCTTATAAGCCTAGTTATTTTGAATTAATAAATGCATTTTCCCCATTTTTGTCCTAACTTGAAACAATTCATAAAATTGGTTAAGTCAAGTCAGTCACCTTTATTTACATAGCGCTTTTTACAAAACTGATGGTTTCAAAAGCAGCTTTACAGTGATAACAGGAAAATAATGCAGAAAAGTTTGTTTCTGCTGTACAGCAGATTTAGAAGAAAATAGCGTTATAGTCCAGCTTAAGTTAGTTCAGTGATTAAGTCTCTAAATGTTGTGTTACTGGCAGTATTTCACAGCCACGGCATTTTCTCCCTTCACAGAGGTTTCAACCACAGCTTGATCTAAAGCGAGCAACTCTTCAACAGCATTTGACCCTCATCACCTGTTGTAGTTGACTCCATGTCATGTACGCTGCCCTGTAGTTCTTCACCACAATGCCCTGATCCTCCTCTGGTGGCTCGGTCGGTGTGAACTCATCATCCTCGGTGCTCAGGTTATTGGCGTTCAGACCTCGCTCCCTTATTTCCTGGTAAAAGCGCGGATCTATAAGAGAACGATGCACAACTTACAACTTGCTGTAGTTCAGACCACAGCTTCTCCTGTTTTGTTTTTTGTTTTTTTGACAAGCACTAGTACAGTACAGTTGTCAAGCCTACAGTACAGGAGAAAATGAACTGTCAAAATATGTCAATATCTAGTTTTTATTTTATCTTATGATTCACAACAAATATTTCCATTTTTACAATCGCTAGGACACATTTCTCAATACTTGGGTCACTTTTTCAAAACTCTTCACACAATGAAACAACAGTCTATGTGGGCTAAACTGTGAATTATTTATCATTGCTTTAGCACAAAATGAATTTAATGACTTTATCATTTAAATGACTGAATTCACATTTCTCTCTTAAACACAACCACCGGCAAAACTCTATATACCTACAAGGCCAATTTGCATGTTTACATACTCTTTTCAAAACTGTTAAACTTAAGTTCGAAACCTAACATAATACAAAATTGAATAAGACAGCAATTTGTTGCATTTACAGTAAAAACATATTGAAATATTTTCTGAATCTAAAAAAAATGTATGAAGTGTTTTGGTTTAGTTTTAGTGCATTTTGAATTAGATGAACTAATTCAGGTTGAAAGTTGGTTAGGAGAGTTTTGAAAAAGTGACCCAAGTCTTGAGAAATGTGTCCTAGCGATTGTAAAAAACTGTAAGAACAGTTTTGGCCGTTAAAAGTTGTACAACAATCCCTGAGGGAGAAACATTCCATCTCATTTTATTTATGCGTTTTCAAACCAAAATCTAATTTCTTGGAAGTCAAACTGCATTTATAAGTACAATAGTGACACAGAATGAAGTAGAAAGTTAAAGGTCCATATAGGCAAATTAGAATGTTGGTTCGACAACTTCATCACTTTGCATATGCGTACAGTGCTTTCCTGGTGACCCACTGCTGTGCACATTTTCTCTGTTTCCCTTATTTGACACACTCAGTTCAATTCATGGAGCTCTTTCCGGTCACACTTTATATTAGGCGTCTTTAACTACTATGTACTTACATCAAAAAATATGTACAATGTGCTTATTGTGTTCATGTGGTATTGCAAAACATGTTTGCTGCAGGTTTGGTGGTCTGAGTAGGTTTAAGGGTGGATTAAGAGGTAGGGGAAGGGTCAACAGTATTATTATAATTATAATTACTGAAATTGATTACAGATTTAATTACATGCAGGTATTTTTTTTTTAAATAAGTAAATATTTATAAGTAATACAAGTAAATATATATGTGCATTGTACCAAATGGTTAGTTTAAATGTTAGTACACAGTAGCTAAAGACACCTCATATAAAGTGGGACGCTCTTTCCTACCAAACTAATGATCTGAATCAGGTATGTTAAATAAAGAGTAAGACGAGAGACAAAAATGTGCAGAGCAGTGTGTCCCCGGGACCGGAGTTGAGAACCAATGTCTAGGGAACAACAGTGAAGAACAAACCATCTTTAAATGAGCCAGCATGTTTTCTGTTCCTCATCCTCCCCAATGTTCTCTGTGAGGAAACACAGCATATGACAATGTGATATCAAAAAAACCTTATCTCTGCGTGCTTAAAAATGTAAAAGGTTCTTTGATATTTGATAACTTGAGAATTATTACCACTCTTAGTTTATCTTATCTAAATTGATGACATTCCACATAAACATCCCATGAAATTACAAAAACTCTTTTAATGGTTTGAATGAAAACAGATTTTTTTTTTTACTGACAGAACAGCATGAATGGAAAGCTATATTTAACATTGCTATAATCCTGTATAAAACTGAGTTTGATTAGGGCTTTTTACATTTGAAGTAGGTAACCCTGGGTCATTGTAAACTGAACCCTGGGTTATCTTGCTTCACGTTTCACACTGATCATAATTTACCTAGGGTTAACAATTAATCCTGGGTATTCATAAGATGCAGTTTCACACTGTACAATCCTAAACCCTGGTTTAATGTCCTTATTTGCGGTTCACTGATTTGAACATGTCTACATACTAAACGCTTTACTATCAAGATATACTGAATAGACTTTTCGAACTATAAAAGGGTCTCTTTTTCACTCTAACTGTCACGTTTTCTATCATCATTTGATACGTTTCCTCTCATACACTTAAAGGCCCCCTGAAATCAAAATGTAAGTTTTTTAGCTTTTAGTATGAATATGATACCCTTAAGGTTATGAATAAGGTGGTGTGTTCCAAAACAATGACAAAATTAGCATTTAGGAGATATAAGCATTCAAAACTTACAGTCTCTCACTTCTGCTAAAATGGATCACAGATTTTTATGACATCACCCTGACTTCAGCATCTCATCACATCTTCTGTCTAATCAAATGCTCTGTAGAATCTAAAGCGTCCCGCCCCCTATGCTATAAATACCACCTGGCCAAAGCGAACGTTGACACATCACGGAGCAATATGGGTTGGAGATGTGTGTTCGGCTGCTCAAACGCTCGAGTTTTACTCCGTTGTCCAACTGTACGTTGGTTAAGAATGAAATGGCTAGAATTTATTCAGACCTCTACTATTGAATCCAACGTATCATCAGCGCTTAGATTAGCTTCCAACGTGCTGTCAAGTACGACTTGCAGTCTGTGAGGTAAACTAAACGCTATTGGCTATTTGAAAAGGGGGAGGAGCCATTCAATATGTCCCACCTTAGCTTCCCGTTTCAGTGGAAATTACGTCAATGCATCATACAAAGCTGCGCTTTTGCACTTCAGTGGGCCTTTAATTTACCGTTTAAATACAAAGCGCCGTGTTTCCGTGACTGTCCAAAGCACGTGAATATGAGGCATGCGATTGGTTGTCTGTTGCCAAGCGTCTAGCTGTAACATTCTAACATCGGATAGTTTCACACTGTACAAGTTTGCCACCGTAATGAGGGGTTAACAGCACAAAAACAGTGCAGGGTTTCATAATCCCGGAGTAAAAAGCTATGCTAACCCCGCTTCTAAATTACAAGTGTGAAACGTTCCTTTACCCGGGGTTAAAAGCGGTGTTTAGAACGGCGATAACCCAGGGTTAAGCGCAGTCTGAAAAGCTCTGTTGTGAATTCAACAAACTACATTAATTCAAAAGCATCCAAGTGATAACAGAATAATCTGAGAGGAGGACACTTGCCTTGCGTCCCGATTTGTGTGCTTGCTTTTGGTTGGCCGCCTTGGCTTCACTGACCAGTGTCAGCGTTTCTGTTTGGAGTTCGGTTGGCAAAGCATCAATATTCAAACTGGTGACTGCAGCACGGTAGGACTGATTCCTGCGGTTTCTCCTCAGCGAAAACCCATCACCTGCATCGCTGTCATAGTCCTCCCAGGAGATATCCGTGGCCTGCAGGGAGACGGGCAGGGTCACAACGGTCGTGTGGTGGCGGTTTTTTGGGCGGCTAGTCACAGCCAGGTTCTTGGGAATGAGCTGTTGAGTGCCCAGCTTCCGAGCTGCATTACTCTGAGTGCTGAGCACTACAGTTCTCCTATCATCTTCTGGTGAACTGACAGTGGACAGGTTGATGCTCGAAGCCGAACGACCTGGAGGCTGGTCCAGCGTAAGGGCTGAGCTGAAATAGCCCCCCGGAACAAGAAGAGACTTGTCACCCATGGAGCCATCAGATTTTCTGTTAGACATGGTACCTTTACTTGGTTTCCTGTTTGGCTGGTTGAAAGTGTTTTTCACTTATAGAACATCAGCTTGGGGTTCACATTAGACCACTGCCAAAACCTGTAACAACAGAGATAGATTGTTGGTGGCCGATCTGAATTCTGACTTATGATGCAACTTGAATCATAATAACACCTTGTTGGTTCGTTGGCCAGAGGAGAACTGGCCCCCCGCCCCCGACTGAGCCTGGTTTCTCCCAAGGTTTTTTTCTCCATCCTGTCACCTGATGGAGTTTTGTGTGCCTTGCCACTGTCGCCTCAGGCTTGCTTATTTGGGGACACTTAATATTCATCAGAAATGATTGATCTGACTGTACTGACACTATTGTATGAGAACGGAACTAAGCTGGATGATGACTTTTTTTTCTTTTCTTTTTTTGCAGAACTGCTTTATAGATGAAATGAACTTATTTAATAATTGATGAGAATTATAACAGACCTGAATCAACACTGAACTGACTTCAGATGAACAACAGTTGAAATGCATCATTTTCCTGTTAACAAAGCAACTGATGCAACTAATGCCTATTCGCCAGCCTTTTTCATTCAACAAAGTACTTAATGAAAAGAAATGTTATTATGAACTAGATTTTGCTTATACTGTTTAATATAAATACCATCTAAAGTTAATGCAGCAACATATCTAGCTTTTCACTCCGAAAACAAAAGAAACCATTATTACATAGGCCTAAGTATTTTTTTAGACATTAATTATATTAGTGATAAATCAGCATACACTTTAAACAGTATAATAAATAATACCATAAACACACACACAAAACTATACACACACACACACACACACACACACAGTCAAGTCACGTTTATTTATATAGTGCTTTATACAATAAAGATTGTTTCAAAGCAGCTTCACATTAATAAACAGGAAAATAACAGTGTTAATGTTATAAAATCCATCAATTATGAAACAAATTCAATTTCAGCTGTAAAGCAGCTCTACAAAAGGTAAAAGTGTCATTATTCAGTTCATTGTTAATTCAATTAAGTTCAAAACAGTGTCAATGTTGCAAAATTAGTGTCATTCTCCAGCTCAATTCAGTCCAAATTTTGTTCTCATCCGAGTGTCAGTGCATTAAATCGATTACTGAATACTAATTTTCTTCTAAAACTTTAAAAAAGTATCAAATAATATATTTATGTACAAATAATATATGAAAAAATATATACAATCTTATGATGAGAAATATTTTATGATGAGTAATGAGAATTATGCAATAGACATGTCTTTCAGTTGTATGCCACACCAATGTGGGTTTTATTTTAAATTTTAGTTCACAGTCTGAGTCTCCCTGTTCTTGTGCATTGCAAATAAGAAAAATATGCTGCATGTAGATCTGTTTATTTATTTTATATGTTTCAGCATTGCCAAAGCATGATACTGCCACTGCCGCTAATAACACTGCCTGTTATTTTTCCAGGAACCCTGTCTCGCATCTGCTTGGAATGTCCCTTGATCACGGAAACAGGTGCAATCATAAAAAATCAAGGGAAATATTTGTAAAGCCTTGCATAATAGCCTCACATAAACAAGCAATTATGCCACTTGGGCAACAGAATTAGTTCAGTTGCCATTTACACTAAAAAATAAAGGTTCCAAAAGGTGCTTTTCACAGCAATGTCATAGAATAACCATTCTGGGTTTGGGTTTCTCAAAAGAACCTTTCAGTGAACATTATTGTAACTTCTTTTTCTCAGTGTGAAGATGAAGAAAATTTTAATAATATGAAGATCTTTTATTCCCCCTCCAGTGCAAAGAAACTTTTGTGCAATGCAAAGCTTCCATGGATGTTAAGGGAACCATAGATACCAACAAAAAAACATTTTTGTACAGCTTGACATTATCAAGTAGCCTGTGTTAATGGCACATGGGGTCAAAATTACATACGCTTATAACATTATCAAAATGTAATAAAAAGTCCAAACTGTTGGTCTGACTGAACTTTGTTCTTCAGAGACGTCTTGACATAGCATAACGTTGGATAAAACTATATAGACACGGCGGGAATCTTTTAACACACATTACTGCTCGCAGTCACCTGAATAAACAACTCAACTGCATTTCACGCCCGGACAGACTTTCTCAAAACAACAGCACTTACAGTCTGTTTAAAGGTCATACATAAATAATGGATTGACTTACCCGGCTAATTTCACATGCAGTGTGCTTTTAAAAGTGTGAAGATTTCAGATTTCCCTGCCTACACGGACCCAGAACATATTATATATATATATATTTAGCAGACCTTCAACACATTCCTACGCCGTCTCTGTATTACAACGCAATACGTCACTCCAGGTGAGCCGAGAGAAACACCCACCGGTGATTGAGCTTATACTTCCTCAAACTCTCACACATTGCAGAATCTTGAAAACTTAATTATTTTCGGACAAATTAGATTTTAATTTGAGCACTTGAGACCAGACCGAATATGTGTTTAATTTAATTGTACATGTATTTTATAATCTACCGGTTTTCCAGTAGCGTACTTCAACGGCAAATATGCTCATTGCGTCATCTGTTGGTGAAGTTTGACACTACATCAACACTTCGTTAAACCCCGTCCCCATAGTTACTGACTGTTTCTGATTCCGAATTCATGAAGTAAACCTTCAGTGAACAAGATTGTGTTTGTGTTTTTTGTCAAATTTCCCCTGAGACTGTTAATTATCTATTTTGGGAGTGTCCCAAGATCCAAATATTTTGGACTGAATGGAAGTATTAGGCCTACCTACAAAGAAAAGCTCTGATTACTGTTAATTTTGAAGAAGTTGATGTTAACTAAAATGTTTTTCATTTGATGGTGATACAAATCTTTTGTTTATATTTTATTTAATTATTATACTTGCCCGTTACTATATTCATAAAGTCAACTGAATGAAAAAATGCCACATTTTGAACAATTTCAAATTAATAATAAAATATATTTAGAAACAATATCAAAATGTAAAAACTTAAAAACAAGGAAAACTAAACAGCTGTTTAATAGCTACAAGTTTTTTTCTGTAAAATGCCTTTCTTTTTTTTCTCTTTCTCTCTTCGTTTTTTCCCCTTTTGTTTGCCCCTGACACATGTATGGTTATGTACTCCTGTATGTAAATTATGTTTTGTTCTTATTTAAATGCAATAAAAAAAATGAAGTAAACCTTCACTGAAGTGGATTCTTCTGATAAGCGTTATGCTATAAAATACTGTCGTTAAGTCTGTTCAACGTTCACTTGTCTTGCTATGCCTGTTCAAATGGATAGGAATATTTTCAATTTACACTAAACAATGACGAATTCTACTAACTTCCTGCAATCAAGTTTAAATATTGGAGGTTTAGGATAATTATATAGGCCTACTATAGGCTGTATTTATAATGTTTATGTACTGCCTATAGCCTCCTATCACATTAATGTTAAGTTATTTCTTGCTTGCATTTATTTGTAACATTCAGTCATGTAACTTCATTTGTATTCATGAACATTCTGTAAAAAACAAATACATTTAAAAAAGATTAGCCTATATCAGCTAGAGCATTTGAAATGTCACTGAATTGATATTTCCTTTGTTTAACAGTTTAGTCCTGAGCAGCTGAATTCTCATAGGCCTATATGGATTGGATGTGTTTTTTGTAATGTATATTAAATATTTCACAAGCAAACATTATTTACATTACTTTTAATTATTTTTATTACATTACTTGTTTTGCCACTGGGAAAATTAAAGTTTACAATAGTCTGCCTATGAAAGTCAGGCTGAAAAACAAACAAACAAACAAACATGTAACATGTTATAGGGCCGTAGGAGTTTATAAGGATTTCTGTATGGAGTAATTATGAATAGAAAATCTTCGAATGGCAATGGCGATCACATCTTTGATTTCAGCATCATTATGGCATCTGATAAAAGCAGAATGTTCCCAAACTCAAGGAGGGCCATGCATTTTTTTTTTTTTACAGTTGTACAGGAAAAAAACAAAAAAAAATACATCAACTCTAACCAACGCACAGTGTATGACACAGGATAGACAAATGACATTTATATGCATGTGTATGCACACACATATACTTTCTCACACATGCACGCACACGTACAGATTCACATCCGGCACTTTTCTGATGTCTAGTTACTCTAAACACATTAACAATAGAGAATATGCAGAGAAAAAAAAAAAAAGCTTATTTTTGGGGGACCACAGTATGGCTGAATACAAAGTCATGATCTCATGACATATTAAGCTACCAACATCATTTCCCAATGTAAACTTCCTATGTAAACCTCAGCACAGATGACTTTTAATTAAAGATGCAATAGCGTATTTAAGACATTGGCTTCTTATGGGTTTTAGCGCTGGTTTGATGGATAGGTCTGATAAACATTGTCTGGGAAGACTTGCTATGGCCAAATATCAGTTATGATCTCTGACACCATCTTCTGGTGAAATATTGCTGTTGCATTATGTACAATGAACCCATTGTTCTAACATCCAAAGAAACTACTGGTAAAATATGGATACTTGATATTTCCAAATTGCACAATTATTTAATATAAAGAAATAAAGATGTACCATAACACAAAGCATCACTTATTTTATGCAAGAATACACCTGTTCAGAACTATCATACTTTGTAGATTATGAGCACATGAAGTCAATTTAAAAAAGCATTCAAGCAGAGTACATTTCCTTGACATATATTATCTATCTATACATAAAAATACTACTAGAGATTTGAAATGAGACGTAAAACAAGTATGTGTGAAGCTGGAAGTGTGAAGCTAACATATCAGGTGGGGAGTGCTAAAAAATATTTTCTGAAAAATAATTTACAGATCTTTTTAGTTCTCAAGACTGCTAAATAATCATATACATAAGACCTGACCATAAAACATTAGTTGAATTCATTTTCACTCTTTAACGGAGCATCTTCAGGGCTACATAACCTTAGGAGACTCTGAAGAAGTGGTGATGATGAAGTGGTCGAGTGGTCTGCTGACCCGTCCGTGGTTTGTGTCTAAAGGGTCTGGCAGATTCTGACCCGTGTCAGCAGAGAGTTGTGCAAGAGTGATGAATGTGAGTTTACTACTGTTTCGCTATGTCGCCTTTCTTTAAAATGATCTGCCGTTGCCACGGCGCCAGCTTGGTTTCATCATAGCCTAGTGTTCGTAGTCGCTCCTGTTCCGACTTCTCCTCGTTCTCTTTCTCTTTTCGCCGTCGTTCCTCCTCTTTTCTGCCGGGATGAGAAAAGAAAAGTAAAGGAGGGTACATTAACATGTTTTAGATATAATGCACATTAATACAATCAAAATGTAGCAAAGTCTTGATTGAATAGAAACTGCTTCTACAACTACTATTAGTACTGCAACTATCACTAGCGAAAGTCTTACCTTTTCTGTTCCCTGTCCATCCAGGAGTGAATAAAAGAAATTAGAGGATTACACGTATGTATATATATATATATATATGTGTGTATATTTTAAAATGTTTGTACAGAAGTCACTACACTACAACAGAAAATACTTTACAGTTTTACTTACTTATTATCACTTTGGTATTATAATCCACAAAAGATATTGAGAGTAAAAGACAGAAAATTCACAGATTTGCATGGAAGAAACTTCAGGTATAACTTTTAAAGGCAGTACTATCTGTCTTATTCATTAGGTTTGTCATAAATAGAAAAAAACAAAAAAACAAAACAAAGCTAATACGTTTTGATATTAGAAATGGGCAAAAGTTCCAGTTATCTGTAACCCTCTGGTGCTCTTCACGTGGCACAAAAAAAAGACTCTTTTTTTTTTTCACTGAAAGGAATGCACTATATTTTAGTTTGATAATGTTTTTTGATTTAATATTTTGTATTTTTAAGGGATTTTATGGTACTACATTATATTTACGCAGTAGTTATAATCCATTTATTCACGTTTTGAGCATAGACCTGAAAATTAAATTTCCAACTTAAACTATCGTAAATCTTGAATGCTTTAGTACAGACTTAAATTTGATCTCTTTTCAAAGAAGACACTTGGCAGATTATTGCTGAAGTGAAAAATGTTGAAACTTAAAAAAAGTTACAGAATTGTACGTTTATTTTTATGAAAAATGCATAAGAATACCATAAACATTTTTTATATGAAATCTCTATTTTCGAAAACACGTTTTACTCTAAAATTGCAAGAAAATCAAAGCCATAAATCTAAACAAGTTGTGTTGAACCTGATATCTCAAAAAATTAGCTTTCAGTAAGATTTTGTTTGGCCGCAGTACCAAAAGTTTTCACTAGATGAAATTCGTCTCCCATTCATTTCCAATGCGGCCAAATTTTTTTTTTTTTATGCGGTCATTTTTGACCGCGATGAGCACAAGTGTAACTATTTTTTGTGTGTTTACAAAGCAAGTGCCAAAACCTTTACCAAGTTTTATACCATTTCGATGAAGTAAAAAAATATATAAATAAATATATTTATATATATAAAGAATTTCAGTCAAAAAGGACAGAAGAGCACCAGGGGGGTTATGATTGTTCATAGTAATGAAATTAACACTAATGTGATGAATGAGGTTTACAAACAGTAAACAGAAAAACACAGGAGACAAAAAGAAGGAAAAAGAAAGCCAAAAGCAAGAGCCCAGGCTTTAACTTACTTTTCTTCATCCATCTTTTTCTTCATAATATCTCTCCTCCAGGCAGGCAAGGAAGCCAGACGGGCCGCCTCTTCGTCAGTCTGTCAGAAACAGGAAAGAAAGACACATAGCTGAGGATGAGATCAGCAAAGCTTTTTTTTAGGTTAATAACATTTTATGTAGACAACTTCAAGGTCATTTTTGATGTCACTGCAAGTAACCTCAAAAAAAATAAAAAAATCACAAAGCATTGGAGTGCATACTGGTACTGTCATATCAGCCAGCTGGAGTGCACATGATACCCACCAGAGGGCACTCCTCCCTAGTCCAATACTTTCAGATCATGAACTTCATTTCCCATAACTCATTGCCTGGACTCATTATGTTGTGATTACATTCAGCTGTGTCTCATTACCTTATTAAACTCTGCATATATAAGCCCTGTATTTGTCACTTATTCTTTGTTAAGCCTTGTTAGTGTCACACTGTATTTCTGTGCGTACATGGTCTTGTGTATCCAGTCTTATGATGATTCTGCCCGGTTCTCTGGATTTCCCTGTATCTTGGATGCTGTTATTGTTTAGGTTTTGATCTTTGGCTGTCATTTTGATTTCGATTGTGGATTACCTTTAATAAATGGCTGCGTTTGGATCTTCAACCTGCGTGTGTTAGAGCAGTTCATGACAAGTTCACTCTCTGAATAAAAGGAACAAAAGCTGTCACTGGGGTGGGACCCTTTCAAAAGATACTAATATGTACCTTTATGGTGCTAACATGCACCCCTTTGGGGGTAAATAAGGTACAAAGGTGTAACCCTTTGAAAGGGTACGGTCCTAGTGACAGCTTTTGGACCTTTTTTTGGTGAGTGCATGTACAAGTATCTTGAATGCTAGAATACTGGAAACACTATAAAGCTCAAGAACTACATTTTATAATGTGAAGTACAATACATAAATCTAAAAAAATTATAATAATAATTAAACAGGATATACATTTTTTGTATAGGCCTACATGTGAAAAGGAGATCCTGAATGTTTCCATCAGGCCATGCCACATATGTTCAGGCTGTACTGAACATAACGACAATATAGCAAAGCAACTCATACTATTGTGCTTATTTACATTTACAACCAGTCTAAACTCGAGGTGAACTCGGGTGCTCCAGTGCAACCACAACTCCTCATACATGGTAGCATCCTACTATTTAAACAAATTCCATGGTTTGTACACAGAATATGCCACCAAAACCCTTTAACACACTCTTAAAAAAAAAAAAAAAACATTTTCTGTATACACTTCCCAATAAAGTGTTTCTTCTTTTACTCAGACAGGTAGTATGTGTACAGTGTGAAAAGGGATCTTCTTCCTCCATTCAGATGGTAACTATATCCCAGCAGAGGGGGTGGCCATCTTCAGCTTCTCATTTCCCCTCCAAACGGATTGATTACCTCAAATGCTACAGTGAAATGCTATTGGTAACAGCCAGAGTAAACTAATCCGTGTATTAATATTTCATTATTCCCCTGGGAATTATATGCCCAAAAAAAAAAAAAAAAAAAAAAAAAAAAAAAAATGCCAAAGATGAAATGCTTTGATAGAAGCATCAAATGTTCTTTCATCATTACTTCCATTAATAATATAGTATTGCTTTTCTTTTAAATGTTGGGTAGCCTTTGGATTTTGCCTAATAATTCGGAAAATTTGAAAGACATTAAATGACAAAATTGTTATTGAACCTTTTCAAGAAAAAGGCTATACTGCATCTATAGAAGGAAAGGGAAACCCATTGCTGTATAGAACACAGTTACTATTGAAAGTTTGTATTTGAAAGATAAGTAAAAAATTACACACAAAAAAAAAGTTAGTTAAGAACGATACTTCCAGAGATAGGGCTACTCCAACAGAGAGATATATGTATTCGTACAGAGAAATATTTTGGTCTCATTAAAATGTCATATTTGACCTGAAATCAAAAGAAATTAAATTTTGCATAAAAAAAAATACAGCATATTTTTGTACCATTTTGCATTTACATTATTTTACCCCAAAACTGTCATTATGGTATGTATCCAGATGATTTCGATTTTTTTTTTATCATCAGCATTAAGGTATAAAAAAAGCTTAATTTCCTTTAATCAAAATATAATATTACTTTTGACATTGGGGGAAATATGACCTGAAATATGGCAATTAAATTATTTGAGTGTCTGATATAATCAGAAATAAAACATTTTACTTTTACCTTAAAATATACAGCATGGTTTTAACATGGTGCATATTTAATATGTGTCATTATATACTTTTAATTGACATACTTTCAATACTGCTGGTGTTCACATACACACTTCCTACAGTCCTGCCTTCTTAAGAAAATGGCTGCTAAATGCCCTCAAGAACACAGCTTGAGCTTGACTCCAAAAATAGCGTGATGCCATAGTTAACTCTCTAATTCTTATTTAACTCTTTAGCTAAGTAAGTCCATGGAACCTAACAAGAGTTAATTGTAGGGCAATAAATAACTGTACTAAGCAAACATTAAATGGTCAATTTAAGTCACTAAGTAAAATATATGTTCTCAATAAGGTGTTCAATCATTTTAATAATGTTATAACAGGAAATCACAAATGAAATGATCTCGACTTATGTACCCAATGATGAACTTTAGATTGATTTATTTTGTGTAAATTTCTCAAAAAATAAACAAACCACCAAACCGACACTTCAAACATGGCTAGATGGAACAAAACTGTAACAGTTGAATAATTTAAACCTCAATGTTAGGTGTAAAAAAGAACAAACAAACAAAAAAACAACGTATGAATATCAATGGCAATAAAAACTTTTGCAGTTAAGTAGAAATCCATCTGCTTTTTAAAACCTCTCAAAAACAACATTGCCAAACACAACTGCTAACAAAAGACAATAAAAAGGTCAAGAATGCTCATACACAAATGCATCATGGTTGAGTAAATAAAAACATTGATTATGTTCAGAAACTAAGAGCTGTGTATTCTTACCTCAAAAGAACACTAAGAAAAGAGGGAACACATTCACTCCTATTCTAAAAAACGATTCTGATACTTTCCAAATAATTACGCAACATGCAAAATAAAACCATTGAAAACAGATGATGTATTGTAACTGTAATTTATGATAATGGGCTTATGTTATAGCTTCTGATACACTCAATTGTAAGTCATACAAATACCAAACAATAGTTCAAAGTTACAAAATTCAAATGGCTTCTTTCAATGAATGAATCAGAAAGCAAAATGATGTTTAAAAAATGGTCAGAATAGACTTACACTTTAATTTCAAGAAAATGTATTTTGTGCTTCAAAGTGTGAGCTGATTATTTTATTGTTTTATATATATACACTCACTGAAAAGTTGATGTTTTGCTAAAAAAGACTGATCTTTCCTACACTTCACCCAGTGAGATGAGATGCTATGATATTTCTATGTATTTATTGTTTTATCTGCATGACAGGACTTTCCAAAACGTCAATATTGAGTTTTTACACCCCAGCTTACAGTTGGTTGTAAGACATCTGATGACAAATGATGACAGGACAGGTTGTTGCTTAAATTCAGTTCGGCTCAACATTTGATTGTTTCTTTTAACAATCAAGACCTCAACATTTTCTAGAACTAAACTGCCTTTCTGACCCAACTGTTTGCTGATCTGCTTAACACAAGCATTTATTCTGTCTCCTTATAATTGTGTTTCATCCTTCAAATAACTTGACCTGATAAGTCATATGTCAAACATCTCAGCTTCCTTCTCTTTCCAGAAGGCGAAGCTTCGATCAATATATCTAATAATTTCCTCATTGCTAAACTCTTTAAGTTCATAAATAAGCTTGATGGAGTCCTCATTGGGCTCCTCTTTGGTATTTGCTGGGCCTTGTTTGTTCACAGTGTGTGGGGCTTCCGTCTGGGGGCTTTCAACTGTTATGGTTGCTTGCGTTACTGTGTTTTCTGACTGTGGTGCTGCAATGGGTTGTAGTTGAACTTCAGTACGACTCTTCTGTATTGCTGAATGATTTTTAATGTTCTCCGCTGAGTCTTCGGAAGAGCCCTGTTGGGTGGCCATAGCGCAGTCATCCAAAGTTGGTCCTGGGTGTTCAAAGGGGACATCTGGTGGTGAAATACCTGAGAGACTTGCATCTGGAGCCCTTTGTGGTATGCTTACGGATGCCTGCAGAACCTCTGGAGGGAGAATGAGCTCAGCAGCTTCCAGCAGCCCACCACCCTCAACAGAGTCACCAAAATACTTCACCTTGATATCTTCAAATCCATCTGACCAATCACGTTTCCCTGTCTCAATACTCTCCATCACCTCTCGGTGGAACTGGCGGATCACTTCCCATGGGTGACTGCCAAGTCTGTCAAACATTTCATAGCAAAGCAAGTGGCGGAACTTCCGCTCAGTGCGGGGCATGTTCATTTCAAGAAGCTGGAAGTAGCCAAGCATGAAAAGGTCAAGGGTTAGACTCTCATATTGAACAGGTGACCCGTTGATGTGGGGAAGGAAGTGCTCAGGCCAGTAGATCATCTGAGCTCGACTGAGTCTCCGGATTTGTCGCGTGGGCACCTGGCTCATAATGGTCCTCCAGTGGCCAAGAAGATTTCCCACAACTTGTCTCTGTTTCATGAAATACAGCAGTTGGTCATCTTCAGTTTGCATGGTACCATCTGACTTAGCTAGGTTCTGATAATACAGGGAATGACAGTCATTCTCTTCAACACTTAGAGTCTTCCCTCTTCCTGAGCACTTGTAGGATTCAGTCATTGTGTACTTTCTCCAGTGTTCCAGGAACAGAAACACAATCCTCTCCTTTCGCATCTCGATGCACTCCTGGACGTAGCTCAGGTCCGTTTGCACCTCTAGACTGCGGGTGAGCTGTTCTGAGGTTAGTGGATTCGTAGGGATGTCAGGGTGGTCATGGTGTTCTGAGTCAGATGGTCCTGTTCTTTCAGACCCAGTGTACATCAAAGTTGCGTGGGACTGTGTTATAGGTTCCTCATTCACCAATGGTAAATTTGGATCTTGCTCTATTGGTGACCCATCTCCGATTTGTGAGTTGCTCTCACTGAGAGAGAAGAGAAGCTCATCCTCCAAGATGGGCTCTGATGGGTAGCTACATTCACTAACTGCCGGCAAGGACCTTGTACGTTTGTATACGCGGTTCATTTTGTCATCCTCATACTTTGACGTGCTATGAATTTCATAATTGGCTTTCAGGTTCTTCACAGACACACCACACTGCTTAATCTCCTTCTCCACCTCCTCTCGAGTGGAGAATGATTGCGATCGACCAATGTTTCCAGAGGCCACTGTATCTGAGATCCCTGTCTGGCCACTCTTCAGACCTTCGTACGTATATCCTTGAGTGATCATTTCCAGAATATCGATCTCCTTTCCACCCAAAGTGGCAAGCAAAATGGCCATGCTTTTGAGCAGTGTCGAGATCTTGCTGCACCAGGCAGGCAAGTCTTCTGCTTGCCCATGAACCTGTTTGGGGTTGACAGAGAAGTGGTCTTGGTTCAAAGCTGCAGACACAGGCAAGAGTTGCTTCAACTCTTGCTCCAGCTGTTCCAGATCTTTCTCCACCTCTGTCACTTTGTGCATGACCTGGAGGTTCTCAATCTGCTTCTCAATGCGGATAAGGTCGTCCTCTGTCATTAGTTCTCCAAATGGACCCAGAATAGCATTGTGCACATGAGAATAATGCCAGTCTTGGGCTTGATAGTATCCACTGCCAGCAAACTAAAGTAGGTTCAGAGGAGGGTATAGAAAGGAACAAAACAAAGGAGGGGGTGCCCTTCAGCTTGTAGATCCGATGCGTTACATACACGCTTTTAAAGTCTCTTCACCCCAAACGTTTCAAACTTTACATGAATTTAGTGGTGCGATGATACTGCCTTGTTTTCACTGAGTTGACTTGCACAAGAAGATTCAGGCAAAAAAAAACCCCCCGCAAAAACAGCTTATTTGTCTTAAAATTTATTTTATAGGGTTTTGGTTAGAGTCTATTAATTATATTAAATGAATAATCTGGGTTACTTTCAAATGATTGTCTATGGATACAATCAGGGACATGCTATTGAATACCGAATATTAAATACAATAATTTAAATGCAATTCAGATTGTAAAAAAAGAAGAAACAAGCAAACAGGGCCTATAAAATGCATATTATGAAAGTCTGGTAAGTAAGTGGGCCAGTGGATTTAAAAGCTCATATTTTTGTAAAAGCACTTGAATTCCAAGAGCCATAAAGTTGCCTTAACTGTCCCTGTGGGACTACTTTTCAAGGCAGAGTTATGAGTTACCAACATAATCTTTGTGGATGGAGTGTGCATAACTCAGTTCCATGTAAATACTTTTTGCTGTCACATTAAGCTGATAAATGTGTTATGTCACTTCCCGGTATACTTGTGCAGATACCATCAAACTGGGTTTATTTTTAGCTGGTGGTCATGACATTAATTTAAAGATTACCGGTAGTTACAACTTTGTACAGGCAGGTTTGGTAAGCAATTCTATCACACCAGTTTCATGATAACATGTGTAATGTTCAAGACTTGCTGGCCACTTTTCTGCTGGACTTCCATTGTAGGGGTATTTAGAGTAATATAAGTGTTGTATATTTTAAGTGTATTTACAGCACGTTTCCCATTCACTTTGATGAATACAAGTCTAAATTTAATGCCGGTAATTCCACAGCCTGCCATAGATGCTGTCCATACAGACATTCATTTGAAAATGACCCAGAAGTTTCCTTACTTTATCTGTAAATTATATTTAGCTTGTGTTTCCAGGGAACTTGACCAATTTCCACTAATCTAAAATAAATAAATAAATATTGAGAAGCTTTCTGAGCGTTAACAAGATGTATGAAAGTATAAGATAAAAATAAAAGCTTAATGAGTAGAATGAGCAAGATGACCAAGCACCAGTCGCAGTGTGAAGGGGCTTTGCATCACACCACTGAATCCCCATGTAAAAACTTAGAGCTGTCGTGCACCATCGCCAGTAAGCCACATTAAACTAATACTTCCTTAGTAAATGTCAAACACACTTAGGCTTGTCTTTGGATAGTCACAACAGCCCCAAATTAAACACTGCATCACTCAACACAAAGTATAGAAAAAGCCAACCAAATGTCACGCTGCTCGATACTCACTATGAAAACCAGACCAAAACTAAAGATTGAGTATTTTTAAAGTGTCTTCGCCATAAGCTGAAACCTATGTCTGATCAGTAATATAAAATTCTTTACACTTTAAGCTTTTTCAAATCAGTCAACTCTTACATACATGTTTTTATCCCCAGCTATTTGACTTTGCAATCAAGTACATGCCAGAGGGACACATCGATGTATTCACAATAATTAAATAAATAAATATGTAGGAACAAAGTAGCCTGTAATTGTGATTCGATAATACCATCTAAGAAGTAATCTAGCCTAGCTGACTGATGCATGCTGTCATGTAAAGCAATGTTCCCTGGATAAAAACATATACACATATACTAGCCACACGATATTATTGATTCAATCACCAATTAATATCTCACCCAACACTAATTCTCAATTCTTTCATCTATTAACAACATATCTCTAGGATTTATGTACGGACAATTCCTGCTAACCCGTAAATGGCCGCAGTTATGAAATAATTCAAAACTGCACAAATGTTTGCTCATTCACACAACACTGCTATGGTTACCCAAAGATCATAAACTCATTAGCCAGTTTCTCATTAGGGTCTAATGGAGAAGTGAATGACCACAATTAGTTTTAAATTAATAGATCTTTCCTAAATGGTTGGATATAGTTTTCTAAAAGAGTGTACACTCAAAAATCAGTCACACTTTAGATTAGGGTCCAATTCTCACTATTAACTAAGTATTAACTAAAACTTTTGCCTGTAATGTCCTAATTACTGCTTATTAATAGTTAGTAAGGTAGTTGTCAAGTTTATGTATTGGGTGGGATTAAGGATGTAGAATATGGTCATGTAGAATAAGGCATTAATGTGTGCTTTATAAGTACTACTAAACAGACAATATCCTAGAAATCCTAGTAATATGCATGCTAATGAGCAGCTAGTTAATAGTGAGAATTGGACCCTAAACTAAATTGTTATCCAAAAATCACCATGCAGAGACTCATTGCTTAGCTATCCTCCATGTAGAAACTGTAGCTCAAACCTCAATTTTACATTTTAAATCATAAGCCTTCTTAAATTCTAATGAGGTGATACTATAGCTCACACTACTAAAACTACAGGAGGATACTGTTGATCTCATAAGCTGAGAAAGTGCACTCATTTCCAATTATTAATTGTAAATGTTAAATTGTTAGTCATATTTTTTATAAACAGCAGTTTATATAAACATTTAAAAACAATTAGACATGAACTGTGAGATTGGCTATGTTCAGAAGTGAATACTAGCTGGTTACTTAGAGTGCACTGTATACTGCATACTATTAACAGCAGTATGATACATTGTTGTCACACAACCTCATCATGTTACATGTGAGTGCCAACCAAGTATCATCTTGAAAATAAACATGGTTACTTTGTATTTTAAATGATATACTATCTTAACATGTCATAACTTTTGGAAGCCCAATTAAATAAGTCAAGAAATCACACCTTATATTACTTTCATTCATCACAATTAAAATGAAAGGTCAAGTGAGGTGCATTCTATGTATAAAGACAATTTGCATACTGTGCACAATATTCATGTACTGCAAAAACAGTAGTATATTAGTATGCTATTCCGAACATAGTGATTATTTAACATGCTTAAGGACCCCATGAAATGCCTTGACATGCAGTTTTTTCTCTTGTGCTGACGGATATCCTACTGAAATGTGAGTAGGGCTGGCACTATTGAGGAGCTTATCCCCTTTTTAAAAAATACCAAATAGCCTTTAGTTGAAAAAACATTAAAAAAACATTGACAAAAGAGTTTTAGAAAGAATAAATACCACCTACTTCCTTTGTAACCAATTAATGTATGGGAAAGGAAATTGTTTTGGGATGTTGAAATTGCATTCAGGTTTTGTCAGCTCGTAGGAATGTAGGCCTACTAGCTTATAGATGACCTTAAACACATGGAGTCAAAGCCGAAAAACTCAATTTGTGATTCTGTGGGGTCTTTAAGTATGTTATGAGGCTGGGATTTGAAAGCTTTGGTTAAAGTGTCTAAATGTTGAAATTTAAGCTGGATAAGAGATGCACTGCCTCAGCTTATGTTTAAAACACCCAACTAATTCATCACTCACCTTTCTCTTGTTCTCTTCCTCCTCCTGCATCTTGACTTGTAGTTTCCTCACCATCACCTGTCTCTTCCACTCTGGGATGGCTCGGCCCTGCTCGTCATGTGTGGGCACCAGATTCTCAACATCCACCACACTGGATTTGCTCTGGCCAACAGCAGTATTTCCATTGACGGTGGCTGCAAGCTGCTCACTGCTCTGTGAAACGGACAGGTTCTGGGGTGAGCCACCACTGGTGGTGGGAGTGGGTGGCGTGGGTGGACAAACAGGCGGTGGAGATTCTGGCTTCGTGGATTGGACTGGGGTTGGACAGTCGTTGGACTGGGGTTTTGGCAGAGGCTGTGGCGGCGATGATGGACGTTCTTCCTGGAATTCAAAATGATCAATCAGAATTGAATGTTGCAGAAGAAAATATAGATATAGTGTCTGGCTGTCTGCTGAATTGAATAATAAAAAGACACTCTTAAAGACTCTTGAATGGTTTTTCGTAGCATCTAAGGGTAGCGACACAGCAAACTGTCACTAAAGAACTAGCGCTGATAAATGTCGACTGTGTTGTCGCCTCGCGCCGCCTGCGTTGGGGAAAAAAATCTGCACTTGAACACACCAAGTAAACTACAGCTGACGGCCAACTAGCATGCGCTTTCTGCGCCTGCGTGTAAATGAGACAACTGTCTATTTCGGCAGATTTATTTGTCTATATTCGTCGTTCAAAAAGGGAAACCGACGCTGCAGGTAGACAAACCGTAACACAAATCGCCCAGGAGCACTCAGGTAAGATGACGTAAAATTAGAACAGCCTTCTATCTGTACCGTTTTTATTTCTTTGCCCGCTGTTTTGCTATTATTTTAGTGCACTGACTCATTATAAAAGCTGAACAGCCAATCAGAGTTCTCTCTCTCACCGAATTGGCCCAAAAAAAACCCAACAGCGTCCGACTAGAGCCAACATTACAGAAAACACCGAAAAAATTGAGTCGGCTGGAAGTTGTTGGCCGATCGTCGGCTTGGTGTGTCCCGGGCTGTCTATATAGTTCATGTTAATGTTAATAAATGTCACTTATCGTATAGACTTTTTTGTTTATTTTTGTACAATA
This sequence comes from Rhinichthys klamathensis goyatoka, assembly GCF_029890125.1. NCBI lineage: Eukaryota > Metazoa > Chordata > Actinopteri > Cypriniformes > Leuciscidae > Rhinichthys > Rhinichthys klamathensis. The sequence continues at coordinate 9,021,881 of NW_026606587.1, read as the reverse complement.
AACCTTTTCTTTTTGCATTTGCTATTTTATGTTTACTGTAAAATCTGATTTTTGAAGCAAACTTGAGAGTCTCTGCTCTACTTTTTAAGAACAATTTTTCTTGTTGGTTCTTTGGAAAACATTGTATGTCGCATACATTTTAAACAATGCATTACAGAATTAGGATGGAATTTTTGAATTGCTTAGTTTATGTCTTTGTCAGACTCAAAATCACCGTTCGGCAATTCAGAATTTTTTGACAGCTCAGAATTACCGTTGTTATGTAATCAAACCAGTACATTTCAACTTATTTTCAGTTTATAAGCGATGTAACCTGGTGCTCTTTATTAGGCCCATAATATAGAATATAGAAAATTTAGAGGAGAATAAATGTCATCAACATAACAACAGAGTCATCTTGTAATTACGATACTTGTAATAGTTACTCAACATTAAACTTTGGAAAAATTGAAACATTCATTTACATAAGCAACCATACATTCGTCAGACCTCTTGTTCTAGTCAAGAAATTACTGGTCAGCAAATTAAGTTAGATGAAAGGATTCGAACGCTCCAACTGTCATTTCCTCAATTACGTAACTTTGATAAATTGTGCTATTGTCTTACAGTACCAATAACTGAGTTACACAAGCATCTCACTGAACTGGCTGAATTATCCCGGACAATAGATTTGGGGCCCGATTGCTGAGCTGCACTCCAAACTACAACTTTATACACGGTAACTGTAATTTAGTTCTGAATTTCATTACTTTTGTGGCCCTAGCAGTTATATTTTTGGAAATCTATCTCCATAATAATAACTGGAATTTTTTTCTATTCGTATCCAATACATTATTCTTTTCTCATGTATTTAAAGAAATATCACTCCATGTCCATCCTGTCCATTGGTGTCTATGTGACATATCTGATTTGGCTTTTGTTTCTATCGATAAGCATCAGTATTTCTAATGCAAACAATATTACTTCACATCTCAAGCCAAACAATGGCAGTGACACCCAAATGAGAGATTACAGGTTAGAAGTAGACAACAGCTGTAACTCATATCATAAAATAAAATACTTTTCATTTCTGAGAAATCACTATTAATAATATACATCGTACAAACTTATGAGTATATAAACAATATAAACTTGTAAAACATTACAGTAATAACAATGCTCTTGTCAGGCTTCAGGAAATTAAGTGTTTTCACTTTATACGTAAGAACTAAATTTATTAAGGAAAAAGTAAAATTAAAAAAGAAAGGGAGCGTGACCTACGTTGTTCCCCGCTGGGCCGCTGTTAGAGAATACGGTCGTGTAGCCTTTAGTCTGAGGTGTCGGCTTCAGACTCTTCCCAGCTTTAATTTCGGCCAGAAGCTCAGAATTATCTCCAGTGGGGGACATCATGTTGAAGGATTTATTGCCTGAGATAAAGACAGAGGGAAACTGAGCCAGGATGAATGGATGCGTGAAGAGAAAGAGAGAGACACACCGGACAAGCTTCTCCCCTAAATATTTCATTTAAAACCCCAGACGTCTAAACAAATGTCTAAAGCACTCAGTAACTGTGCTAGTACTTAACAGTACTGATTAAAAGAATCCACTCACTAAATAAAGTTTTAAAAAGAAAGGACCAAAAGTAAAGAATATAAAAAATTAAATAAAAAAACATTCAGGCCTTTGTTGAAGTTTCAAAAACGTTCATGACATATTCAAATAATTTGACCCACTGCTGTGTAGAAAATACTGATTGAAAATTCAAATATATTACAATAATAATTCTAATTACCATAATTCTTTGCAGAAATTTGGTGAATTTGAAAGAGAACGATAGGATAGTGGCTGGCAAATGAGGCCAAATGGGATTTTATGAGACTTGTGGTGTGAAAATATAGAACTTATTAAATTTAAGATTGTTATATAACATAATCTACTTGACCAAATGTGGCCTCTGCTCTTTAAGTTTTAGTGCCATAATACATTGCAATGCAGAAAACAAAAAAATTTGTTGTACACAGTGTCTAATAACAATCTCTAAACAATCAACAAATGTTACTGTTAACATGATTTTATCCTCTTTAATTATGGAAATGATATAAAGTGAGAAAAAATACTTTTAACCATAACGTTTAAACCATAACGAATATAAATGAATGCTGACAGCTACAGGTATAAATAGAACACAAATCTACTCTGCAAGAAAAAATGTAAAAAAAATTAAATAAAAAATACATAAAAAAATCTGTATTTAAAAAGTATTCCTAGACCACTGGACTACTCAAACTCTCAATGTAATTTTTCAACTTCTTACATATATAAACTGAAATAAATTAACGATATTAAAGAAATAATCAAATAATGTACATCACCTGGTGTTCTTGATTTAAATCTCCAGAATGCCTCGTAACAGACGTGCTATTGTTTTGTCATAGCTGTGGTTATGAATAAGTCTTCTCAGACCGAGAGAACCAGTCAGATCTACAACCCTCCTGATTCAAACTCTCCTCTCCTCCCCCAAGAACAAAAAAACGGCATTTGCTTACTGCCGGTGGCTCATCATAGTTGGGGGAAGTCTGAACGGATCAGCGGTAATCAACTCTGACAAGACACGGCTGCCAAATTGGAGCTGGATTTGAAGTCCACTCACTGACCCTACGTCCTCTCCTCACTCTCACTGACCCTTCTCCTTACTCACAGTTCTGTCCTCTGATCAGCCACCCTCTCGCTCTAACTCTCCAACTCTTGCTCAGCAACCAGCTGAGTGGATTAACAGGAAAGAGTCTCACACATGCTGAGCAACACATAAAAGGTGAATAACACGCCTGAAAAAGATGCTTTCTGTTGATTTTCTTTCATAAGATGTCGATAAATCCACCCATGTCTATAAATTACCTTACAATGACCGTACAAATGACCATTGTCCGCTGAAAAATAAACAACTTAAACCAGCCTAAGATGGCGCCTTAGCTGTCTTAGCTGGTTAAAACTGCTCTACTTGGTCTTCCGTCCTGATCAGCTTAAAGTGCCAAAAAAACCTTCAAAACCAGCAAACAAGACGATAAGTCATGACAGCATGGCTGGGAGCACCAGACCAAGTGCAACAATGAGCAATTAATAAAAAATTTGGCTGAAAATCACTAGTAATATGATTTAATGGTTTATCTCTTTCGACCAATATCGCTGTGACCAAATTGATGTGGTGTGGTCAGAGGTGATAATGACACAGGTTAGGCATCATGCCATCAATTTGTTGATGTGATATACGAGAACTGTTTCGTCTCGACAAGAAATCCATGAAGATGATGTAATTGGATTTTGGTGAAAATTGGACCACCGGTCTAGAATGAGTTTGAAAAAGTAGGTTTTTAAAGATAATCAAAATGACGAAGTTCGGCCGACTATGAAAAAATTGGTTAGACCAGATCTCTGTTAAGACCAGTTTCATTGCAATAGGCTAATTTATTCAAAAGTTATTCGCATTTTTGGGAATTTCATACCCTTATGCTTACGGAGCACAGCGAGCATTTCAAATTCATTCCTATGGAAGTTGTTTGCAGGTTCCATATATTAGCATTGTGTTTAAATCCATAATATTGCCAAATAGGCGCTTTAACATTTCGCTTTAAAACCAAATCTTTCGCCATTGTCTTTTCAGTCAGCTCACATTTAGCTCGCCTCACTCGTCATGTGATAAAAGAAATCTGACTCTTGCTGCTGATCAGTGTTGCGACTCTCGTTTGCGTTCAGTTTTTAATTATAGTGTCTGTTCTCTAACTGAACAAAAACATTTTTTACTATAAAAAATGCAGCGATAGGCAAGTGATGTAATCGGTGTGCGGCTGAACACAGTGTAACCGACTATCGCATCAACATAAGTGAAACTTTGGACAGTTGGTGACGCAAAAGCAATTGAGTTAGAGACTCCAAAATCACTGTAATTATTTAATTTTCAGACTGTCCTCTATCTGTGTGCCAAATTTCATAACTTTCCAGCAAGCGGTTCTATGGGCTGCCATAGACTTCAAGAGCAGAAGAAGAATAATAATAATAGGAACACTACGCACCTTCAGTGCTTTGACCCTAATAATAAAATGCAACTTACAACATGTCATTTGCATAGATACGACAGCAATACTATATGCTTAACAACTTTTAAAGGGATGTTTGAGCAAACTCTACAGTATTTTGGAACAAATATATTATATTATAATAAAAACATTACCAAAACAACAAAAGAAAATATGGGCTTGCCAAATGATGTCAAATGTAAAATCTAGGTTCTGAAGAAACTAGTTGAGAACCCCCATTGATTATATTCAACAAATAAAAATTTAAATAAAATGTTACTTCTGCATTTGGGACATCACTTAAAATGTCAACGTGTTTAGGTAAAAATTGCTATTAATTACTACTGTATGAACTGATTTATTCATGCATATAAATGAAAATGACTATATATCACTCCTACCTTTGTTCAAGTATGGAAAAAATTATGTTAATCATTCTTTACTTTGTTAACACTGACCATTTACTTGGTAACAATGTCTGTTTGGTTGAAATAAAGTAAAAAAAAAAAGATTATTGTATTTCATATATAATTTATATTTCAGCTATTTTGCCCAGCATTAGCTATTAAATAAATCATCATATATCTCAGTAAAAACACACTATACGTTACCTTCAACCTTGACTTGACAAATCTTCATTTATGAACTGTAACTAAATATCACGTTAATAACTTAAACAAAGGCAAACAGAAGAACTTGAGCCTGAATACGAGCAGAAAAAAAGAGGATCAAGATGTTAACAATAGCTGTGCATAGTGAGGAATGATGTGACGTAGGTTGAAGGTGTTGCGTTGACGGGAGGGCAGAGTCAATAAGGCCGCCCACTGTTTACACACCTTTATACTCATTTCACTACAGTATGACTCTGCAGACCAGTGTCAAATGACAGCACTTTAATAGATTAATTGACGTAAATTCAATACATTAATCAAAATTCTAAATTACTTTTATTCCAGAATCGATTTTTAAGAGGATTAGTCAACATGAAAACAAAAGTTCCTATGGTTTTATTGTACATAATTAATCAGTGCATTTCATAATCTTTCATCAAAATATAACAACTTGCTCTGTGTCTGAAACAACTTTACTTATCCGCTGATGTCATCAAGACCTCTTGGTTGTCAACCAACCACCTGGCTCCCTTCTGGTATGACACGCCCACTTTTTATAACAATTTATCATTGTCTATCCTGTTTCACTCAGAAATATATCAGTAAAATGGGGTTGTGAATGCCATTTCATGTTGACTTTTTTAGATTTTTGAATGTTTTGAGCCACAAAACAACCTCACCCACAGCACAATTTCATCAATCAATATAGCTAAGCTGTATTAACAATCACAGCTGATGTGCCAGAGAGAGTCCCCACAGCATCTGGGAAGCCTGTGGGCTGATTGAAACTGGAATCACAGAAAAACTCACTCTGGGTGCTGTGGTTTCTTTGGCTATCTGAAAGTGACTAGAATATTCAGGGTAATATTGAAAATGATTGTTCATTGAAAATGAAAATGATTACTTCAGCTTGTGGTCCAGTAGCCAAACAAACAACACAGTTAATGCTCTCAATGAAGGGAAATTAGAAGAATTAATGTAAAGAATTAAACATATAAATGCCAACACACACACACACACACACACACACACACATACACAAATAATGAGGTTTGGGGAAAAATACTTACTCTTCCTCTGACGTAGTGTTTCTGGAGCCGGGTTGACAGAGGGAGACAGATGCGTAGAAGAAAGATCTACTTCTTTAGAGCGATTGCGTCATAAGAAGAGAATAATATGGAAAGCCAGAAGGCACAGCAAAGTGTCCATGCAAAGCAGACAGCCAGAGAGAAAGAGAGACAGATCCCAGCAGACAGGTGTTCAGTAAGACAGGTGTGGTGAAGACAGACACAGAGGATGATGGGATGACAAATACAGTAAGGATATGGAGGAGATGAAACAAACAAACAAACAAAAAACGAAACACAATGAAACACAATATTGTTTTAATAACCTGTTTGCCTCTTCACCTATTCACTAAATAAAACAATTTTAATTTTTAAATCAATTCAAATGGCAAAGAAAAAAACGCATCGATTAATTGTGTTCATTGTGATCTATAGATGCACTGAACATATTTGATTGAAAACCTTTATTAAATTCCTAAACCAGTAAAATGGAACAGGGCAATAAAACACTGGATTTTTGTCTAAAGTGCTTGCTCATATAAAACTTGCCCTCTTGATGGTTTGGTTGCTAGGTATTTGCTATGCGGTTGCAAATGTGTTCTGAGGTCTTTTGGTATGCGCAGTAGGTTGCTAGGGTACTCAGGTGGCTGCTCGGGGGTTTTGTGTGGTTGCTAGAGCATTGCTAGGGGGTTTCTAAAGTAATCTGACTGGCTACCATGGAATTGCTAAGGGAGGTTGCAATGGGTTGTTGCTACAGTAGCAAGTAAGCAGGATGTTTGCTTACTTGTCTAAGCCATTTCAGCCTTTTCTCATCCTTTGGCGTCATACATGTGACGCTTTGGACATTTCATTGAAATCTTACGCACATGGCATCCTTTAGCATCAATAAGAGACGCAGAACCCAAGGCGTCATAACCGTACCCTACCCCAGACCTAAACCTACCCATAACAGTGCGTGTTATATTGACGCTATAGGATGCCATGTGCGTAAGATTTCGACGAAATGTCATATGGCGTCACCTATATGACGCCAAAGGATGAGAATGCGTTGGCCATTTTTACCCATTTTATTATCTGGCAGGTGAAAATTGGACCTCTCCTCATCCAATCATACGAATTTATCAAAACTGTGGAGGACATGTCACACACTTAACATTTAATTCACATGGTTATGAGTTTGTTCAAATGTACAATCAATAAAAATAGTGATACTTGGCTTAGCATACAGTACTAACTGGATCTGTATTTATCATCCTGCATAGCTGTCACAAATATGACGGAGGAATTAGAGATTCAGCTTTTGAATTGTCATCATGATTCCAAAGCCGGTGCTGGATAAACAGAGAGCATGTGCATGCGTGCGACAGTAGGATGCGGTATATAGGCTAACTTATTTACGACAGCAGTAATGGACAATTACGCTTCCAACCTGTAGGGCGACCGCAGAGGAAAAGTTACTTGGTGTTGCTTTAAAACACCAATTCTTTGGAACAGAAGAAGGAAATCAGGTGTCCAGCCAGATAGTGTTGGGCTTTCTGTCTGTGTATTCACTGCTTTTGTTTTCTCTTTCACAGGCCACCATAGATGCAAATGGACGGTGTAAATCAACGGCCAGTGAGTCTGTATAAAGTGTTACATTTCCCTGACATATCACTGAATTGTACAACACATCATGGATATTGTCCTGTCCTGAAGACATGTCAGGTATCCCTTGGAGGAAGAACAATTAAGTAAATGGTAGAACACTAAACCCGATTTCAAAGTAACAATAGCCCATGCGCATTAATTCGTAAATAGACTTTGGAATGAGCAGGCAGCCAGCTCTCATGTTAACAGGCTAGAACTTTGTAAGATTTACCTTGTGGCCGTTTCTAAGTCTTCATTCTTGTGCTCTTGGAGAGCACTTGGTGATATCGAGAGTTGGACTGAACATGGACATGTCTACTGATATCCACAACATCTGGTTTAAATAAACGGTTTAGGATTGCAGACTAAACAGCATGAATATTTTAAATTGGATGTTAGATTGGTTGCACATTCACCCATGGCTGAAGATCCAAGCAAACACAAATACGCAAATTGAAGTTTGACACCTATGCGCTCACACCAATCATGTTATATTTCATATTAAACATTTTAAAGGAATATTCTCTGTTAAAAATAATTTACAATCTGTCAACAGCATCTGTGACATACTGTTGATTACAACATACAATTATTTTATTGTTTGGCTTTAGATGGTTATATTATAACTGAAACTAAAAGAGCTTGAGAGTGGCTTTTGCGTAATAAAGAGAAAACTGGAGAATCCATACTATTTACAATATTTCATAGAGATAATTTTTCCAAGGTCTGGCTCTCTAAAATATACCCTAACATTGATGACAAATGCAACAGATGCCTGGCTTCCACATGTAGTTTTAGTCACATGTCAAAAATCCACATCAACGTTCATATTTTAAAAACGGTCTTTGACGTGAAAAAGTGCTTATCACCATGTCAGTTTTTAAACAGATGTACGCACTTTTCCTAGTGGCACAGAGTCGGAGTACTGCAGTTATTTGGGAATCTAAGCAATTCTCGCCACTCGCCATTCTCAATTAAAGTATTTGGACGTTGACTGGAGAAACCATTAAACTGTGCAATATTTATATATATTTTACATATTTTTTTGTGCGTACATTCGTTCTCTGAATCACACGTATGCTCATTTGAGAAATTATTGTAATATCAAATATAGGATATTCCAATGGTCTAAAGAGTTTGGATGAATTACTTTGTCTAAAGTACTTAAATGCAATGTACTGTAGCTATTTGCCCTGCTGCAATTTGTTGGTTTCCCAGTATCTGGACTTTTAGCCTTTATCTCTGCATTAGCTAGATACTGTATACTATTTCACAGGATATTTCTCAAATCACCAACTATTTAACAAAGGCTTTTAGATAGTCTAGCTGTGTTCTGATTGACAGGGTCCCTATGCAGGGTTCACTGCTTCCGGTTTATCAGGATATCAGTAGAAGTTCACCTAACTTAAAACAATTAAATGAATGTGTTCATTCGGATCACCCTGCAACATCATCACACAGGCAAACCTTTAGTCATTTATATTGGGGGAGTTGTATATAAGACTATACAAAACAATTTTCTGTGGTAATCGACATCCTGAAAAAGATGCCGTCAATAGCCCTATACTTGTTTTTAGCCAGATTTCATCCTGGATTTTGGCACAATAAAATGTACTTGATAAGGCCATCTTGGGAGTCTTGTTCCTTAGTCTTCAGCTTCTTATAGACCTTTTCTGCACTCATTTGTACACTTTTGAGGGCTTTTGAAGACTTGCATGCATGAAAATTGAAGAGTGGTGACCTTACGTGTAAATAGCAAACGTGAAACACACAAATCTACTGGCTTTTATAAAAAAGGCTAAACAAAAGTATCAAAGTATTAACTCATTTTGTACAATCTGTCAAAGCTGTGGCATAGCATGGCTGTATTTGTCATCACTTTCTGGCACTAATAATCTGCCCTCTAGGGATAGGAGAAGATTAAAGGGGTCAAACTATGAACAAAGGGTCAAACTAGTGAAAGGGTCAAATACATAACTCCTAAGTATTGCAAGCATTGTTACTTATTTCACAAGCAAAGAGGACAGCTAAATATAACTAATGGCCTTCACATAGAAGTCTTAAAGGGTGCTTGCATTGTCAATGGTTAAATTCATAAAGTAGATAGACAAATCTCACTGCTATTAGGCTAGTATGTGTTCCTTCTCCATCACTGTATCCAACTGTATCAGGCTAAAAATCACTGTCTACACTCCCATTAGTAGTCACCGCATTGCACTGCTGGTCATTATGCAACTTCATTTGCGTAAATCTGAGCCGTGGTCAACTTTGTTGCATTGTCAATGGTTGCTGTCACTCATGTTGCCTCAACTCATAACTAAATCCCTTTGTCATTGCACATTGCTGTTAGTATGAACTCCCTTTAAAGTTACCATAATAAAAACAGCCTGGTTAATTGTAAAGCCTGTGACACACCAAACCAGTGATGTCAAAAAGGTGAGATTAAATACATCCCAAAGACTACTAGTACGTATGTTCTGTGCCTGCGTGAGAGGAAATAACTGTTTATACAGGCAGTATATAATATAGTACATATATGGTATAGTCTACCTTTGTATGCGGGTATACAAACCGTAAAAAAGGAGAACTTGCTTAACATTTTGAATAATATGTTGATCAGTTGGTTTTTACTTTCTTCATTCCAGATGTCCATGCTGTAGTGAAAATATTTGCATTGAAATGCTCAGATAAGTGAAGATGTAAAATTAAAAGAGCAGTCTGTACACTCTTAGCATCACATTTTTCTTGCTTTCTTGCTCTGTGCACTCGTTCAATAAGGTGAACAGCCAATCAGAGTTGTCCTTTGCACCAACTGTCTAATGCCAATTCAACATACCCAACCGGCCAAAAAGTCACAGACGGAGTCCAACAAGTGCAGACAGTGTGGAACAGACCACAGAAAACTAGACTGACAGCCGCTCAACAAAGGCTCGACTTTGGCCGATGGCTGACCGTCGGGTTGGTGTGTTACAGCCTTAAAGGGATAGTTCCAAACCTGTTTATATGTCTTTGTTCTGCTGAACACAAAGGAAGATAGTTTAAAGGATGTTGGTAACCAAACAGATCTCGGGCCCCATTGACTACCATAGGGGAAAAAAATACTATGGTAGTCAATGGGGCCTGAGCTATGCTTGGTTACAAACATTCTTTCAAATATATTCCTTTGTGTACATCAGAACAAAGACATACAGGTTTGGAACAATTTGAGAGTGAGTAAACAATGAAATTATTTTTATTTTTCGGTGAACTCTCCCTGTAAGGACTGTTTAATTGAAAGGCACCAAAAACAGAGTGTAACCGCAACAGCTGGCTTGTGTTGTGCTTTCATATTGACAGTATATTGTTACTTGGTATGAAATATACAGTACAATGAAAAATGAATGCTGTTAATGCATGACCCCTTTAAACACTTTATATCACCATTGTGAAGTTCTGGATGAGATGGTGTCAGTACTCACTGCTGGAGGAGGAAGACATGCGACGCTGGGAAGGGGCTGGTGTGCTGGTGGATGGGGGAGGAGGGGGCAGATCCGATGGAAGAGGTGGAGGAGGAGGTGGAGGAGGGATGAAGGTGCTGCTGGGTGGGGGAGGTGGTGGAGGAGGAAGGGGTAGATCCTCTGCGGTTCCTGTCCCGTTCTCGGGAGCAGGGGCTTTGTCTGCAGAGTCCTCCAACAGTGCAGAACCCTGTAGAGAGAACAGATGAGCATGGAGCATTCACATGGACTCCACGTATTTTTTTCTAAAAACCTTAATTTGTGTTCAACTGAAGAAAGAAAGTCATATACATCAGGGATGACATGGGTGTGAGTAAATGATTAGAAAGTTTTCATTTTGGGGTAACCTATACCATTAATATACAGAGACCACTGCAATTGAGTAAGGTATTTGTAAAACTGTTTGCCTGAAAAGTGTGAACAATGTGCAACAACCCTTATGAAAAAGAAGTATACTTCGAGTTCATTTTATGATGTATACTTAAAAATATACTTGAACATTCCTTAAGTATATGTAGTAAGTATTCTAATATCAATTTACTAGTAGTAAACTTGTAAGTGTACTATTTCAATTCTGCTTGGGATTAAATTGGCTCACTTTTTAGTATATAAAAATATACGTTTGTAGTGTAGCCTACTATAAGTGTAACAGTAGTAAGCTTTAAGTGCACATCTAGTTCACAACTACATTTCTCGTTTGTACTGCATCTGTACTACAAGTGAACTTATTATTTACTCTTTTAATGCGTGTAGTACTTTTTTTAGTTTATGAAAGTACACTTTGTAGTTTTATACTGCAAGTATACTTGTACGTTTTCTTTAAATAAACATAACATACTTATAGTTTATTATTTATTCATTATTTTTGCACTTAAAGTATACTACTGTGTTCCAATTTAGGTATTCATTTTTTATACTTGAAATATAACTGTACTTTAACTCTTTCCATTTTAAAAACATGTCATTCTAGCTTCATGCATCCTTTTTTTATCACTACTTGAATGTGGGTAAGTTTAATTAAAAAAAGCAACATTTTAAACAAAAAGATGAGAAAATCGCATATTTTGGTCAAAGACTACGTCCGGATCGGATTCAGAACGATGATCAAAACACAGATGGAGTAGATCGAGTCCATCAACACCGCCAAAGCTTCACAGTCGTTTCCTCTTCATGGTTTCAACATTTCATTCGGTAACATTAGGCAGTTTTGATTTATATGCTGTTTAATGTTTGATGATCGCGTTGTTTTACATTTGCGTAAGTAAAGTATACTTTAAGGAAAGAGGAAAGTAGATTTGAAGTAAACTCCTACGTACACCAGTGGACTAGCCAACACAAAAATTCAGAAGCTCAGAAATATGAACATAGGAACTTAGGAAGATATCATTATAAATCAATATTTTCAATGTTAGTAAATAAGACCGTATGTAAAACTATGTGAAAACGTAGTTTATTTAATGACTACTCATTCAAAAGATTAAACACACCTACAAGCCAAGTTTAGAATACTTAATTATACTTTTAAGTATAGTCCTGGATGTTTAAAACAATGGGACGGTACTTCTGCCTACGTCCAGCGTGACCTTTCCAACGTGATTACGTAATGCCTGGCGCGTCGCTGACCAGCACAAGACCAACAATTGTGGTTAAAAAGTATATACATTTTCATTTTTTGCAAATGACAGATCGTTTCGCTAGATAAGACCCTATTCCTCAGCTGGGATCGTGCAGAGCTGTTTGAAGCTCTTCAAAGCCCTTTGAAACTGCATTGATTTGGACTTCAACAATTTGGTTACCGTTGAAGTCCATTGTGTGGAGAAAAATCCTGAAATGTTTTCCTCAAAAAACGTAATTTCTTTTCCACTGAAGAAAGAAAGACATGAACATCTTGGATGGCATTGGGGTGAGTAAATTATCAGGAAATTTTCATTTTGGGGTGAACTAATCCTTTAATGCACTTTATGATTTTTGTGGCATCTAAATTTTTAGTTAAAAGTGTTCAGTGACACAATATGCACTTCAGTGGCACAGTGGCACTTCACTGTTCAGTGCCACTGTGCAATAATGAAAGTTTTTATTTGTCTGCTGAGTTATCAATATGCAGTCATGTGATACACATACCAGAATACCCCAGGTGGTACACAGCAAGTTGTATTTTCAGCTATTTAAATTATTATTATTTTATTAATTATTAAATAATTATTATTATTTAAGTGTTGCAATATAACGCAAAACCTATAGCGTTTATCGTATAGCAGTATGTATCATATCGTCAGGCCCTTGCCAATACCAGGCCCTAATCAATGGCTGATTGGGCAAAATTGAGAATTTTTTTAAAGTTCCCCTTTGGTGAAAATCAAGCTTTTAAAGTTGTTTATATGTCTATGTGGTGTTTTTAATGTGCTTTAAAACAAACCATGTGGAAATGCAAAGTCAACACCATTGCTGAGTATTTTCTGTTTAAAACTGCAGTGAACAGTCTCAAAAATGTGGTTTGAAATCATTGGTGTTTCTGACCTCTCAAACTAGCTTGAAACCATTCACTACAACGTGTGATTGTCAACGAGTGGATCTCTGCGCTGGTGTGAGTGAGTGGAGGCGGGGCTAATTTGCATATTCATAGAACCGTGTATACTAAATGGGGCAAGGGTGTAGAGTTACATTCAAACTATTTTAAGGCATGACGTTTTTTTTTTAAAGGGATAAAATTATTGACTACAGGGGGACTTTAAAAAAAAGTGCATTACTTTTTGTATTTAGGTGACACAAGTGGTAGAAACTAGCCAGAACATTTTCTCTGTCATGTTTTGAAGTGGTCATCTGTCATCTATGCCTAATTTTATTTACCCTCTAAATTATCAACATGATCAGGGTACATGCCTTCAGGCCTGTAATTGATACTTTTTTACCAAGTACTAAAAGTTCACTAAAAGTTCTTTTAGTATAATTCTAAAAATGTCCCCTTTCAGGTCGTGATACACACATGTTTTTCCAGTGAAATCTTTAATGATTTGAACATAATTGAACTTATTAAACATAAGAATAACGTTTATATTGTTAGTAATATTTCAATATGAACACTTGCTGGTCTGAAACAACTTAGGTTTACTAGTCATCCTCATTTATATAGCGCTTTTTAACAATGTAGATTGTTTCAAAGCAGCTTTACAGAGATAAACTTAATATAATTAATACTACTTAATACTAGATTCTAGTAGTCTGCTGTACTGTTATAAAGATCTCTGAATTTCGTCTTACAATTTAGCTATATAAATAGCACCAAATTGCATATTTTTGCTCATTTTGGGTCCCCCCCCCCCCCCCCCCCCCCCCCCCTCCCCTCTTCAAGTGTGAGCTCCATATTGTCCTACTGTATATCATTCTATATGAGCCATAAAATAATAATGTATCAAATTTGATTTAAAAAAACATGATATTTTTATAACTATTATTTCATATGTCAGGCTTTACAATTTAAAAATGACATTTTGGACACTAAAATGATCATAGGTCGAATAAAATAATAAATATACTTCCCAAAACCACTTAATCTGACCGACATACCTCCCACTGCATCCCGCTGTATGCATTACCGCTGGTGAATACACAATTAGATCTAATTGAGTGGTTTGCTGGAATGACAGGACATCTGCTAAGCTAAGAGCGGCAATCCTTTACACTCAGAATCTCTAGAGACCACCCGCCCCTATCGAGTGACGCCAAGTAAACAAGCCCTGACCTTTCACCCCATGCACCCCCACCTCTTGGACGCGTGGCACGCACGTGCCGGTTATCCCCTCCCCTCCTCCTCATCATCACTATCTCCACCATATGGTGCGTGTCATGTCCCATGCATGTCCGTGTTAATGGGTCATTCCCCAAAGAGACATGTGGAGTGCCATCTGGTTCAATCAAGTGGCCAGATGCCCCACTGGGCATCTAATTGGCTCAATGAAGATTAGATCCAATAGCAGAGAGGGGCCATATGAAATGCTGATATCTTGCAAATTATTCTTTCTCTAGATATGAAAGATGTTTCTCCTAAAATTCCTTAGGATTAATTCAAATAAACAGAAATGGCACCTTTTTGGGTAACACTTTATTTAGATAGTCCACTTTAGACATTTTACTAACTATAAGTATCTACGCAACCTCGTGTCAACTATACTATATTCATACTATTATAGTATTAGTAGATTGTCTGCTAAATAATATTAACACTTTATTTTAAATGGTCCCCCAACGGACTAAAAGTAATTTTATTAACTTTATTTATTAACTTTATTTCAGTTAACTTTATTTACTGACTGTCAACTTATTCTACTAACCCTAACCATAATCATAACCCTAACCTAACAGTCTATCAATACTCTAAACGTTAGTTGACATGTAGTTGCAAATTAATGAGAGTTAGTTGACGTGTAGCTACAAAAGTAGAATTCACTTAATATTCAACAATATTATTGATTTGACTGCACTGACACTATTGGATGAGAACTGAACAGAGCTAAGCTGCGTTTTCCAAGAGCATCGTAGAGACCATGGTTCATGGTTCTGGCTTACAATCAACTTAGGCTTACAGTGCTTTTGGGAAACGTAGCCCTGGAAGAAGACATCACTCTTTTTCTGCAGAACTGCTTTATAGATTAAATTAACTAATTTAATAAAGGATGATCTTTACAACAGAACTGAATCAACAATATTTCTAAAATCTATACTTAAAATGTACGATAATAAAAGTGGACAGGAACTAGGAGCGTATGTGGTCACTGTTCACTTTAATTAGGAAAAGAGCAGCTTCAACATTTCGCTAGAAATCTCCTTTTGCATTCCATGGAAGAAAGAAAGTCAGAAATACAGGTTTGATACGATGTATTTTGTTGATCCTGGAACAACATTCCTGTCCAAAAACATAGTCCTAACCCCTAAATCCCTACCCCTAAACCTAACCTACCCATAACTTATCCCTAAAATCAGAGGGAAATGACAGATGAATAAGAATGGCGTAGAAGCCCCTAACTCTTGTTTTAAGCTTAAACTTGACTTTAACTCTAAATCTATCTCTCAAATCGGATTGATTGATTGAAAGGTAAATGTAAATTTTCTTTCCCACGAGTCATCCTTCATATATAATAGGAGAAATCTGCGCTAGTAAATGCAGAGTTCAGGAGCAAACACAATACTTCTAGGACCAGCCGTCAGACTTACATAACACAATAAAGAAAGGCAGTACTGTTTACCCAGTAGCCCAATGTGTTTACAATAAATGTTGAACTGCAACGCTAGCTCTGGGATGCCACACCTTGCATGGATTTATGTTGCAATGTGACAGGTGATGAAGTGAAACCAGCTTCATTTAGAAAGAAGACAGCTGACTGGACAGGAAACAGCTGCTTTGTGTTTTGGCAACCATAATGGTTGTGGTTTTCACATAATGTAAGACATTGTTTCCTGCTATCGATACATTTATCATTCAATTATTTTTAAGTGTGAGCATTTTAGTGTAGAAATGCATAGTTTTTAATAAGATTCTAAACATTGCAAAGCACAAACACTTTGTCTCTATGAAATACAAGCATATAAAGCTTTTTAAAGGGGCCCTATTATGCGTTTTCACTTTTTCAATTTTACTCCCACTGCGCCCACGAAATACGCAAAAAAGGGGACGAGGCCTGGCTGAGCTGCTGCTATGTCAAAGAGATGCTGTTTTTTCCACTCCGTTTCCAAAACTCATTTGTTTGACCTTCCTAAGGCTGACATTATAACCCCAACGTTTATCTGTGCGCTGCACATTTTTACAGAGAACAGCTTCCAGAACCACAATAGGCTATAAGCACAAAAGCTTCTCCTGAAATGGAGCAGTTCCCACTTTGTCGGGACCATCTGTTGTTTGTTCATCTGTTCTTATTATTTCTAATTGTGTTTTCTATTAACAGTTCCAATAATAAGTTTTATGTAGTTGCTATGATGTAAACAAAGGGCAAAGCTTTGCATCTGCTCGCCTGCTAGCTAACATTACAGTATTGATGTAGTGTTTACTGTAGCATTTGTAAGCTCTCACTTTTGTAAGGCTGTTCACCGGCCCTTAGGAAAATTAACTATGGTTTTGGAAAAAAACTAAAAACAAAGAAGTTTGCTAGGTTTCTGAAGATCCAGACATATATTCTGTCCAATGAAGACAAAAAGTATTAGGTTGTGTTTGTCATACGTTGGTTAATGTAATAAATCAGACATGTGGACACCTGTACATCTGATAAAAAAATCGGCGTAAAAGCAGCATTTGTTTGCAGATGACACTTAAAAGAATAGTTCACTTAAAAAGAAAATATTTTGAAGAATGTCGGTAACCAAACAGTTGATGGACCCCATTGACTTCCATAGTATTTATTTTCCTATGGAAGTCAGTGGGGTCCATCAACTGTCTGGTTACCGACATTCTTTAAAATATCTTCCTTTGTGTTCAGCAGAAGAAAGAAATTCATACAGGTTTGAAACAACTTGAGGGTGAGTAAATGATGACAGAATTTTTTATTTTTAAGTGAACTATTCCTTTAATATTTCATTATCTAATAAAATGACATTGAACGGTATTTAAGTCTCCAAATACTTGTTGGGGTCCTCTGTATACCTGAGATCACTAAAATACTAAACACATGCCTAATTATAACCTTTTCACCATTTTTTTTATTTGGTAGCATTGTTAGTCTTACAGATATTATTTGACGTCCAAGTCCTGAGTCCAGACTTAAAGGCAGGGTAGGTAAGTTTAAGAAACTAGCAGAAAACTGCTGGATTTTGAAAGTATTCACAGAGAAACTCCCACCCCCTCCCTTCTGGGCTCCTTCCAAAGCCACGCCCCCAAAACACATGAACGCGTGATGCCGACCGCTCAGCTGGAGGACGCGTTTACCAGCGCCGAGCGGAGAGGAGCGCAGTGCATGGAGTGACATCACCTTTTTTTGCCTTGTTTGCCAGCACTGACTGTATATGCAGGTAAAGGTGGTACTGGGAATTTTGACTGCTCTTTCTCTGCCATTATTGTGAGACTTCCTAGCTTCCAGCCGGTACGTGCCTCTCCTCTTTCGAAATGAGCGAGTCAACCGGGTGCACGCATGTGGGCAGCTCCTGTAGCAGCAGGGGTGGTAGCCATGGTAGCGAGGGAGAGTGACAGTCGCCCAGCCAATCATTGCATTCATTCCGAATGGAAAGAGTAGCTGTGTTTATTGCAGCCCTGAGAGGACTACAGACACTCGATTTTTATTCTCTCCTTTTCAGAGTACTTACATTTTAGATTTGTATTGGTATATAAAGACAGTTTAAACAAATTTGGGAAAAAGTGTTTTAGAAACAAACTGCCTACCCTGCCTTTAAGATGTAGCAAGCATACAGATAACCATTCATACTTTTACTGAAATTGGAAAAATATGAACATGAAAATGTAATTGCGTTACCTCCTCGTTGGGTGCCATGGCTCTGTTGGGGTACTGGTCCGTGGTATCGCTACCCAGGGTTTTGTAGTAATCCCCAGTGCTGGGCTGCTTGCTGAAGCTACGAGACTTCCGATTAGAGTCGACTCTTCGAAGTCTTTCGTGGCTCTCGCCAGGATTCAACTCCTGCCGAAATGAACAGCACATGTTCAGAGATGGAAACAAAATAAAATGCAGAATTTTAACATTCAGTCATTGAAAAAAAAAAAATCATACGAATCAATCACTTCATTTCAGTGTTGGGGAACGTGTCTATGGTCTACGGCCCTATAGTAATATTTGGATATCGGTTAAATCCTAAGAGTTAAAGTCACCAAGAAATCAAAATTGAATTTTTTGCATTATTCTTCAATAATAACTCCCTTTTGCAACCAAATCTCTTCTTTTCGCGATCTGTTGTTTACTGGCGCAAGGGCGGGAAAACCTGTCACTCACATGAGATTGATGCAAACAACAGTGATCCAATGATCCAATCAATTCCAGATAAACAAAATCAAGTTCTGCCCTACATTTTTCAGATATACATCACAATTGGGAAGAAAAGACTATTGCAACTTCTGTTTTTATGCAGATTTTAAAGGGTCAGTTCACCCAAAAAAAAAAAAAAAAAAAGAGTCATCAATTACTTTGGTTACATCAGTAATTGGTTACTTACTGGTTTGGAACAAGTTCCAAGACTTTCATTCATCTTCGAAAAACAAATTAAGATTTTTTAAATTTTAAAATTGTCCCTCCATTGACTGTCCATACAACTACCAATTTGTTGCTTTAACTAATCAACTAATAGTAAAACTAATCAATATGATTTGAGAAATTAGAAATTTTCTGAAGATACTCGATCGCTTTATATGATGAACCAATTGAATTTAGGCTTTTACTCAAATATAAACATTGATTAGAGAACATAAACAGAAGCTCAACCGTACTTGCATGATGCATAAGAACAAACCTCATTGGTTCTTGCAGAAGCTCAAACTTGCTGCGTAGCACATGAGAATGAACCTCATTGGTTCGCACATGAGAATGAACCTCATTGGTTCGCACATGAGAATGAACCTCATTGGTTCGCACGCGTCAAGCATACATGCTTGAGCTTCCGTTTACCACAACTGATGTGTGAGTAGATGAATATTTGTGTGTGAATAAGCCTAAATTAAATCTCTTCATCATATATAGCGATCATGTCTCTTCAGAAAATTTGGACTAAACCACTAGATTCATATGGATTGGTTTTACGATCTCTTTAAGAAGACAAAGCGACAAAGAGGTAGTTGTGTGGACTTTCAATGGAGGCACAGAAATGTCTAAGATTTCATGAAAATATCGAAAGTCTTATTGCTTTGAACGAGGGTGAGGAATTGATGACAGGATTTTCATTTTTGGGTAAGGTACATTTTTCGTTTCCATTGAAACGGTTTAACCATTGAAGTTTAAAAAACAATATTTATGAGTACTGTGGACCTATTTCAAGAGTCCATTAAAAATAGCATTTTTATAATTAAATTACACTATAAACTCTACTCAAATACTTAAAGTGAATCGAGTGAAATCCTTAAAATTAGAAACATCATTTTAACATAAATCGTTTGCAGTCAATTACTAGCTAGCAGTAGTGCACATGCATGTGCTAACATAACTAGCAGATTATCACTGTATTAGTTTGTGGACAATTATTGTGTTTTAAATAAAGCATCACGCAGGGATGGGTCAAAGAATATTGTGATTATGTTAATCATAATCACAATATTCTTTGACCCATCCTTGACCTAACCACAGACTCTACACTTCAGCACAATGGTAACCCTTAAGACTCCAACATAATAGACACAACTTTAAATCCTGACAGAACATTAACATGGACACATCTCCGTCTATATTATTCTTGTGCATTTTTTTTTTTTTTTACATTTACACTCCTTATACAGTTTCAATTTTTAAAATGGTATATTTTAGGGAACTGGTCAACATTTTTGACACTCTTTTTAATAAATGTGTATAGGTTTTATTTTATTTTTGGAGGAGGGGTGTAGCAAATGAAATATCTAAAATATTATGTTTATAAAAACCATATGAATAATAATTCAAATACAAGAATTATAAAAAATATTGTTTACATTTGTTTTAGAAGAAGTCGAATAAGTAGAAACTTAAGCAACACACTGTTGAAGCTGCTGTCACTTTTTTAAATGACACGTCACCTTACATATTTGAATACTGACTTCCCGCCCCCACACGAACGCCATGAAAAGGTGGTTATATTAACTTTGTAAGTGACAGGCTTTAGTGTCAGTGTGAAATTTCTCATTTAATTTGTCAGACAAGATTTTGACTATTCCTCTTCCCACTGTTGATAGCACTGCTTAAAAATGCCACAAACCAATGCCAGATCTTCTGTTCTAGGTAATCTGAAACAGACTATTAATTGAAATTTCATCCCATATTAAAGTTGCTCCACTTTAGAAAAACCTGACAAATTAAGCCACATAAACTCTCAATAATTCCTCTTGAGTTTATGTGGAAAAGCCTCATGTGACCAGCTGAAACAAAAAGACTTTTCATGGCACAAAAGCTTAACTGTAACATGGATTTCTAAGCCTCATCGTCTTAGTAGAAGGCAAACAACACAGCAGACTAAAAGAGAGACTGTCTGACCCCTTGTATGTTGTTTCAGTATCAATGTACTGAACGGTTTCACTTTCTGCAGCTGTCACTCACTTGTGTATGATAGTGAATCTTCATCACTGATCTAAAACCATCACCTGCCTTTAGTAAAGGCTTAACATCACAAGGACAACAGAAATGACATTAGAGCAATCTCAGACGTGTTTTCAAGACTTTCTAGAAATTTCCAACACAAAAAGGCAATGCTTTGTTTTCTCTCAAGATTTCCCTAATGCAAAGTCCTTGAATTTGCATAGTAATCAACCTTATGCAATGCAAGTCTAAAGCAAATAATGTCACAGAATAGTTAAAGAAAAGCACCAAACGTGAGACATTAATCAATTGTTTGATGTTATATTGTGATTTAAACATTAAAGGTACCTTTCATAAAATAATTTAAAAAATATATATTTTGGATATTTAAAAAAAGAAATACAGCATGATCTCTGCCAGAAAGCATATCCGCACATCTACAGTATGACAATGAATTTGAATTCGGTCATGGGTTTTTATTTCCCATGCCAGCTCTGAGGATGGTATTATCCATGCATGTTCTTCCAGCATCCAATTTGCATTGTTGTCTAAAGCACTGTCCTCCATGCAGAATTACTCCCAGTGTAACTGGATTCATCCCAGTGCAGATGGTTTGATTATCATACCTCAGAGAAAACGCTGCTTGAAAGGCTATAGCTGACCTCTATACAATGTGGACGGACCTGAGCCTATTTAAAACCTGCTGAATTTTTCATCACCAGTCACCAATACTTATTCTTCAGTTGTGACTGATCTAAAGAGTGTGCAGTAAGGTTAGATGAAGACAAATTGAGTGAAGAAAATGAAGGCAGTGCAGTTGAACGTATATCTGATTATGCATTCAATGCATTTGAAAGGTTCTCTAGGTTATCACAGGTTACTAACCAACCAGAGGTTACATCATCGTATAATAATAACTAAACATAAGTAATAACTGAAAGTCTGGAAAACATTCCCGACAAAAACGTCCATTGCAGCTGCAAAGACAATTACATAATTACACACAAAGCTCGAGTATTTACAAGTAAACCAAACCAACACAGTTTTAATGCTTGCCACCATCATTATTTCATAACAAAATAACACTGAATAGCAGTCTTACCCTTTCTGACTGCCCTTATTTCTTTCCACAGTGCTGTCACCTTACGCGAAGGTTTAAACTGAGAGCCGGTAGATGCACAGGTGTCACAGGATCTCCATTCTACTGTGAGTCATTCTACCTGACACACGACTTGCCTTTCCCCGCCCCTTTCAAACAATCACATCCCAGAGCCATGACTTCACTGTTCACCTGTTAACCAACCACAGGTCACAGCGCTCATGGGCTCTTATGCAAACCATTGTGACACAGTGGCTAAGCATGGCCGTTCCGACTCGGCTTTCTCACCGGTCGAAGGATTGCATTATGCACACCGGCCACCGAAGGGAATCTGATTACAAATAAAAGTGGAGATCTCTCTCAAAGGTAGTTGATTTACAAAAATAACAAGTGGCAGTGGGTGACAAGAGTGTAGCAGAACAGTGTGAATTAGAAATAGAACATAATGTGAATCTTTTGTGTATAAGAACACAAAGTGTATAAGAATTATGTTGAATGAAATGCCGATCTTGGATTAAAAATAAGCCTGAAAGTGAACTCAGGTGAACTTATATAACATTCTAGTGTAAGTCGAACGAATCATAGCCTAATATGGGCCTGAGTTACTAAATGGTGTGGTATTCAAATATATTAGAGCTCTATACACAAACTAACCTTGAGCGAGGTGAATAGACTAAACACAACCCAGAACTGTCAGTATGTGGTTGCTATGCATTCTTGTTTTACCATGGTATTCAAGCAAAGGGATGTTTTTTTCTTTAATACACATTGTTTCTTCCAATGATTTCCCCTCCAAACTTTGATAAATGTTTGTGTTAGAATAAGCGAAAAAGAAACAGTATGTATTATATTTCTTTATACGAGTATTATTCACCTCTTCACGTAACATGAGCATTACAAATCTGATATATGTGATTATTACAAATGCATATGAATGTTATATCTCTCTCCATATCTATGAGCATTACACACCTCACCTATAAGGTTGAAAAAAATAACATTTCTGATATGCAGTAAGAATATAGAGAATAATGTTAATAGCAGCACAGAAAATTTGATGAGATGTTCAAATTGAAATATTTTGATTGCAGAGTTTGACAAATTGAGATCTCTACTGAAACTTTAGATGTTACGGTCTCCCTTTGCTCTTCATTCAATCCCATTTCTGTCTAGGAGAAACAACTTAGATAATGAACTCTTGTATGCGATTTCTCTTTTTAAAATAAATTCAATCCTGAAAGGTTCCATCTCCTGAAAAGTACATGTAATCTGTTAAGTAAGTGTATGATTGTCATCTCTAAATCCCGCCTCACGATCACCCCCGCCCAACAGCATTACAGCAGCTCTGCAGCATAAAGTCTTTGACCATAAAAGGAAAAGCAGACTGCATGTGATTTGAGACGACAGGTTCTAGAGGATTTCTTCATGTCTTATTAAAGTATTTATTTTCATTAGAAGGAGACTACATTTTTGCTCTATGAAGTTAATTATGTACGGAATTAGTCATGATTTGGTCATGAAATATTTATATAAAGTACTTACACTCTATAACATATTTTCCAGTTTACGGAACCTATTGAGTCACAAATATTTAAGAAATGTGATTTACTTGAAACTACATAAAAACCCATGTTAGACAAGCAGAATTCCCAAGTGTCAAGTGCTGAGTTATATTTACAACCTTTAAAAACTATATCCCATAATCCTTATTATATTACATTGTTACATAATTATATTATATCATCATGTGTTACTAACAACAATTATTAAGACAGAAGTTGAAATAACTTAAAAATATAAATGCATCATGTTGACTCGACGTTTTTAACTTTTCATCAATTCCTTTTTAACAGTGCAGTTCAATAGAATTGCAAGGCATTTCAGAGGGTTAATGGCAGAAATTCAGGTTGTATTTTTATTTAAGTACGTATATTAATTCTTCCATACAAAAATGTTTATTTGGACCTGTCTAAATCATCATGAAAGGAATTATATTGGATAAAACTGTAGACAGACAACATAAGTAAGTGATTCTTATAAACTAGTCTTATAAAACTAAGATGCTATATTTTCAAAAATATGCATATTTTAACATGTATTATCCATAGACTGATGTACAGTAAGTGCATTACTGTAAACAACACATTTTTTACATGTATTCAAATTTGAGGGATATTTTTTCAGCATCTGTGCTACTGAATGCCTAGGAATTATTATCTCCTAAAAAGTGCGGGAATTTCTAAAGTTGCCACATCCCTAGGATACACTAAACATACAAGGACAATTTTTTCTTCTAGAGACTAATCACCGTCTCTGCTCTATGGCCCAGTGGAAGAGATACTGTCTGAGAGGAGAGACAGGGATCAGGCAGAGGGTCATTCTGGGGGTCAGAAGTCATAGACAGGGTCTAGCTGAAGGTTTAATTATGTTTGGTGGATAAAGTAGTAATGGATGCCACTGAAGTGTTGGGGAAAATTACTTTCAAAAGAAATGGATTACAATATTGCTTCACTCCTTAAAAAGTACTAATTGCATTACTCAGTTAGTTTTTATGGAAAGTAATGCATCATGTTACTATTGCATTACATTTTCTCACCTGGGTTGAGGTTGCTTGTTTGTTTTTTAATAACAAAAATAAAAACAAAAGTTCTATTTTGGCAAATGTAAAGACCCTTTCACACCAAACGTGAAATGAAAAAGCCTCAGGCTGAAGGAAATGCAAATTCGCGCCTGTACAGAAGAGGGGGCGCAGCTCAAACAAACCTTTCAACTGTGTGGCCGCAGGAGAAGAGAGTTTGGTAACACTTTATAAGAAGTATACAGTAAAAAAGTACTTACAAACTATTAGTTTATAGTTAATTCATTGTTCATATATTGTAGTCTCTACATTGTTAATATATTACAGTTTTTTTGAATTGCTAAAACACTAAATCCCATTCTTTGAACCAAATTCTCAAAAGCCTAAACCAATTTGTCGAATAAATCTACATAAATCTTTTTGCAAAACTCTAAACACTTTCTCACTCACTAAAACACAATTTCAAAATGCTAAACACAGGCAGACAAAAGTTAAACACAACTACAACAGTTGTCATCGTTTACACACAACGACTGAAATTGTTCACACTTATTTCTAATGATGTGACCAAACCAACTGTTCAAAATACAAGTCAGTTCAGAGTGCCAAAATTGACTCAAAATGTTGCACTGAATGTTGATAAAAAAAAACAATGTAAGATTTATGTATTTGTAAATATTTTAAGAAACACTGAAAATGATTGCAATTAATGTCTATAAAGGATGGTTTAAAGCACTAAATTGAACATAACATTTTCCCATTTTCCCAAGTGAGAACTATTTACTTGTTATACCCAATGAACAATTCCTTTACTATGAGCTAATTAAACAATACTAATTGTGTTAAAGGTACAATCGGTAATTTTTTCGCCACCAGAGGTCACATTTTCAAAACAATAACAAAGGCGAAGCTTGATGACGCTATGAAGGAGAGTGGAACTACGGGAGATGTCGTTTTCACCATCCAGAGATGTATCGAATTCACGAATCACAAAAACTAATTTAGCTATGATTTATATATTACCTGTCCATTTGATAACACTATTTTATGTCATCGTAATGAATTAGCTGCAAGGCACGTGAAATGTGTAATATGTGACTATTTGTCGAATGATTTGGTGGGTTAATGCTGCGCAGTTTTACACGTTTAAAACAATCGTTCTAAAAGTACATTTGAACAAACCCACAGTATTTGCAAGTAATGGCTAAATATTTTTGTGCAACACATACTTTATTTCACTGCCATAGACATGGTCACCAGACTTGATAAACGTATAATGTATGTGTACAATAAATCATATTTGTTTACCTGTCTATTAAAACACATGCGAGAGCAGAGTCTCTGTCACGTCCAAGTTTGTCGCGGAGATCTCTCCATCTCGAAAGTGCCACGCTGATATTGATCCTTGTTTTATTTCTCCGTTTGTCCCAAAGCATGCTTGCCTTAGTTGACCAACGTTTACGTTTTTTTTTTTTTTTTTTTTCTGTACTCGCCAATCAATAATCGTGAACCATCACATGATGACTGAACGACACAACAGCGGGGTGCGCAATATTTGTATCATAGATATATATTGATCGCTCATTAGCGGCCCATTGAAACTGCCGCTAATGAGTGATCTATATATTATATCTATGATTTCTACAAGCGGAAACTGAGGATAGCGCAGATATTACGTGATTGATATGCGACAATGACAAGGGACGAGCCATTATTTAAAACTGGAATTTCTCTGGATTTACAAATCCTTAGGAACTTTGGGATAATGTAAGTACACAACTGCATGATATATATTACACCGTGCAAGTGATTTAATTATAAACTAATAGTTTGTTAATGATTACTGTATACTTATTTTAAAGTAATACCAAAAGGGTATTGCTCAAGTAAGAGAAGAACCCTCTTGTGCAATAATAATAAAAAAAGTAACACAAATGTGATGTTTATAAAGTCATTTTTTGTATGGTCAAGTATGGTTGAATTGGGTCATTAAAGTTGAGCAGCAAAGACAATGGTTAATAAAGTAAGATTAAATACAAAAAAATTTGATTATTTAATAATTTTCTGAGTTTGCATTTCACTGTTTTTATTCATTTTGAGGAATACTGAATCTGTTTATGTGCAAGCAAGATGAGTAATGCTCACATTTAGTCTAAAACTACAATCATAATATAAACTGAAATGTGTTGTGAAGCAAGCTAATGAAAATGAATAAAAATTACACTCAGACATTTTAAGTGTATAGATAATTTTTGGAGCCTCTGAATACATATATTTATTGCATACTAAGTGAAGTGTTAAGTTCTGATGTTTTTTTTCACGAGTTAGTCCACCTTAAGGTACAATGGTAATCATGAAAACAAGGTTTGATGGGAAGATACAAGCTATTACTTCAAATGCTTAGCAAAAAGGCCTGGCAAACAAGTGCATTATCTGCTCTTCATATTCCAAAGATGCCATTAGTACAGTTCAATTCCCAGTAATAATCTGAGAATTTGTGTGTTGGGATGTGCTGGCATATCTGATTTAATTAGTTAAATTAATGTCAAATCTGTCATGCAATGCATCAATAGAGCCTTTGGAAGGTCAGCTTGGCTAATGGAAGCCCTCATTAACGAGAACACAAAAGTAGCATTGTGTTTTTGTCTATACGAGTGTTTGAGTCCATATCGTGTGTGTGCACCTGCTCTGGGCTTAGCCGCATTGTGTTTATTAGTGTGCACAGGGTCGTGTGTATTTTTTTTAGAACAGATTGAAGTTTGTTGGCCAGACAACAGAAGATGCACTGCTGGTCTGATTATCCAGCTTTTCTAATGGCCGCTGTGCACCACTGTGTGCTATTTGTGACAAACCGCTGTGATTAAGTTTATGGATGATTAATTAGAACATATTGTGTTGCTTTACTGTCAAAGCTAACTAAGGTGTTATCTTACACCTACATATGTATTTCATGCCAATTAAAAAGGGATGAGATTGTGGTAAGTGTGTGTTAATTAGATGTAAAATCCACAGGGAATGCTTTCCTATTATGGGCCTATACGCAGAATAACTAAAGCTCTGTGGAATATTTAGTTACACAAGACTCAGATGGGATGCAACTAACTCGGCAAGCTGATCTTTGTAATTAACTGAGCTGTATCATTATATCATATTGCTTGAATGCATTTATTTTAACTTTAAGATGTTAAGTCATTAACATCAGAATAGTGGTTGAATATCATAAAATATTCTGGAATCTTTAGTTCTTTTCTACAACCTAGTGAGCTGAATATCTAGTCAACTCATGATTTTACCCATTTTATTTCTGTATTGTGAAGTATTTTACAGAATGCATTTCGAAAAGCTAAGAAAATAATTTAAGATGGAGGATGAATCAAAAGAAATGTAAATATAATATAAATATACATACATTTGATTCAAAACTTGTAAGTATTGAAAAAAATTGAGACATATTACAATTATTACAAGTATTTAATCCAAAATGTATGTGTGCTGTGTATTTTATGTGTTTTTATGCTTATTATAGGTCAAGTCTAATGTAAGTGTATAGCACTTTTCACATTACTTCGAAGTAGCTTTACAGACAATCATTATGTTAATGTTTATAATATATTAATATCTTTATGCCTTGTCGCATTTAGCAGATTAGAACTGGGCAATAATATAGATTACATTTTTAAAACTATACAACCAATCAAGAAACTGGGATTTGCTAAATAATATATCTCACCCTACACAAGTATACTGTATGTTTGCGGATACAGCATACTGGTGATATATGGATATAGTAAATCAATTCAGGAAGTTGTGTCTCTTGTGCACTTCACATGAATAGCGCTATTTTGCGTGCCATGCAGAGTTGCCTATGTAAAGCAATCAGTCTCCATTTCATTTGGGCTGCCTTTTGTGTTGTGGTACATGTTCATTTGCAGTTCTGTTCTGATTGTGAGCCTTACATGCATAAGAAACACAAAAATGTATGAGTCCTGTATATAAGCATACAGGATTATAGCTTTACTCACTCTTGTCCACTATTGTACAGCAATTTATGTAAAGGCTTTTATTCTATACTGTCCATTAGTACAAATAAGACTCTTTTATGTTCCATGAATAAACATTGTGATTCAGGACTTTAATCCTCATGGCTTCATATCTGTTTGATGAACAGAAACACACTGCAGATGATGACTCACTAGAGGCCATGTGCTCTGCACTCCGAATGGATGAATTTTCAGTGTAGCTCTAGATGAAATAAACAATGATCTTATTTTTAAAAGGGTCATGAAATGCATTTACAGATCTTATGTTGTGTTTCTTGACATTAGCTTATCAAGTTAAGTCAAATTCTTAAGTCAAGCCTTTCTGTTATAAGGGCTCAAAAGCCAAATGACTTTCTAAGACGAAGAAGAGGAAAACGTCTAGGTTATCTATTGTAATCTTTCGTCAGTGACTGACAAATTGGGATCTCGCCTGAGAGCCCTATCACCTTCAAGTGTCAACAGAACCGGCCAATGGACATTGGCGAGTGAGATTTGCATCACGAACCACGCCTGTGTTGCGGGTATAAGGAAGCGTGCAGTACTCACCCATTCAGTTTTCGCTGAGGAGCCGAGCCAGTGCCCGGACGCTCAGCGATGGACACAGGGATTGTGGCGACGGGATGGAACGTCTCCGTTCCCTCCTTCATGTTATAATAGGTAACCTAGACATTCCCATTCAGTCAGTCACTACGAGTTACGTCAGTGACTGTCGAAATGGGGTGCCGTGCCCTGTCCCTGAGCAAAATGATCCAGGGGAATGAGCCTGGGAGCCTGATTCCCAGAACTCGCGAGAAACACGAGTTCTGAGAATCAGGTCCGGATTGGCCAATACAGCGCAACCAGCAAGACCTGCTCCTCGTCCTCCCTGACCTTGCACAGGGTCTGGGCGAGTAGGCTCACTGGGGGAAACACATACTTGTGTAGGCCCCGGGGCCAGCCTCCAAATCAGCTGGATCACCTGGGGGTGGAGCCTCGAATCTTCCGCGAGTGTGAGCTTTCGTGAGAGCGTTTCGGCTGCATGATTGAGCTTGTCCGGATGCTTGTCCTGCAGCCACGGTAGAAACCGGCGGAGGGCAAGGAATACTGCTAGCAACTCGAGGCAATAGATATGTCAATGCAGTCGAGGTCCTGTCCACGAGCCCGAGGCAGAATGCCCGTTGCACACGTGGAGGCATCTGTTGAGACAACAACATGCTTGGACACTTGTTCTAGGGGGATTCCGGCCCATAGAAAAGCAAAGTCTGACCATGGGCTGAAAGCTTGGTGGCAAGTCGGAGTGATGATCACTTGGAGCGAACCACGGTGCCATGCCCATCTCGGGGCCCGGTTGTGTAGGCAGTGCTGAAGCGGTCTCATATGAAGCAAACAGAGCGGCGTGACCGCGGCTGCGGATGCGACATGCCCCTGGAGCCTCTGAAATCATTTCAGTGGAACTGCTGTCCTGCCTTTGAATGAATTCAAGCAGTTCAGCACTAACTGAGCACGCTCGTTCGTGAGACGACCAGTCAGGTTGACCGAGTACGCGTCCTTCAGGTCGATTGCTGCAAACCAATCCTGAGAGCGAAAGCATTCGAGAAGGCGTTTCTGCGTAGCATTTTGAACGGAAGCCGATTCAAAACACGCAGATCCATGATTGGTCGAAACCCACCACTCTTCTTGGGTATCTTGCACTAGCAAGGCTCCCAGACACCGAACAAGCAGGACGAGAGGGACCACTGTCGATAGAAAACGGGGGAGGAAGCGTCGTTCTATGATAATTTGGATAAAATGGATAATTGGCGCCAACATGCTTCCATACTGACAAAGTTCTTTATGCACATCTGGGAAGAAAGGCACATCTGGGAAGAAAGGCACAGGGTGGGGTAAGGCGCTTTCCATGTTGCGCTCCGCCCCCAGAAACCAATCATACAGCAGCGATCGCTCAGAACGAATCCGAATGCGAATGCGGCCCGGCAAGTATGGCTGTCAACTCAATCTGATTCAGCATGAGCACAAACCATTACAGTTTACCTGACGGAAGCGCCCTCGCTGAATCCTCGGTCTTCCCAGGTGTTGAGCAGACACACAGCTGTGTTTTTACACACAAGCAGCAGCTGGGCAACAGCAAAGGGGACTCGAGCCTTTACGAGAAAGGTGAGTCGCGACCAGCGTGCCGACATGGTCATGTTCTCATGCGAGAACATTAATTAATGACAGAAATTTCATTTTTGGGTGAACTTATATGTATTTGCTGATCATTTTGTCAACTTTTTAAAGTAAACTTGCATATAGATGCCCTAACAGACATGACCTAAAGTCACTAAATTACAGATTTTGAGAATGAGTCGTTGGGAACTGAGGAGGACATTCTGAAAGTACATTAAGTATAGTATATTTGCGTATAACGTTAAACTCTTATATTTTATAAGACTAAATAAAATGCAATTTTTTAAAGATATTACAACAAGATCAATGTCTTGAAAACATATTTCCTTGAATTGTTATCACTGGTTTACAAATTCTGCTTTGTAGTATTAAAGGGATAGTTCACTTTGAAATTAATTTTTGGTATGTTTTAGCTTACCTCAAGGGCATCCAAGATGTAGGTGTCTTTGTTTCCGCAGTAGTTTCAATTTTGATATTTTTAGGTCAAACCGTTCTTGTCTGTCAGTCATATAATGCAGGTCTATGGTAACTTCCTCAAAGAGCATGCACAGAGAAGTCAAAATTAAACATGACTTAATGACTCGTAAATGTAAGTACACATTGATGGCCTAAGACACGAAACGAGCGGTTTGTGTGAGAAAACGAACAGTATTTATATTGTTTTTACCTCTTGTATCCACAGCCACGTCCAAGTGATCTGAGGGCGCGGGCGCTTCGGTCTGCGCAATGTGTACTTACATTTATGAGTCATTAAATCATGTATAATTTGGACTTCTCTGTGCATACTCTTTGAGGTGGTGACCATAGACCTGCATTATATGACTGACAGACAAGAACGGTTTGACCTAAAAATGTCAAAATTGAAACTACTGCGGAAACAAAGACACCTACATCTTGGATGCCCTTGAGGTAAGCTAAAACATACCAAAAATTAATTTCAAAGTGAACTATCCCTTTAAAGGATGCACAAAACAACTAGAAAATGTATAGCATACCTCTTTTTTGACAGCTTCATTCTCCACTCTCCGAAGGTTCCTCTTCACCTTCAAGTATTCGGCGGACGCTTCCTCCTCAGGTGGTTTGGGTGGGGGGTAGGCAGGTGGCGGGGGTGGTATATGGGAGGAATCGGACGGAGGTGGGGGTGGGGGAAACGTTGGAGGGGGTGGCAGGTGTGAAGGGTCTTTTGCATTCTGGGAGCTTCCTGCTACATCAGGGTTCAGCATGTCCATATAGGTCTGCATGTCTGTAATTGTCGAATCTGCACCTCCTGCAATCAAACATGTTTCTTTAATAATATATATTGATTTAGTCAAACATCAAAAAAATCTTATAGAGTAAATAAAATATAATGTAGTGTAATGTAAAACATTTATGTTATTACCATATTATTATAAAAATTATATTTTCAATGTGATATTTACAACATTATAAATATAGTCTCTTATAATCTTGTCACTAAATTGTTTGTATTCACTGCAGTTTTTTCTACTTTTACTCAGTTAGATGGTGTGTTATTTTTCATGTATCTATTTATTATGTAATTTTAAAATTCTTTCTTTCTTACGTGGATATTTCATTTTAGCCACAGAAGTGAATGACTAACTATGGTAACTGTAATTGTTTCCCTCAATACTAATCCACGCCCACCGAGGCAGAGCTATGGATACTACTATGTTGAGAAATATTTTATATAATATATTATGTAATATATTTTACATAATATCTAATATATTTAACTTATTATTATTATTATTATTATCATTCAATAATATTATTAATTTTCAGTTCTTGTTTAATAAACGTGTTCATTTTATTTATTTATTTTAGTCCTTGGAGTCTGCCACACTTGGAACAACTCATTGCATCTTATTTTAAAGATTAGCAAAATGCATTCTATATTTATGAAAGGTATTCACAGTGCTTACTCCAATCACGATGTCCACCTAATAATTAATATTCACTATACCTATAATAGTCGAAAGTCTGGACACACCTCATTCTTAATTGTTACCACTGTTCGACATTTTAGAATAATAATCATTATAAGTAATCAAAACTATAAACACAAAATGTAAGTATGGGAATGTTGTAGTGGTGAACATTTTTTAAATAAATCAAAAGGTTTTATTAAATTCAGTCATGTGTGTCCTTCAGTCAACTTCTGACTGCTAGTGAAAGTATAAAAATCTATACCACTGTTTCAACTATTCCTGTTTCAAAATGTGTCCACTAGAGGACATTACTGGGAAGGCTCACAGCATGTTTCCTGGGCAATGCTATGGCAACATGGTTCTGAATGAGTTCTGCTTCAGCGAGCTCAGCTTTTCCCACCATTGTTAAGACAATGCTTCAATCATACTGCACTGAGCAAATATGCGCAATGAACATGGGGTATTTTCATTTTAAAGAGAGGAGTTCTATTCAAAACACAGGAATGCAGGAAATGTGAAGAGAACATTTTGTATCAAGTTAATGATACATATGATAAATGGTTCAAAAGGTTCAAAGTATGGGGTTGGTAAGTTTTTTGTTTGTTTTTGAAAGAAGTCTCATATGGTCATCAAGCCTGCATTTTTATCAAAAATACAGTAAAAACTGAATTTATTTTGAAATATTATTACAATTTAAATGAACTGTTTTCTATTTTAATATATTTTAAAATTATTCCTGTGATGGCAAAGCTACATTTTCAGCATCATTACTCAAATCTAGTGTCACATGATCCTTCAGAAATTATTCTAATATGCTGATTTGGTGCTCAAGAAGCATTTTTTAATGTTATCAATATTGAAAACTGTTGTGCTGCTTAATATTAAACCGTGATGCATTTTTTTCAGGATTCTTTGATGAGTAGAAAGTATAAAAGAACAGCATTTATTTGAGACAGAAATCATTTGTAACATTATAAATGTCTTTACTGTCACTTCTCACAGTGTCATATCAAATGACTGATATGTTGGCTATAAATGTGTGTTTCTCTGACCTGTCGGAACTCTTGAGGGAGGCGTGCCACTCCTTTTCTCTCCAGTACTGGATTGGCTGGAGTTTGCAGAGTCGTAATTGGACAGCGAGCTGGAGGGCGAGCAGATGTCAAAGTGGGCTGCAGGGGGGGCTGGGGTGGGCAGGGTGGCGTTGGGAGAGGAGAGGCCCGAGTCAGGTTGCTTATACTCCAGATCTGCCGAAGGGTCGCGTGACAAGACTCTGTGTTCCACACTCTGAGATGAAAGCTAGTGTTATTGTTAGGCATAGATTAGTGGCACTTATTTGGCAGGTTGACCTTAAAGATGCCTGTAACTCTTTAATGAACTCTTTGAGAGTGCTTAAAGGAATAAATTCCTTTTGATAAACAAAAAGTTAATTACAGGCAGTAACAAATGAGATTGCAGCTGATGAGGTGGCAAGAAACCACATCACTACACTGGGGACATGCAATTATTCTCTACACACTCACAACAATCTACTTATAATGTATAGCCTACATGTACAATTAGAGGTGCACTTTGTTGTTCCTTATTAAAGTTTTACACATACAGAAAGGAATAGTACTTAAAATGTGGCTAAAGTTTTGTGCACACAATAAGAATTTAATCTTTTATATTGGTAATCCCATAATTGAACACATTCATTATTCAAAAAATGAATAAAAAGGAATTTACCAGAAACAATATATATATATATATATATATATATCATATTTTGTAGTACTAAGATTGTAAACAGAAATATGAAAGCATATGTGATGAGAATTTAACATTTCTTTTGTTGTACATCCCTTGTTTAAGACTGTGTGTGGTTGTGTTTGTACTGTATCTCACCATGTTTTCGACAGTGCGGAGGTACTTGGCACACTGTTGATGCCCGTTGTATTCAGCTAGGTCTGCTGCTGAGAATCCATCCTGGTCCCGTAATCCCATATCCACTCCATTAACTACCAGAATTTGACAGCACTACACAGAGAAAAACACATTTATATTAACACCCAGATAATCTGGGACTGCTTTATTAAATATATTTACTGCTGTCTGCTAAAGCAAACATTACTACTTCTATTGCTCATTCTTAAGGTTAGGGATATGAACAAACCCTTTTTTAAATTATGGAGCATAATTGGACATCTATATATTATACACCGAGTTTTGAGAAAATGCTGCTTAAATATATAATATTTTTGACTGATTTGATAATGCTTCCAACTATCAGTACTTAGTCAAGTCACCTTCATTTATATAGCGCTTTTTACAATAGAGATGGTTTCAAAGCAGCTTTACAGCGATAATAGGAAATTAATGGAACAAAGATTGTTTTAGTTGTACTGCAGCTCTAGAAGAAAGTCATTGTCCGTTTTTCATTAATTCATTTCAGTTGTAAAAATCATTAGTTATTAACTTAGGGGCAGTGTACACAACACCGTTTTCAACAGAAAACAGATCACTTTTAATTCTTTCTGGCCATTCATTTACATGACAACAGTAATTTGGTGGCCTGAGAACTTAAGTTTGAAGTAGGTTTCAAAGTGCACATTTTTGAAACCAAGTTTTGAAAACGATACCGTCATCATCACCGTGTAAACTTCAAAAACGTAAATCTGTGAAAACGGTGATGGCATGCACATACGTATTTCGTGTTTAGTCTATAGCTATGCGTGTTTGAATGCATATAAGCGTTAGAATTGTCTTTCTTTACAAAGTGACATTGCCAAATTACTTGTCTGGCATGCATAATACAGTGTTTTTAGTCGTTTCCGCAGATCCATGTGGACGGGAATCATTTTGAGAATGTTTTTATCTGTAGAGGGAAAGGGAAGGGGAGGAAGCCAGAGGAGGCCTTCGCAGGGGATAGTCTAGTTGACACGGTCTCTGCTGACACTTCAGGGCTGCGTTGTGTTCGTGTCTAGGCACAGGTCCTTCATCTGATCTGGATACTACAGTGCTACTATCTATATCAATACTTCTATCGATACAATAGTACTCAGCTCTGAGTATTCCACAGCCTCTTACACAGAATTGTGCACATATTTTCGCCTAAACATCATCAGTTAAAAGAGTGTGTGCTCTTCCTGTAGGGTGTGAATGTTTGTCTGTTGACATTTGAGAGTTTGAGAAAGACAGTTGAGTAAAGTATTAGTGGTTTTAAAATATATGCAGTAAAAGGGTACTTTTAATGACAGCTGTCATGCGTTAAGCCCTCAGGTGGAAAACAAGAGACAATACTCTCTGACTGTTTCTGTGCCTCACTTTTTCTGTCAACTACCCTCAGACGGATCATGTTACAATGAATAGTATGCCGTGCTTCTGTGCAAATGTCTATGCTTTCTGCAACCTGCTTTACAATAATCTCATATAAGTTATGACATAAAAACACTTTTGTTTTACTTTTTTTTTTTTTTTACTAATTCTGTATTAAGAATGTATTTATTTTAATAATAATAAATTGTTATTTTAAAGGTTCCTAATTTTGTTTTGGAAGTCTCCTACAATTGTCAACTTGATGTGGTAAACAAAAAAACACAGGAACACAGGAAATAGAAATACAAGCACAAAATGAAAAATAACAAGTGCACTAACAAATCCTTCTGAAAGGCAAATCCCTGCACCACAAACAGTGCAGCTGTGTACAGTGAAGGGGGGTTCTTGGAGGTGGATAAGTAGCTGGCGATGTACAGGGAACTGGAGAAGCCGGCAAAGGGGGGGTGGAGTCCTGATGGACATTTCAGGCAGTGGCTGGGGGCCGACTGACAAATGCAAAGTCAGAAGAGGTGAAGACCCAGATGGAGCTGATGGTGCGACAGCCCAGGGCGATATCGCAGCCCCAGAAGTCCAAGGCCTGCGGACCAAGGTGGAGACGGGAGCCCAGAAGACCGGAGTGAGGACATAGGAGGAGCTGGAGGGAAGGAGGAGCCCAGCAGAGCCGAAGGGGTGGAGGGCTGAGGCACAGCCGGAGGCCCGGAAGTCCACGATGCAACCAGAACCAGGCCCTAGGGATGACGGATCACAGTATAGTCGATGGAGCACAGAGCCAAGGCAGAGCCGACAGGCCAACCTGGAGCCATGAGCCTAGAGGCCTGAGGTGCAGCCTGGTGATCAGCAGCGAGGGCGGAGCAAAAAAGCAAAGCAGGTGAGTCCATGGATGTGGACTGTGCCAGCGGAGAGGATGAGAACAACAGGATGGGCAGAATATAGGGAGGGACTGGGTTGAGAAGGAGAGAATCCGGGGTTGGGGACATGGGTGGGAGCTGGTTCCATGGTCCGAAAGATAATGAGCCAGTGCTCCTTCTCTGGTTCTGAGCTGGACTGCTCAGACGGCGCTGACACCTGGGTGGACCTGTTGACAGGCTCTGGCCTTGGGACGGATCTGGAGATTGGCTTTGGCTCCAGGACAAATTCTGTGGCTGGCTCTGTCTCACTCTGGGCTGAGAAGATGAGTCCCATCTGGACCGGTCAGAGAGATGGCTGGTGGAGGTTGTACTGGTTCCGGGGAGTCGGAGATGATAGTGTATCCTTCAACGACTCCCTCGATGAGGGAGGATCCACATACCCACAAGGCGTAATTGATGAAATCGACGAAGGGGCTGTGATCCTCCCTCAACAGCAGCATCTGGCCAAGGATGTCATCTGCTCCGCTCCAGAAGATGTATTTGAGTGTCTTCATCATCCCAGCATGCCTTGTGGTATAGTCCTAGAAATTGCTCCACATATTCCTCCAATCCTCCCCTTATTTCTTCTTTTTTAAGGTTAGATCTTCTGTCACAACTTTTTGTGGTAAGAAATCATGCACCAAAAAGAATTTAAGTTAAATCGTCTTTTAATAATCAAACTAAACGCGTGTGGAGAAATGTGGAGATTCCATCAAATCCACAAACGAAACAGACGAGAACCGAAAAAAAAAAACTAAAAACTAGGGCCGCCCCCTAATAGTTGGCTAAATGTTAGTAGACTAGAAGAGGCTTAATCGACCAAAATTCTATTAGTCGGTTAGTTGCAGGACAAAAAAATCTTGTGGCGAAGTCACACAGTCTGTGAGGAACAGATAGTTAACGGCGGGCCACATTATTTCAGATTAAACAATTTGTAAGGTTGGTTGCTCTAAATTTGTACCACAATGACTCTGTTATCATATGTTGCATTTAGTTGCATCATATGTTGAATGGCAAGAGAGATGTAAGAAACATTAATGGAAAGTAATTTTCATGGTGATTTCTTTTACATACCTCCAGCTCTCCATTCTCAGCAGCGTCATGAAGAGGCGTACCACCCCAGCTGTCTGTCACTATTTCCCCTCCATGCAGGAGGAGCCAGCTGAGAACCTTGGAATGGCCACGGCTGGCAGCAAAGTGCATGGCACTGGCCCCATCATTGTCTCTGTCAGCTAGACTGATTTCTGTGAAACTCATCTATAGAAGCCAAAAAAAGTGAAATTCACATGAAGTCAGAAGTAGTTTGCACAGATATACTAAAATGTCTCAACACCCCATAAAACACGCCTGATCAAGCATCTACAGATATGATATTACAAATATTGAGACAACCAGCTTAATGGGACTTCAGAATCCTGCTCATCATAGTAGTCCATATGGCATATATGCTATAGTGGCTCAAATGATGCACCTTTAGGTTCAATTCTCAATAACGACAGGAAATGACTGAGGTGCCTTTGAGCACATAACCCCCAATCGCAGCAAATGGCTGCTCCAAATTTTTACAAGTAATTATACAGAATGAAGGATAAAGTAGTAGGTTTTTTTTACAATATAAATCCTTTCAAAGCAGCTTCACATTAATAAGTCAGTAAAATAGCAGTGTCAAAGCTGTAAAGCAGCTTTACAGAAGATTATAGTGTCATTATTATTTAGCTCAATGCTGTTTCAATTCAGTTCAATAACTGTGTTAGTATTGCCAAGTCCATTAATCAAGTTCAATTCAACTATAAGCAGCTATCCATCTCAATTCATTTAAAAAAAAAATTCTCCTCCTATAGGAAAACCACAGAAAACTCAGGAGTTCCTAAGGAGCTAAAGCAGTCCAAAAATGTGAAGTTTTAGTTGTACAACAATAACGAAACAAATAAATTTCTATATTTTTAATTTGAAATGGTCACAGATTTTGATGTTTTTGTAACAGTTGCTTATTTTTGCTGGAGAACTTGTACGTATATGTGGTATGTATGTTTTCAGCAAAGTGAAAATAATTTTCTGTAATAATCAGCATTTTCTCGATAAAGCTTAACTTGTGTTGAACCCGGGAAAATTATATAACAACATATTTTAAATTGTATACATTAAATAATAAAGAACTCATCTAACAAGGCAGCTCACCAGCCAAACAATGACAGTGTTGTGTCCCATTTGGGCAGCAGCGTGCAATGGTGTCATCCCATCATTGGCTCTGATACTTGGCTCCGCCCCACAGTCCTTCACTAGGTACTGGACAACTTCCAGGTGGCCCTCCTGACATGCAAGGTATAGTGGTGTGGCACCATTCTTGGTTTGAAAATTGACAACTCTAAAACACAAAGAAAAACACAAAATCAAGGAAATTATAGCCCTACAATTAAATAATAGGTGATTAGAGATACAAAAGAATGTTTAATGTTGTTTCTATATAAACAGTACCTCTATCTTAGTCACATAAACATCCTTCTTGGTATAAAAATGTGGAACAGCAGCAAAAACCTAACCCATCATAATTATGTGATTTTATGACACGAGACTCTTCAATGTTTTCAATTGCAGCATTGCTGCACATTTTTGTATACTGATATTTCTGATGACAATATCCAGTTAAGACAGCTCTAAGGGCCAGATGATCGACAACAGAAAGCAGCGAGGGGGCCCAACTAGCCTTACAGCTAATTGGATAATATTTTATAATATCTCACCACCATGATACTAGAATATTGTGAGTGTTGAGCCACTGGTTGCTAGGTGGATGCTTGTGGTATTCTGAGTAGTTGTTAGTGTCATGTCTTGTTTTGTTTTTGTTTTATGGTCTTGTTTCATGTCTCTGTCATGTGATTCCCTGTTCTAGTCTTGTGATCCTGCCATGTATCCTGTCCAATCATTGGTTAATTGTCTTGATTATGTCCACAGGTGTCCCTTGTCTTGTCATTTAGCCTTGTGTATTTAAGCCCTCATGTTTGCCTTGTTCCTGGTCAAGTATTGTTTGGTGTAACCATTGTTGGTTAGCCCCATGTCCATCCTTTTTTTGTGTTTGATCGTGTTTTGAATAATATTAAACTGCACTTGGGTTCTGCAAACTTGCCTCCAGTGGATCAATGTTACAGTTAGTATGGCAGTACACACCACTGTGGTTCCAGAGGTCTGGACCTCTGTATTTTTCCGAGGTGTATAATAAAAGTCATAAAATAATTGCCTAATAATAACTGTGCTTTGGTGCTATAAGATATTTTATAACGCCAAGATCTAATGAGCTGATCAGCGCTTGTCAATGTCCAAATTACTAAGATGCTAATGACAATCAAATCAAAGATGGAGGTCATTAGTGTTACTTTACACAGAAGAAGAGCATGAATTCCAACATGCTTCCGTTTTAACAGCCAAAAAGTGAGATGTAAGATAAAACATTTAATATTTGTGTTACAATAAAAATGTTAAACAACCAACAGCGATATCCAGGCATGCAAACAACTCAACAAGAGACATTTTTAGCATACTGGGCATAGGTTAAGAATGAACGTGTGCATGAACTAAAAGATGGTAAAAATAGGTTGACTGCAAAAAAATACAGCATTACTGGTCACCACAAAAAGGTATGTTTTGCATGCTGGTTGCTGGTTTGCTGGTCACCAGCATGGGAAGCAGTAGTGTTGGTGAACCAGATACACCACTTCAGTTTTGCTTGAGAAGAGCACAACTAGTTTATCAGCTACACCAGCACTATAACAGCCCTAACCAGCATAAATGAGCCTGGACCAACATTGAATTTATGCTGGATTTTCCGCAGGGTTATGGTCAGGCACATGCACAGGGGGTGGCTTGGTGGCCAAAGCAGCCGCTCCTTTGCCGTCCTGGGCTAAAGATGCCCCTATGGAAAAGCATTCATTCTCCCAGGTGTGCCTTGTTGTCTTGTTACCCTTTTTAGCCCTGTGTCTATACTGTACATAGCCATTGTCTTTATTTTGTTCTCTGTCAATTGTTGTATGTAATGGTTGCCTTGCTCTCGCCGTGTTCCTAGTTTGGCATTTTGTACCTAATATTAAAACT
Source organism: Rhinichthys klamathensis goyatoka (assembly GCF_029890125.1). Lineage (NCBI taxonomy): Eukaryota > Metazoa > Chordata > Actinopteri > Cypriniformes > Leuciscidae > Rhinichthys > Rhinichthys klamathensis. The sequence continues at coordinate 8,980,772 of NW_026606587.1, read as the reverse complement.
CCTGCAAATAGATTCCAGTTTCTGCCTACTTTCCATTGTTCCCCTGTAACAATTATCTTTTTGTATATTCACATTATTGATGACAAGATGGCAAAGTCTAAATACCTTTAAATGCTCAATCACATTTTATTCCAAATTTCAAAAAAGGTCCCAAAGATATTGTTGACCCACTGAGACAAATTGATTCAACAGTCCAGTGTTTGCCTTTCTGAGGGGAAGCATCCAGCATTAATGACTGTCCCAGATCCTTCCTCAAAGTCACAAGCAGGAGTTCCAGGAGAGAACAGGATTCTTCCTATAAATACCATAAAGCTCAGCTTTATTTGGACACAGACTGACAAGGCATCAATGAGTCTTTTAAGAGGATCAGCGCTACTTCACTCTCTGTATTCATTCGCTGTAATCACCAGCTCTTTACAAAGGACAAACTATGAGGATTGTTACCAGAGGAAAAGTGATTGTTTTCTCCGTGGCTCATGTCCAACTTTACATAAGTTGCTCTTGTATCCCCTCATCCCCTAAAACAGTGTTTCTCAACCTTTTTGGAGTATTGGACCCCTATAATATCTGAAACCAGCCTCATGGACCCCCCTACCCCTGTTCTCACCCGCCATCCACTGTTTTCTTTCCTATCACAATGATTTTCACAGTTAAACGCTATGAATGCAATATCAGTGAATGCAAGTTAAGTAATTAATATTTTTTTTAATGACTGGCAACTAGAATTGCATCTGGCCATTTAATTTGATTGCATTGAAATGGCACAAAACATTACACAATCAATCACAACAACATTGTCAATTTCAGAACAATATTCTACTGCATTCTGTAAAACATCACATGTCCATTAATGTCCAATTTGAGATTAATATTTTAACAAGATCCATTTGAATGTTACTTTCTTTTGTAAAATGTACACTTTTTTAATACTAAAATTTCATTCTACTGCATTAAAATTACACAACACATGCTTCATATACAACCAATTCTTTGGAACAATATTCTCTTTCAACACATGGAACAGTTTCAACACTGCCATCTATGTAATTTGACATGTCCATCTGAATGTTATTTTACTTGAATCTTTTGTTTAATGTGAAATTTGCACCTGTTTATCACAAATAAGCTTGTGCATCCTGGGGTGAAGTGTAGCAACAGCAGCAATAAGGTTCCTCTCCAAGCTGAGTCTGTTTCTCTGTTTTGTCTTTATGTGTGCCATGGCTGAAAATGTGACCTCACACAAATAGGTTGATCCAAAAGGCAGCAGTTCATACAGAGCTTGTTTCCCAACATCAGGGTACTCCTTTTCAACATTGCACCAAAACTGTGTCAGTGATGTTTCTGAAAACATTATTTTCAAACCCCTATCTGAGGACACATCAATAAGTCTTTCCTGGAGAGTAACAGGAACGGTCTGTGTGCAGGTAGCCACAAAAGGGTTCCTTATCCAGTCAAGTGCAGAATTATGAACCTCAATGTCAGGAAAATATGATCTGAACTCAGAGGAAAGTTTGTCCAAGTGTGCCTGTACTGTCTGCAGAATGCTCACTTTTTCAGATCTCACATTAACAAGGCACATGTCCAGCTGAGGGAAACTACTGACATCCCCATTCTGGCATTTCCGACACCAGAGCTCAATTTTCTTCATGAACCCTGAAACTCGATCATACAGGTGTAGGACGGTTGTGTCTTTACCTTGCAATTTCAAGTTCAAGTCATTCAGCCTGCTGAAAACATCTGCCAGGTAAGCTAAATATGCCAGCCAGCTGTTGTTCTTCAGCAGTGGTGCAAGTGAATGCAAGTGCTCAGAGAGAAAGTCACCGACTTGATCCCATAACTCAAACAGTCTCTGGAGTGTTTTTCCCCTTGAGAGCCAGCGTATATCAGTGTGAAGCAACAATTGCTGGTGTTCAGAATTTGCTCCATCACATAGTTTTTCGAACAGTCTGGCATTTAGAGGTCGGGATTTAATGAAGTTTATGATTTTAACAGCATCATTAAGGACTTCGTGTAATTTGGGGCACATACGTTTTGAAGCTAAAGCTTCTCTGTGAATTATGCAGTGAACTGTCTTAATGCCAGGGTTTACCTGTTTTACGCGTGCGAGGAATCCACGGGCGCGCCCCGTCATTGACGCTGCACCGTCCGTGCAGATATGTGAGCAGCGCTGCCAGTTCAACGAGTGCTCCGTGAAAAAAGAATCCACAACATTAAAAACATCCTCGCCGGTGGTTCTGGCCAGCATTGGCTTGCAGAAAAGAATATGTTTGGTGATATTATCTGTGTCCTTGAAGCGAACAAACGCTACCAGTTGTGATTTGCCACTAACGTCAGTTGACTCGTCTAATTGTAAAGCAAAACAGTCAGACCGCTTTAATTTCTCCACCACTAGCGCAAGGATATCCGCAGACATATCATCAATCCGACGGCATACAGTGTCGTTGGATAAAGGCACCGTTTTAATTGCATCTGCTGCCTTCTTGTCTAACATAGTTTCTGCTAGGATGGCAGCTGCTGGCACAATTAATTCCTCAGCAATTGAGTATGGTTTTTTCGATTTGGCTACAAGCAAAGATACCTCATATGAAGCAAGCAGGGAAGAACTGGTCATCTGTGTTGCCTCTTTTAGTGTGTCTTGACTTTTCCGAAATTCAGAAAGTTTTCTGTAGAAAAAGTCTGCAGATTTACCTACATATGAAGCATGTCTCGTTGTCAGATGTCGCTGTAAATGGGATGGTTTCATTGCGTGGTTAGACAGGACCTCACCACACAAAAAACATAATGGCTGTGGAGGCTCAGTCGTTGTTGTGGTAAACCCAAACATTTTGTAACTGTCTTGATATTGACGTGCTTTTGTTCTGTCCTTTTTAATTCGCTTTTCTGGTGGGCTGGAATTTACTTGTCTTGTGTCAGACCCGCTGGTAGATGGCCCATCATTTTTTTTAAGCCACCTGTCCATGATTGCTGCTCTCCCCTATGCGACAGTTCTCTGACTGAAATCAACGCGCTGTAAACTGGCTAAATTGAGTAAAATGGCGGCAAATCGCGGCAAAAATGAAAATGCACATGAGGTCATTTAAAATAATTTGTAATTTCAACCTTAATTCTGGTTTTAGTAATACTAAAGTAAACAATAAAGCTAAAAATAAATTTAGGATATTTAAAAAAATATATTTTTAAATGTTTTTTCGGACCCCCTACAATTATGTCACGGACCACTAGGGGTCCGCGTACCCCCGGTTGAGAAACACTGCCCTAAAACACCTTTCTCTAGAAAAGTAATGAAAAGAATACAGTTACAGTATGTATCTGTGGCAAGCAGGACGAGGCCAAGGGCCGTGAGAGAATGGCGCAAGGCCAGTGGCATGATTGCTGATGAGCGCCACCTGCTCGCTGCACCGGTCTCATATCTCGTCCGGAGGAGCTTCGGAAGCATAACCGGAGGTGTGACGACAGTGAAGGGACGAGAGATGACCAGGCCTGGACTTTACATTGTGTTTTATGATTTTTAAAATACGTTGAACGTTCGCCGGTTCCCGCCTCCTTCTTCCCATAACAACATACCTTGCAACAGTATCTTCATGTGGATTCAAGATGGACTGTTCAGAATAGCATACTGCCATACTATTCTATTGTTCCAGCAATGTAGTGTATATACTGTGCAAAGAATTTCTATATAACCCTAACCTAACATTTCTATAGTAACATTTAAATCAGAAGTAATGTTATGTAAAATATTTTTAACAGAAAGTTGAATTCAAATTGCTAAATAATATTTACGATTAGGATTGGGCGATATACTGGTAGACACGATTAACCGATAGAAATTTGTCAGCCGGTAGAGATTTTGGACTATCATCCACATTTAAATGCAGGATTAAGTCCATTGAGTAAATTATCGTTCCACGCAACATGACTCACTCCTGAAACTGTTGATTAGCTGCTTTTCCATTGTCTGGGCAGTGCGAGCCAGGGCTAACAGCGTGCCTCAAGCACAGACCCCAAAATCAAGTTGCGTTTCCACTGTCGGGCCAGTACCCCCGCAGCACTACCCTAAAACACGCCCTTAACTCTCCATGGAACAGACGTCACACAACCTCACCGCTTCAACAGCTGACTGAAAACTAGCTAGATCACAAAATAAGCAAGACAGAAGCAAACGTTTGGTCGTTACTTAAAGACTTAAAATTCCAGCACAGATATTTGACCAATGTTTTACAATAGAATTTTAGAGAGACAGTAATTTATTAATTTGTGTGAGGAGTGCACATAAATCATGCTGAATCAAACTGGTATTTACCATTTCACATAAAAAGAGAACACATACCTATTCAGGTGCACCTACTTCAATTTATTTGCGATCACAAGAATGCACAAAACAAGTCCATTAAGGCTTTTAAGTCCAAAGGCTTATACATTTAGAAACATATTGATAAAATATCATGTTTATGTCACATTTCTTTAGACATTTAGAATGAGTGAACATTTATTAATTTTCCACGAAATTATGTGATCTGAGGAGGTTGAGTAATCTCTTCCGTCTCACTATACTGTTATGCTTTCAGCCAGAACAACAGAGGGAGCTCACAGACAGAACGGAAGAGTGTAATTTATCATGTAGATGCATTAGTCGGGTATCAATAAAGGCACAGGGAAGAGAGAGAGAGAGAGAGACGGATAAAACATTAAACCAAATAAATACATGATTATAATCATATATGATTTGTCTATGTTCTTCAAGCAGTCTCTGGTATTTTCCACAAACATTTGTGTATTTATTATCGCAATGGTTACGCATAAGTAGCCTTCAGAATCCCATATATTTTTCAGATATTTTAGTCTTATCTTCAGCATAAAGCATTTGGATTTATTTCGGTTTATTGTGGGCTTTTTTGCTATATTTCTAGCATGATCTGGCAACATGAATGAGTTTTCATCAGGGCTTGTGCCGCTTTTCCTGTGATTTCTTGCAACGCACATTAAAGTAAATGGGCTTGAGCGGCTAAATACACAGTCTCTTCAAGTATTCTAATAAACACAGTCATTTATGTCTTAAGTGAACGTAAACAGTTGAGAAAGAAAACATCTCGGGTTACTTCACTGCAACCCTGTTCCCCGAAAAAGCAAAAACGAGATGCTGCGCGAACAGCGCTATGGGGAAAACGTCTTCATTTGACCGATTGTGAACACGTGTGTGGCAAACACGCCAAAGAATTTGGCTTAAATAACCTCTGATGATGACTTCATCAGAATGCGCACGTCAGAGGGTACAAATAGATGTGTGACAGGTGCGCTCATCAGGTCATTTTGTCTGAAGAACATCCTGAACATGCCCTCAGTGCAGCAATGAAGCACAGCATCTCTTTCCCACTTTTTCAGGGAACAGGGTTACAGTCAAGTAACCCGAGACGTTCCCTTTCAAAAGCTACACTCAAACCGAAATAGTGGCCACAGATACTCTGAGAGTAGCAGGGCATGTGCCTGCTGACATTTTTTTCTGCAGAAACTCCATCACTGAAACAATCTGGCAGTGGACTAGTTCTGCATGATGTATAGTACACCACCTTTCAAAGACATGCCACTTAAGGGCATACATTCTTCTAGTGGAGGGACTTACATCCACTGAAAGTCCAGCATCTCTTAGATGCTTAGATCTTTGAAGATTTCATAACTCAGGCCAGGGATGGAATATCGTCCCCTGCGCCTAAGACAGGAGATCTCTCCTGTTCAGTATCACCCAAGGAGAGCCGTCCGGGGATTATTTCTGAGAACCAGGCTCTGGTCGGCCAACAAGGTGATATCAGCAATAGGCATGACCCTTGTTGACAGACCTTCGCCAGGACTCCCAGGAGCATAGCGATCGGTGGAAACGCATATAGATGCTTCCTGGGCCATGCATGGGTCATGGTGTCCAGACTGGAGGAGTCAACAAGTAGTACAGGGAACATTGTTTCGTAAAATCTTTCCCAGATCTGACTGACTACATCGGGATGGAGCTTCCAATCCCCATGTGTGACCTCCTGTCTGGACAATAGATCTGCTCCCACATTCATGCTTCTGGGAATGTAAATCACCCTGAGGGACAGGAACTTGTCCTGAGCCCAAAGCAGAACCTGCTGCACTTGTTTGTTCAAACGGCGAGAACGCAGTCTGCCCTGGGGATTTATATAAGCGACAACTGCAGTGTTGTACACCCGTACTAGGACATGGTAGCCTCTTAACTGCCAGAGGAAGTATTTCAGGGCCAGAAATACAGCCATCAATTTGAGGCAATTGATGTACCAATCGAGATGACAGGCTCTACAAGATCCCTTGGGCTGGACGGCCATCTAAGACAGCTCCCCAGCAAGTCAGGGAAGCATCTGTTGTTAGCATCCTGCAACGACAATACGCACCTAGAGTGGGACCCAAGGTGAGGAACCGGGGTCTGAGCCACAAAGAAAGGGTACCAAGCCTGCAGCACGTAACCCTTACAATAAACATAGATTTTAAAAAAGTGCACGAAGTGCTCAACTCGTGCGCTTACCATAAGCATGGATTTTAGAAAGGGCACGAAGGTCACCATGCGACTGGTGATTTCTTTGGGCCTTCTGCACATTAGACGTTTCTGTTGTGGCGAGCCAGGGGATTTCCTCCAAGGGCTAATCCTGAGTGCTTCCATAACACCTAGAACACTTTGAAAGTGATGTAAACTTCAAATTTCCTGACCTAGACTCGACACCTGTGGGGGACAGCTGTGCCGCATGGTGAGAGAGTCCTAAACAATCCCTAAATATGTTGTCCTCTGGGCAGGAGAGAGAACGCTTTTCTTGGCATTAAATCTCAACCCCAGAAATACAAGATGTCGAACATCCAATGTCGAAGCACAAGATCTTGAGACTAGGCATGTGCCGGTATCAAATTTTCATGCTACGATTAATTGATTGAGCTTTTATCACGGTAAACGGTATTATCACAATATTTTAATTGCACAAGAGAAGTCAAGTCAAGTCATCTTCATTTATATAGCGCTTTTAACAATGGATTGTTTCAAAGCAGCTTTACAGAGATAAACATATAATTTAAGGTAACAGATTGTTTTGGCGTTATAGCGGTTCTTGAATAATGTTACTTCCAGCTAAAGTTAACTTTGATTGATTCACCTCCGTCGAAATGATCAGACTTTAAACGCGAACCTGTGATTAACGCTGACGGCGTTCACATGCTCATTCAGAATTCTATAGTTATGTGCTTTTTAAAATATGTGCGCAGGTTTGTAATTCATACAACCCAGCCTAAACAAACTACTTTTCTTGCCTATAAATTTTGATACAGAATTTGTTTTATTTTATCACTTCGGGGTACGCGAGCCGGAATTCACAACGCTTTATCTGTAGAGTGGGAAAGGGATCCTCCATAGGGAGAGGATAGTGGATACTTCAGCACTGCATTGTCATCGGGTCCAGGCAAAGCTCCCTCGTCAGATCTGGACACGGCCTGGATCCGGCAGGCTGCGGGAAAACCTCGGGATAAACAAAGACACTAATATTAGCGTAGATGCCATTCTTCTTATGATGTAGCGAGTACATCAAGATTTAAGGGAAGTGTTCCCAGTTCCGGCTGACCTAATCTACACTCACCGGCCACTTTATTAGGTACCCCATGCTAGTAACGGGTTGGACCCCCTTTTGCCTTCAGAACTGCCTCAATTCTTCGTGGCATAGATTCAACAAGGTGCTGGAAGCATTCCTCAGGGAGTTTGGTCCATATTGACATGATGGCATCACACAGTTGCCGCAGATTTGTCGGCTGCACATCCATGATGCGAATCTCCCGTTCCACCACATCCCAAAGATGCTCTATTGGGTTGAGATCTGGTGACTGTGGAGGTCATTTTAGTACAGTGAACTCATTGTCATGTTCAAGAAACCAATTTGAAATGATTAGAGCTTTGTGACATGGTGGAAGTAGCCATCAGAGGATGGGTACATGGTGGCCATAAAGGGATGGACATGGTCAGAAACAATGCTCAGGTAGGCCGTGGCATTTAAACGATGCCCAATTGGCACTAAGGGGCCTAAAGTGTGCCAGGAAAACATCCCCCACACCATTACACCACCACCACCAGCCTGCACAGTGGTAACAAGGCATGATGGTTCCATGTTCTCATTCTGTTTACGCCAAATTCTGACTCTAACATCTGAATGTCTCAACAGAAATCGAGACTCATCAGACCAGGCAACATTTTTCCAGTCTTCAACTGTTCAATTTTGGTGAGCTCTTGCAAATTATAGCCTCTTTTTCCTATTTGTAGTGGAGATGAGTGGTACCCGGTGGAGTCTTCTGCTGTTGTAGCCCATCCGCCTCAAGGTTGTGCGTGTTGTGGCTTCACAAATGCTTTGCTGCATACCTCGGTTGTAACGAGTGGTTATTTCAGTCACTGTTGCCCTTCTATCAGCTCGAACCAGTCTGGCCATTCTCCTCTGACCTCTGGCATCAACAAGGCATTTCCGCCCACAGAACTGCCGCTCACTGGATGTTTTTTCTTTTTCGGACCATTCTCTGTAAACCCTAGAGATGGTTGTGCGTGAAAATCCCAGTAGATTAGCAGTTTCTGAAATACTCAGACCAGCCCTTCTGGCACCAACAATCATGCCACGTTCAAAGTCACTCAAATCACCTTTCTTCCCCATACTGATGCTCGGTTTGAACTGCAGGAGATTGTCTTGACCATGTCTACATGCCTAAATGCACTGAGTTGCCGCCATGTGATTGGCTGCTTAGAAATTAAGTGTTAACGAGCAGTTGGACAGGTGTACCTAATAAAGTGGCCGGTGAGTGTATGCAGCCTAACATTGAATTTATAGAAGTCTATAATGTATTATGTGTATGCTAGGTCAAAGAGATGTGTTTTTAGTCTAGCTTTGAACTGACAGAGTGTGTCTGCTTCCCGGACAATGGTAGGAAGACTATTCCAAAGTTTTGGTGCTAAATAGGAAAAGGATCTCCCGCCTGCAGTCGATTTAGATATTCTAGGTATTATCAACTGGCCGGAATTTTGAGATCGCAATAGACGTGAAGGACTATAATGCGTTAAGAGCTCGCTCAAGTACTGCGGAGCTAAACCATTTAGTGCTTTGTAGGTAATCAACAATATTTTAAAATTTATACAATGTTTAATAGGGAGCCAATGCAGTGTTGACAGAACCGGGCTAATATGGTCATATTTCCTGGTTCTGGTAAGAACTCGAGCTGCGGCGTTTTGAACTAGCTGTAGTTTGTTTATTAAGCGTGCAGGGCAACCACCCAGTAGAGCATTACAATAATCTAGCCTTGAGGTCATGAACGCATGGACTAATTGTTCCGCATTTCCCAATGAGAGCATATGGCGTATTTTAGATATATTTTTAAGATGGAAAAATGCAGTTTTACAGATACTAGACACGTGGCTTTCAAAAGAAAGGCTGGTATCAAATAGCACACCCAGGTTCCTAACCGACGACAAAGACTTGACAGAGCAGCCATTAAGTGTTAGACAGTTTTCTAGGTTATTACGTGTGGAAGTTTTTTGTCCAATAATTAGAATCTCTGTCTTTTCAGAATTTAGTAGTAGGAAATTACTAGTCATCCAATTTTTTATATCAGCTATGCATTCCGTTAATTTTGTGAATTGGTAAGTTACGTTGGGTTTTGAAGAAATATACAGCTGAGTATCATCGGCATAACAGTGAAAGCTAACTCCATGTTTCCTAATGATATCTCCTAATGGTAGCATGTACAGAGTGAACAGCAGCGGTCCTAGTACTGAGCCTTGTGGTACGCCATACTGAACTTGTGATCGATAAGACATCTCTTCATTTACTGCTACAAACCGATAACGGTCAGTTAAGTATGATTTAAACCATGCTAATGCAATTCCACTAATGCCAACATAGTTTTCTAGTCTATTTAAAAGAATGTTGTGGTCAATGGTGTCAAATGCAGCACTAAGATCGAGAAACGGATGGATGGGGGGTATCTAAAAAAACAACAACTTGCATTACAATGTGTAATTGTGATTGTCAAAACATTTGCTAACTAAACAGAATTTTATTAAGTTTAGTGACAACATGTTACAATGTTTACATGGTACAATGACTGGTAGGCTACTGTTTGTATTATTGCTTAATGCAATTTTCACGATTTCAATTCCATTCTTGGATTTGATTTCAATCTTGACTCATTTGGATAAATATTATGTAGGATACAGTAGATAGCCTGCATGTTAATTTTTCTCAAGAAAAATACACTCACCTAAAGGATTATTAGGAACACCTGTTCAATTTCTCATTTAAATTATCTAATCAACCAATCACATGGCAGTTGCTTCAATGCATTTAGGGGTGTGGTCCTGGTCAAGACAATCTCCTGAACTCCAAACTGAATGTCAGAATGGGAAAGAAAGGTGATTTAAGCTATTTTGAGCGTGGCATGGTTGTTGGTGCCAGACAGGCCGGTCTGAGTATTTCACAATCTGCTCAGTTACTGGGATTTTCACACACAACCATTTCTAGGGTTTACAAAGAATGGTGTGAAAAGGGAAAAAACATCCAGTATGCGGCAGTCCTGTGGGCGAAAATGCCTTGTTGATGCTAGAAGTCAGAGGAGAATGGGCCGACTGATTCAAGCTGATAGAAGAGCAACTTTGACTGAAATAACCACTCGTTACAACCGAGGTATGCAGCAAAGCATTTGTGAAGCCACAACACGCACAACCTTGAGGCGGATGGGCTATAACAGCAGAAGACCCCATCGGGTACCACTCATCTCCACTACAAATAGGAAAAAGAGGCTACAATTTGCAAGAGCTCACCAAAATTGGACAGTTGAAGAATGGAAAAATGTTGCCTGGTCTGATGAGTCTCGATTTCTGTTGAGACATTCAGATGGTAGAGTCAGAATTTGGCGTAAACAGAATGAGAACATGGATCCATCATGCCTTGTTACCACTGTGCAGGCTGCTGGTGGTGGTGTAATGGTGTGGGGGATGTTTTCTTGGCACACTTTAGGCCCCTTAGTGCCAATTGGGCATCGTTTAAATGCCACGGCCTACCTGAGCATTGTTTCTGACCATGTCCATCCCTTTATGGCCACCATGTACCCATCCTCTGATGGCTACTTCCAGCAGGATAATGCATCATGTCACAAAGCAAAAATCATTTCAAATTGGTTTCTTGAACATGACAATGAGTTCACTGTACTAAAATGGCCCCCACAGTCACCAGATCTCAACCCAATAAAGCATCTTTAGGATGTGGTGGAACGGGAGCTTCGTGCCCTGGATGTGCATCCCACAAATCGCCATCAACTGCAAGATGCTATCCTATCAATATGGCCAACATTTCTAAAGAATGCTTTCAGCACCTTGTTGAATCAATGCCACGCAGAATTAAGGCAGTTCTGAAGGTTCTCAGTTCTCACATAATGCTGTAAACATACAGAGAGAAATTAAATATTATGGGGTTTTTATTATAATAACAATTATGTGATGACAAGTAAAAATATAATAAATATGTAATATAGTGCACATATTTAGCAAAATACTCCTCTCTATAGCTATTTGTTCTAGTCAACTAGAGGGATTTAATGCTGGTCATTAAATGGCTTTCCTGAGGTAAATGTAACGTTCTCTGACATAATTGTTCTCCTGCAGTTTTATTGACCTCTTTCCGTGGTTGAAAAACACTGATTAATCAATATTATGTAAGAGGCATATTCCTTTCAGTAAGTTGTACTCTATGTATCTTTAAATAAAAAGTAACAGATGATCGGTTTACTTGAACTGAGGCGCTACAGCGATCTGTCACGTCACATTTACAAGCGCAAAAACGGTATTTATTGTCTGAATTTCATAATAAAATGGACAGAACCTGAGAGGTGATATTTTTTTCATATCAAAAGTAACCTGCTCTGTCTAGTGTCTAGTCTGTCAGTGTCAGTGTCCTCTTTGCTCCGGGATTTTTCTCTGCGTGAGAAAATGTATGTGTGGCGTGAGAGCGTGTGAAAGGTGTCATTTAAGTGAGTCTCAAGCTGAATGCGTGAGAGTTGGCAGCCCTGCTTTTAGAAGGGGGATAAATCGTCGGCAGCGTTCCTCCTTCCGCCATGCTTCACACAGTGCTTATACATGTCGGGATTGTTTACATCAGAGTGTGCATGTGTTTTGCGCAGCATAGATATATGCAGTGTTTTTTTAAGCGTTGATGGAAAATAAGATAATGCGCGTTCTAAAAATCTAAATTCGGATCTATTATTTTTCACGGTATTTGGAAGTGTCCTGGATAACAATATCGTACATATTCATTACCGCGATTTATCGCATTACCGAATACCGGCACATGTCTACTTGAGACTGGACCAAAATCAGCCACAAGATTCTTTATTGACAAGAGAACCTACGAGACGGGAGGACAATGTGATCTGAAGAGAGAACGAGAGAAAGGGAAGGACCAGTCTACCACTCCTCAGCCAGATTGACTGCGATATGCAAGACGAGCTCGAAGCACTTTAATGGAGAACTCCATAGTGTTGTGAACGCCATTCTCTCGACATGATTCTCTTTTTTTCAACTGTTTGTTATAGAGTGAGAAAGTCTTTATTCCTGCCTGACAAAACTAACTCCTAGCAAAAGGGATAGTTTGAGAAGAGGTTGAAAAGCACACGGCACACAAAGCGGTTCTGAAGACAAAAGAACCTGATGAGCGCACCTTTCACACGTCTATTTATAGCCTCTGATGTGCAATTTCCAATGACACCATCATCAGAGGTTATGCCACATGTGTTCACAACCGGTCAAATGAAGATGTTTTTCTCCATAGTGCTGTTTACGCAGCATTGTGTGTAGCTTTTGAAAGGAAACACATGTGTAACAGTATATTGGATCCGTGGATTATGTCTCAAAGTGACAAATGTAACAGTTATTGTTCAGTTTGGTTTCATTACCTTCATCATCGGACTAGAACGTGGCAGAAAACTGGACCTCAAAATAAACTAAGTCGCAGCTATCAATGTTGCGCCACAGAGCTGTAAGAGACCGAAGGAAGGAATCATCATTTTTATTTTCCAGGGTGGACGAAAGTATGGAGGACTACGTGGAGAAGTTTCCTAACATCTGCACCAAGCAACGTGCAATGACCTGACCATAATGGAAGGTTTTCGGGAGTGGCTGGGTGAATACCTCTGCTTCCTGATGTCCAAGGGGTACCTGCTGGAGTTTAGATGAATAGGTGAAGCAGATGATGTTGACGAGACAATGAAAAACAGCTGTGATGGGTGATCAGCTTCGGAAGGCCATGGCGGAGACGTTCTGGCCACTCTGGCAGAGGACGTATAGCTCCCCCCCCCCAAAAAAAATAGCGGAGCTATGGGCACAGGCTCAGGGACAGGCTTTGAGGGTTCAGGCGGCGAGGCGGCCATCTTGGCTGGAGGTGAGGGTTCAGTGGAGGCTGACCAGGCGTGAACAGTCTCTGGCTCGGCGGGTATGACGTGAACAGTCTCTGGCTCGGCGGGCATGACGTGATGCGCAGGCTCGGCAGGACTGATGTGAAATGCAGGCTCGGCAGGACTGACGTGAAGAAGCTCAGGCTCGGCAGGACTGACGTGAAGAAGCTCAGGCTCGGCAGGACCGACGTGAAGAAGCTCAGGTTAAGCAGGACTGACGTAACGAAGCTCAGGTTAAGCAGGACTGACGTAACGAAGCTCAGGTTAAGCAGGACTGACGTAACGAAGCTCAGGCTCGGCAGGACTGACGTAAAGAAGCTCAGACTTGGTAAGACTGACGTGAAGAAGCTCTGCAGACATGAAGTGAAGAGGTTCAGGCTCGGCAGATATGACGTGAAGCCACTCAGGTTTGATAGACATGAAGTGAAGCCACTAAGGCTCGGCAGACATGACGTGAAGAATCTCAGGCTCGGTGTCAAAGTCTATTAAGTTAATTTCCTCCAGACCTTGGACCAGGCTGAGAAGATCAGGCTGGTCAGGCAGGACGTGAAGATCAGGCTGGTCAGGCATGACGTGAGGATCAGGCTGGTCAGTCATGACGTGAGGATCAGGCAGGACGTGAAGATTAGGCGGTGATGGTGGTTGAGTGGAGATATCACCTTCAGCCTCACCCACGGTGAAGGTTGAGCCACTCAACCACAGCACATGATCCAGGTACTGAGCAAACGTACCTGGGATCACTGCTGCTGGGGCTTGCTGGTGCAGATGATCATCAAGCCTGTGCCAGAAAACGGTCTTGAGGATGTCATCTGCCCAGTTTACCTCATTTGAATTCTCCAGGAAATCTTGTACGTACCCTTCAATCGGACAGCCATCCTGGAAATAGGTTATCAGCCGATCGGCTGGGGTTAGAAGGAAGCGGGCAACGCCCATGCTTTATGTTATGGTCCGTTCTTCTGTCAGGGCATGGTGCAGGCAGAAGGAGCAGAGGAGTCAGACGTTCCAATAGCAAAGTGTTTACTTACAAATACAACTGACACAGGTACAGACGGGCAGAAGGTTCACACACACTTGATACAAAGTAGAACGGACAGAGGCTGACTGAACAGAAAGGAACTAAATACAAACACAGATAAACACTGGTTAACAGAAAACAGGTAAAGCAGATGATGGTGACGAGACAATGACCAACAGCTGTGATGGGTGATCAGGTGATGGCCGATAGTGTGCAGGTGAAAAACATGAGGGATGCTGGGAAGTGTAGTGCCGTAGAGGTGACAGAGCTGGTGACCGTGACACTTAAGAGTTCCACAACTACTGAAGAACTTTGTTCTCTCCCACCGGACTTGTGTGTGCAGATGAGGTACATGGGGAAAGCAGGCAGTGGACCAAAGCATTGTGAGGCAAGGGAGGGGGGACTCAAAATGTTTCTAAACTTAAAACAAATTTTTGCGTTTGCGTTTTCATTTGTATTGTTGTACAACTTACACAATTATTTTAAGTATAAATCATTATATAGTTTACAATACACAACGTGGTTTTTAATTATATTTTTATGGGGGGACAACCCTCAGAGATCCCAAGCAAGGCATGCTGGGAACTACACTTTCAGTTGCGTCAACATCAAAAATAATTTTCGAGCTAAGCTTGATTGGTCCACATTCGCCCTTCATAATACGTAATAAATAATATTTTAAAAATGCACAGACTTTCATTAATAACATTACATTTTTTGTGTGGTTTTTTACAATTTAATTTTAAAGCTAAATTATAATTGAAGAATTGTGTAAGTCAATTATTCATTTTGCTTACTTATCATCAATAAAGACAACTTCAAAGGACCTTTTTAAAGTATACATCACATTTTTTTGTAATGCACTACAAAAAAACTACCAGAAAAGCTGTCAGTAAAGCTAGCCAGTGTGTGTTCTGCCAATATGCCAGTATGTGTTTCACTCTGTCAAGTGAAAATACAATTTAAACAAAATTGTTTATTTAATTTTTTTCTTTAGAGAGTGTTATTTGCTTTTAGTCAAATCGAACAAATCAGGTTGAATGATTTGATTTTGATTCAGGTTGCATTGTGTTGCTTGCTCTCTTTGTTGACAGAGTACACACAGTCACACACAGGATTAAAGAGCAGAATTTAAGCCTGTGAGTAACCAGGTAAACAGTCTGACTGTGGAAACATCTAATTCAGCAATCAGACAAAACAACACAGCCGCATTAGATATTCAGCATATAATTGGTGTTTAAAAAAATATATGGACAACATTAACAGATGATTCAGATAAGAATGGGTTGTTAATCTAAAAAAAATAAAAAACATTTTACTGCGGTGGAGGGACTTCCAAAAGAAAAATAAAGAGATGGTGAATTTTTAAAACAGGAAGAGGAATTAATCAGGGACTCAGTCATTAGGAAGTGATCAGACATGTGAATCTTTCATGAGTGTAACCCTAACAGGCTCAGTCATCCGTGCCCTGGGGGGGCACACACACACACACACACCAATAGACTTATGTAATGACCACAAATACACATACACATTATTTATATGGCTAAAAAAAAATTACAAATACATAAAATACATTACATCTATAATTTATATTCAAGGGAAGCCATTGTTTCACCAATGAAACCAATAAACCAATATAAAGTATTGATGGTGTATCATAATCAACATTATTTTCTAATTTACTATATTCTGTCTATACAACCCCAGGACTTCCTCATCTCTACATAAACAATGTTTGTAATGACATCATAACACTATTGTATGTTCACAAAGATCCCTGACCTGATACAGCCTTATTTGAGGCACAGCTGTCCTTCCTGTCTGAATAATTTAGGCTCGAGTGAAAAGGTAACAGAAGCAGCTGTCAGAAGATGTGGCAGAGCAAAGCACTTCAACCAACAAAGTCCCACTTGACCTCTTTTTCACAAGGCTCAGTTGATCAGCTTTTTTTAAATGTAACAGTAATGTTCTTACAAGAGGTAGACCTTGATAAAAGAGAACATGTCAGCCAACTTTAAATGATACTAGAAAGTAGCCTAATGGAAACACAATGAAATTGGACAAAAGGACACATTTAGAATTATGTACCAGTAGCTTTATTCCTTGCAATTACAGTGAATGTCCTGCAACCAGATCATTAAATCAGTGAGCTGAATATGAGAACAGGACCAGTCTGAAAGAATCATTCACATTCTGTTAACTGAATGAACAGATTAAAAGAATCAGACTCTGCTACTTCTCTCAGAAGAAAGCTTATGGAAAGTGCGTAGCTATCAGAAGTGTAGATGGGACAGTCGCATATTTCAATACCTTCACATACTTAACCATCACTGTTAAAAAGATAGGCCTACACTTACGTTTTACACTTCCAGCAATGGCCGTACGTGCATTCACAAGAGAGTCGTGTTCTGGCGGAAGGGTGACCTCTGAAACAACTTATATTGAAATCCTCTGACATTTTTATTTTAGACTTCTAATTCGTGACTAGCGTTTTGTCTTGCTCTATCTTCTGCGCTATCTTCTTCTTCGCCAATTCTCACCTAAGCTTATGCTACGCCTACATCATTCATCCTACGTCATACATCAGGTCAGAGGTCACCCTTCCGCCAGAACTCAGAAAGAAGAATGTCATGTACACCTAGGATGGCTTGAGGGTGAGTAAATTATGGAATCATTTTTAGGTGAACTATTCCTTTAAGTATCAAATTAAGGCCTATACAATCCTAGTTACACCACTGGGCCAGAGTCAAGATTTGTAGTGAATAATGACTGTCCTGTGATACTATTATGGTGGGTTTTTTTGACGGATATCAAAGGGTGAACAATCTGAAATAACTTGACTAATATATTTAACAAAAATATATCAACAGCACTGTCACTTTGGATTCTTACACTTTATGACACATGAGGTAATTGAAGCAAGTTAATGCCCCTAATCTGTATTAGCTGGTTGTGTAACTTCCCCCACCCCACCGCCCCTTTGTGGCACCTTATGTTTACATTGAGTTTTATGACCAATGCATTCATGTCATTAGCTTTATCACCAGAGGACCATGTCCTCCTCGGCCTGTGAGAACATGATATACATGAGCAAGCAACACCCCAATTTGTCCTCTTCTCATAAATCACTGGTTCATTCCCTTATCTACATCTGTCCCGGCACATATTCTTCTTTCACAAAAGACACTGATACCCTAATAATGCCAACAGAGCGCTCCATTGAGCAGTCAGTCTGACATAAATTGATAAAGCTTGGTGTGTCCAGCCATGTTCAAAAGACAGTGAGATAGCATTAGACAAAAGACAAAATTGTGCACTAGTCTTCTGCTTTTTTTATGCTCTATTATTATATATTGCATGGTAAATGAAAGTTTCCTTATGTTTTCACATATCTGCAACAAGATATGTTGTGTTATTAATCTGTTGTTTTAACTTTTAACAGCAGTAATACAGTGTCTTTGAATTTTATATAATTTTATGTTATGTTAATTCTCTTATTATAGTAGTGCAGGATGACGTCAGAACCCGGAAAACTAATTCGCCGCTGGTTCCTTCAAGATTGTCCAATGGGGTTTTATAACAGAGTTACTCTTTCAGTGCAGTGATTGCGTATTTTTGTAGGCCAACCTGGAAGTTAGCATCATCCTGGTTCCCTCGACAAAAACCCAACAGGATTTTTCAATTGGCTTTTGGATTATAGCAGAAAATAAACTGTGACCAACAAAAGTTTATGATTATTAGACATTTTGTGCATCATAATGATCTTCACAAATGAACATAACTTTTATGAATTTTTAAGCCAAAATTGAATTGCCAGAAGTAAAAAGCTAAATATATGCTATAAAAAAATCCATTGACTTCGAGACGATTGCTAAAATGCTCTCGTTTCCAGGTTTTGGCATACAAAAATACAATGTTTCAATTGCAAAATAGCTAGGTATGCAAGGAATCCATTACTAACTGGGTCCATATGCCTCGGACTTATCCACTTTGATATATACACCTCCGCTGATTCCTATTGTTAAGTTTACACATGTACAAACCTCTCTAAGGTGTGTCACCACCATTAGTGTCATTTTCTGCACACCCCATTCAGCCATAGTGTTCTTGTAGACAGCTGTGCTATGGCATTATCAACATCAGTAAGCTGCTTTGCTATAAATCATCACAACACTACTATGCGGCACCTACGTAATGTATCAGACATTTTAACCACCATGTCAAGATTCATGACCCCTGACCAAGAGACATTCCCTGTAATAAGAAAAGGACACAGATACAATACACCTGCCCTGACCCTCTGACATGAGAATGTTATCTCTACCCTCCAAAAGCAACCTTATCATCACAATGCAGAAAACTCCTACATAGCAGACCTCTATTCAAGAGTATTTGTTTACCTCATTAGTTTATCACTTGTGTGATACTGACAGTCACCATTGAGACAGGAATACACCGTGCTGAATGAGCAAAAGCAACATCTCTCTTACTGATTAAACTTTCAGGGGGGTTTACTAAGGATTAACTGATAGCATTGTTTATTTGCAGCCGCTGTCTGTGTTGTTTTAGCGCCCAGTACGCTAAATGAATTATGCAAATCAGATAACAACACAAACTGCTGAACTTCAATTTACACAGCACAGTGCCCCATACTATGGGTCAGTTTTAAATGCTAGGTTGTAAACTGTAAGAAAAATGGAAAATGCACTGGTGATTTTCTGTCTGGAGGACATTATCCGTTAAGTTTACTGACATTTCCTTTAACCCTAATACACTACACAATGCAATGTATAATTCAAAATTCGGGTGAAACCTTAACCCTATCCTATGAAAAATCAAGATGGAAAATTCCTTTATATTAACCCAATAATATAAGTATGTGTTTTTGCCCTATGTCACTAGGACAGTACATTTAAAGGGATAACTTTTGTACCTTATCTTCCCCTAGAAGGTGCACCTAAGAGTGCGGCAATATGTATCCTTGAGGTATACAGTTATGAACCATTTAGGTTCAAGATATAAAGATGTAGCTTTGAGGGAACTGACAAGCTGTCATTCCTCTAAAGGTTAAAATAGCTTAATTTTATATGCCAACTCCTAAAAGTAAAGGTTCTTTATTAGCATATGATTCCATGAAGAATCTTTAACATCTATAAAGCCTTTCCATGCACAAAAGTTTCTTTATAGTGGAACAAGTTTCTTCACACTTTAGCAAAAATGATTGTTCTAAGAACTGTTCACTGAAAAGTACTTTGAGGAAGCCAAATGGCATTGCTGCAAAAACTTATTAAAGTTATTAAACTAACTTAACTATTGCTATTTCAAAGCATTTAGAAAATGCTTAAACTATTTTGCAAATGTTTGTGATGAAATACCACACGCAAAAGTGAAGCAATTTGTTTAAATTCAAAATATTTAGTGAAGTTGCGCCTCAACAGTTTTGCATTTATCCAGCTTAAAGTCAATGTGACATCAAAACTGACCTTATTTACTTAAAGCTGCAGTCCGTAGGTTTCCCTCTTTGTCGCCATCTCCGTTTGAAATCTGCAATTGCAGTTATTCGCGGAATTATCAACTTTACGTGGGTTGTGCCTCGGCATGACAGCGCGGATGAATCCAATGTTTTGAGGAGAATGTGCAGCTGCCAGTCACCGCGCCGGTGTGGATACTGGCATTCGGAATCACAGATTCTACTTTTTGGAAGTATGACCAACATAAGAATTTTCACCGGAAAATGTCATCTGAACAAGTAAGTAACATCCACTTTTGCTCTGACCCGGTTGCAGTCTCTTTTTTTCTGTAGCCACTCCGAAGTCCGAAGTCTTTTGCATTTTACAACGGGTGAATGTCCAGTTGTCACTGGTGATTGTCGTTTGAACCTTTCTGGATCCGCCATCAAATTGATAAGTTTAATTATATCAAGTGCTGTGAGAAAAGGCTATAAATCTCCACCTCCAACATCCTCACATGCAATATAGCCTACTAGCCGAGACTCTTCTTTATTTGTACAGATGTGACGTAATGACGCAAAGACATGCTCGAATTTCCCGCGGAAATCCACCAGTACCACTGGAATTACAAACATTATTACAAGCTTACCGTTTTGAATCGAGCTAAGGCAAGCAGATAGTTTTGAACACTGGCTGGTTATGTCCTTGCTCAAAAAATGATTTTGGATAATTTTTAACCCAAAAAAAAGTTACGGACTGCAGCTTTATTACACATTCTTGGTCTTACTGTGCATGGTTCATAATCGTACCTTATTCCACATGATCTTAATATCAAAATGTGTCAACTTGTTCCATTTCTGAACTGATTTAACCTTTTGAGATGGTGTCACAAGTCCCTTTCCCTTTTCAACATCTCCCCTCTAACCACTTCCATTCTAGTTTACAACACACACATTTTACATAGAAAATAAAAACCTATGAAAATTTTATAAAAATTATAAAAAAATAATAAAAACACATATTGTGCAGCGTTTACCTCAGTAAGTTGGCCGAGTGAATCTGTGAGCGAGTGAGTGGAGGCCGGGCTAATTAGCATATTCATGCTCCACGTATACTAAATGAAGCAAGGGTGTAGAGTTGCATCCAAGCTGTTTTAAGGCATGAAGAATTTTCTTTTCACTAGAAAAAACGTTTAAATATGTCATTTTGGTGATCAAAGATAAGTTTTAAGGGATACAATTATTGACTACAGGGGGACTTTAAGTTCAGTGCCTGTTTGCCTGTGTGACCCAGTTTTTTAATGTGTGCCAGTTTGTTCCCTTGATTGTATATCCCATTCACCTGTTGCCCATTAATTAGCTGTCTGTATTTAAGTCATGTCTTCATTCAGTTCATTTTTTTTCAATCAATCAATCTTAAGGTGTGATTTGTTCATTTCCCTTGAGTTCTCCTGTAATATATTTGGATTAAATAAGATTTTGTTTGAATCTTCGTCTTCGTGCGCTTCCTGGTAGCAGACACCTGAATTATATTTGTATTCTTATGAATTTCCTGTTTCACTCACTCAGCCATATCAAAGACTGTAAATTACCAAGTCAGATCACTTGTATGAATGGGAGAAACTGCAGCTCGCAATATGGCGGCTCTAGAAAAGGAAGTCTCACTTTCTAAATAAAAGGGCCAAACACCAAGTACAGTCATCACATCACTGCTGATCACACACTTACCACCTGAAATATATGCTGGTTTTAATGTTATGAGTGAGAAGGTCTGCTCACACCATCACAAAAATTCAGTGTGATAAATAATTTCCTAAATATCTACAATATCGACAGAATCAATTGTACCACTTAAAAGGGACATCCAGCAGTAATAGCTGACTAAACTCAGCGTTCAATGATGGTGGACATTGATCTTGGCAGCCGGCTGCAGTGCAGACTGTATAGCAATAAACATGACAGTCCTCATATACAGCAGGAAATGAAGTGTAATCATATCTGTCTTTACAAATAATTACACTCTTTTGAAGCCAAGAGCCTTTCCTGAAAGACTTAACCATTTTTCATATAAAAAGTGTAACATTGCTGGACTGAATGTTGGATATGTTGTAGTTAGTGTTTACAAAGGCAAGCATGCAGCACTATTCCTATTGCTCATATTTACGAAAAAGCTAAAATCCTAATTTTTAATTGTCGGAAAATTAAATGGGCAAAAAGAAATCCCATTTACTGGCATTACATGAAAGACCAGAGCCATGTCTAAAGACCAGAATATCATAGAGACTTAGTGGACGGACTCTTTTTACTCTTTATACCAGCGTACCAAGCAGCCATCAGAACATTCTAGTAACCCTGTCAATCATCCACAATTCCCTAATATTGTGAGTTTCGCATGGATAAGCACCACTCACATTTTCTTCTTAAAAAAAAGTAAAACTGTAAAGGTAAAATCTGATTCTGCTATTGAACTGTAAGGTCAGGAAGCAATAAAAAAATATTAACTTGACATTAAACTATTAGATACATTCATGAGGCAACTTCCTTTATTGTAAATTGATTGGTTTAAAGAATACCAGGATGTCTCGAACCTGTTTGAATAATAACGCTTATAATACCAGTGTTGATACCAATGCACATGATCTTAAAACAATGCATGTGTTATCTCAGTAAGAAGAAAAGAAAGTCTGTTGCAAAGAAATTATGTTAAAGGGATAGTTCACTTTGAAATTAATTTTTGGTATGTTTTAGCTTACCTCAAGGGCATCCAAGATGTAGGTGTCTTTGTTTCCGCAGTAGTTTCAATTTTTATATTATTAGGTCAAACCGTTCTTGTCTGTCAGTCATATAATGCAGGT
This sequence comes from Rhinichthys klamathensis goyatoka, assembly GCF_029890125.1. Taxonomy (NCBI): domain Eukaryota; kingdom Metazoa; phylum Chordata; class Actinopteri; order Cypriniformes; family Leuciscidae; genus Rhinichthys; species Rhinichthys klamathensis. Next base: position 8,957,995 of record NW_026606587.1, on the reverse strand, counting down.
CTATGGTCACTTCCTCAAAGAGCATGCACAGAGAAGTCCAAATTAAACATGATTTAATGACTCATAAATGTAAGTACACATTGATGGCCTAAGACACGAAACGAGCGGTTTGTGTGAGAAAACGAACAGTATAATATAGTTTTTACCTCTTGTAACCATAGCCACGTCCAAGTGATCTGAGGGCGCGGGCGCTTCGGTCTGCGCAAGCGCCGGAAAGCACTGTGAAGATCTAAACATATTTAGATATACAGAAATCGCAAGCGCCCACGCCCTCAGATCACTTGGACGTGGCTATGGTTCAAGAGGTAAAAACTATATAAATACTGTTCGTTTTCTCACACAAACTGCTCGTTTCGTGTCTTAGGCCATCAATGTGTACTTACATTTACGAGTCTATGTGTTTATACCTAAGGGCCACTTGTTTAAGAACATTCACTGATCTTAAAGTCCCCCTGTGGTGAAAATCAAGCTTTTAAATGTTGTTTATATGTCTGTGTGGTGTTTTAATGTGCTTTAAGACAAACCATGTACAAATTCATTAGTCAACACCATTGCTGAGTATTTTCTCCTTAAAACTGCAGTGAACCAAAGACAGTCTCAAAAACGCGGTTTGAAATCGCTGGTGTTTCTGACGTCACAAACTACCTTGTAACCAATCACGACAATGTGTGCTCATCAACGAGTGGATCTCTGAGCTGGTTTGAGTGAGTGGAGCTAATTTGCATGAAGACATTATTTTCAAGGACAAAACATCATTTTGTTGATCAAAGATGAGTTTTAAGGGATACAATTATTGACTACAGGGGGACTTCCTGTCTAATGACAATCACTAGTCTAATAAGATTGTGACATGTTTATGAAAATGCTTGGACGAGAGTCAAAAAAGGAAAAAACAAAGTCCTGCTACTTTGGATGAATTCTACCAAACACAATTATTTCACACTCCCACTATTACACACTGTATGATCTTACTTTGGGCTGTGTTCCAGTAGCAGCCTGAGCGAAGGCAAGTCCCCTTTAGCTGCAGCATAATGAACAGGCAATGCCCCCGTATCCGTGGCAACAGTAGGATCCCCTTCCCCACTTTTCAGCAACCATTCAATGATCTCATGATGGCTGAAGCGAGAAGCCAGATGCAGGACAGTGGCCCCTGAGCTGTCCTTATCCTGCAAACAACACAGTACATAATAAATAACATATGTTAAACTATATCATACAATAACTAACATTCAGCTGGAATTCAGAAATGTAAATCTATGGTAAATCTCTCTATTATTCAAGGGCAAAAACTTTCATGCTACATGTTATAAAGCACTGACAGGGAACATGGGTGCATTTTAACAGATTTATTAATATGAGAGACTATATTTTTATTAGCTAATCATTTTCAGCACATACGCTGACCCAGAGTCTCTTCTGGATCATATTTAACTGGCCAAAGTTTTGTAGTCAATCAACTTGCTCTGCAGGTATGAAACACAATAATGAAATGTGAAGCCCTGCTGTAGGCGTCCCGCTCCCCATTGATGGCAGAGATAACTTCCACTATTGCATTTACAAAGAAGGAAAAACGGAACAACAAGACCTCTACTTTCTCATTACGGCAGTTACATTTTTTTGGTCACATTTTAGTTTAGTTTAGTTCAAGTTCAATTCTCACTAATAACTAACGATTAACTACAACTTTTGCCTCAATAAAATTACTGCATATTAATAGCTAGTAACCGGATGTAGAATATGGTCATGCAGAATAAGGCATTAATATGTGCTTTATAAGTACTAATAAACAGCCAATAGTAATCCTAGTAATATGTATGCTAATGAGCAACTAGTTACTAGTGAGAATTGGACTCTAAACTAAAGTGTTGCCATTTTTTTTATTGAAAAAAAGATTGAAGTGATAAGTTTACAGTTTATTGAAGTGATAAGGTGAGGTGTACCACTAGATCTAATTATTGGGTATAGACTAACAATATTAATGTTACTTTTACATGTAATTTTTTAGTATATCTAGTATATATCTATATCTAGTATATCTGCATTATAATGGCAGGGGGGAAAAATACTACATGTTGTTACTATAGAGTTAGGATTAGGGTTTGGTTTAGGGTTAGTTGCATGTAATTATGCATAATTCATAGTTATTACTACAGTAACAACATGTACCGTGTAACAAGAGCACTGTAATAAAAAGTGTTAACAAAATGTTCCACCTATTGAGAATGATGTAGTGTCATCGACACTGTTCTGTCATTAATTACTCACACTCATGTCATTCTAAACCCATAAATCCTTTGTTCATCTTCTGAACACAGATATTTTTGATGAAATCCGAGAGGTTTCTGAACCAGAAATGATACGTCATTGCAACTTTCAAGACCCAGAAAGGTAGTAAAGACATAGTTAAAATAGTCCATATGACTGGTTCAACCTTAATGTTATGAAGCGACAAGAATACTTTTTTGTGCACAATAAAACAAACTAAAATAACCACTGTAGTCACATGGACTATTTTAATGACATCTTTACTACCTTTCTGGGCCTTGAAATTTCAATGATTTTGCTGCCTATGGCTGGTTCAGAAACCTCTAGGATTTTATCAAAAATATCTTACCGGTAATTTGTGTTCCGAAGATGAACGAAGGTCTTACGGGTTTGGAACTACATGAGAGTAATTACTGACAGAAATTTCATTTTTGGGTGAACTAACCCTCTAATTCACGTACTTTCAAACTACATTATAATCTCGTACTATACATGTGCTTTAGTATGTTAGTTAACACATCTAAATATGTGTACTACTTTAAAGCTAAAAATTTACTTTAGTAAAACTTTTTGACAATTATTGGTGCTCTTTTTTTTAAGTGTGTGTTAGGAAACATAGTTATGAGTAATTTCAGTAAATATTACATTATATACAAGAATTCTTCTTTTTCACAAGGGACCCAATAATGCTTCACAATCACAACAGATTATTGAACAGGCGATTTTCTGACGCATTTAACTGCAAGATGTATAATCTGTATAACTCAATTCCAGTGACTCAAAAAAAAACTTCTTGTGGGCCTGTGATGTTTATGGAAGCTATCTGAGACTACCTTTTCCTGAAAAGAGCAATTAGACAAACACACTAACATGGCCCTACTATCTCATTCCACTGAAATCTTTCCTTCCTTTTGTTTTGCATTGGCTGGTTATATCAGTCTAAACGCTCGTTGCACTTACAGAACACACTGGCTTCATTCCATAATTATACTCACTGCATGAATCACACACTTGACTCCATGAGGACGGTATTATCCACAGCCCGGGTCAAGCGGCTAAACTGAAGTCACACTCTTAAAAAGACCTCAGGAGGAACACTGTTGAGTAAATTCTTTGACCATGAGACTTAGTTAGATTAGTGTTAAAAGGATCTTCTATTAATAAGATGGAATTTCTTAGCATACGAGGCGACGATTAGGCCATGAAAGCATTTTATGCACCAGTGTGGATGCTGAGCATACACTGATGGTTGTCTTTCAATGCCCCCCCCCCCCCCCCCCCATAACACTAAATAACATCAACGGCATTTATGTTACGCCTGTTTGAAACTAATTACTGCAAAATATATTGATCCATGACTAATTGTGTGCAGTGATTAAAGACTGAGGTTTAGGTCATTTAACTTAACATTATTATTTTTTAAATGTTGCAAGTCTATGCTGCTAATGAGAATTCCTGAAATTATCTTTATTAATTTTGAGATGGACATGATTTTCTGATTTGTTCAAGGTGATCAATTGTTGACATTGTAGGGATAAAATATGCAGTGGGGCAAATTTATATAAAACATATTAACATAAATTAGTTAAAATACTGTACCTATGTCATGGAAGAATGTTTGAGATTAAACAGAAATTGTACACCCTTTGCTGAAATGTAATTTGATTTTTTATTGGTCTTGCTATATCAGAAGTATTCCCTATATGCCTTTTGTGTCATGTTCCCCACAGTTTACTCCAAGTGAGTAAAGGCCCTTCTTTGCTGCCTTAAAGGGATAGTTCACCCAAAAATAAAATTGTGTCACCATTTACTCCCCTTCATGTTGTTCCAAATGAGTTTCTTTATTCTGTTGAACACAAAAGAAGAAATTTTAAAGAATGTTGTTGATGGCACCCACTGACTTCCATAGTATTTTTTTCGTAGGCTACTATGGAAGTCAATGGGTGCCGTAACAGTCAAATGTCTGGTTACCAACATTCTTTAAAATATATTATTTTTTGTTCAACAGAAGAAAGAAACTCATACAGGTTTGGAACAAATTGACGGTGAGTCGCCTAATGACACAATTTAAATTTTGGGGTGAACTATTCCTTTAATGTTAACATGATTTTAAATAACTGTTTATTATACATGGACGCTGTAATGTAAAGTGTTACTGAAACAAGTAAGTTAGATACTCACGGCCGCTCGACATCCTCCGTGCGTCACGAGCCACTGTAGGCAGGTCAGGTTGCCCGTGGCTGCGGCGTCATGAGCAGGACTCGCGCCGTTTCTCGCCAGGCTGTTCGCCGGTAAACCCGCTTCCTCAACCAAATACCGCAGACAGGTGAGCTTCCCTGCTCGAGCGGCGTGGTGTACGGGAGTCGCTCCCAGCACATCTTTCACATCGCCGTTGAGTACTTTCTCCGCTAATTGTACTTTCAAAGTTTGTACATCCCCTTGCCTTGCTGCGAGAAGTGTCCTCTCAACCACCATGATGATGTATCCTCCAAACAAATGACTATTAGCGCACCATTAAGCGTCAGTTAGAAGTCCTCACTACAGAGAGCGTTCTCAGCGCAGCCTCCCGTAAGCGAGTTACATCGTTCTGTCCATCCCTCTTTGTTTGAATCACCAGACCATACCGGTATAGACATATATCTAAGAAATATATTCAGATGATATAGTATTAATCAGTATATGGCATTTTGACAAAAATTACCTTCATTTACCGCGTAGCTCCTACCTAAAGAAAACCAGCCAAGCATTTCTTTACGGTCTTCTTTGAATGTATCCACTGGCTATACTGAATATTCCACCTGTTATGTCCCTTAACTAAACATAGACACAGGCTAAACTAAACAATAACACCGCAAAACCAATGCGTCTATAGCGCTATATATTTGGCTTGTTGTCAAACGGTTCGTTCAGAAGTCTTGAGGGACTGAACTTGTGAATAATCCATTAAGGGGAGGAGAACTGTAACATGTTGGCCCCACTCAAATCGGCTCAGGTGTTAAAGGGACAGCGCTTCATGATGACGTTGTTTGGTTGTAGCCTTCGAGTATCTCATGTTTTCTAAAACAAAGGATAGGCCTATTAATTTTATGCATATTATAGTATTTCTTATTGGTTTGTGTTGTCATGCGTATGTTTCTTTAATCGACATGATTATTATGCAGCAGAAGAAGGCATAGTAGAGATAGTTTATTTTTCTCTACTCTTCATATACTCAAGTATTCAATAGAAAAAATGTAGATTGCAAACTCTAACACAGGCTACTCATTTATACTTGATATGTAGGCTATTCGATATTAATGTTCGTATCTATTTTGGAACGGGCAGATGCAACCGACTGATAGGCTACCTCAAAGGCCTTACCTTACCAACAGATGGCAGGCTCGCACAATATTTGTTGCACAGCGGTAGCCAAAATGTCAGCAATATAAAACAGCCTATTTTCTTTTACATTTTAGGATCAGTTTGTTCCCATATAAAGTTATTGTATTGTCGTGGAGACCTGATAACGTTATGCATACGTGTTCTTCACAAATCGTTCGCACATTATTTTCATGATCACAAAATGTGTGGCCACAAATAATAAAATATAGACCATGTGGATTTTGGGTTCTCCAGACACTTGGATTTGTGCTTGTTTGGTTGGTCACTTAATTCTAAGTTAACGGTGCATGTGGGCTAATCATTTATCACGTGTCCACTTAGGCTAAATCTTAGACTATAGGTTACATGTTGGCTTAACATCATGTGGGCGGCGGGCCTAAGGGTAAAACTGTTGCAGTGTCTTGAAAAAGTATTATTAGCAATTCGTCTGAACATAATGTTAGTGAGATTTATGTGAACACTTGATCTACAATCGCGAGTCACTGAATAGTGAAGCTGCGACATTCTAAACGGGGTAATGTGTTTTCATCAGAATTGGGTGGAGAAAATAAACAGGCAGTTGTTCGGAATAATATTATAATTGACAAATTATTCATGATGTTTATTTGATTGATTAATCAAATCTCAAATCTGAGGTGTCAGTGGTGATATTCAGTAATTAATTAATTATGACATATACCTACTTTTAATTAAAATATGGATGCCTCAATATGTAATTCATAATAATTGTACCTTTCAGAAGAATCTATTTGACTGTGATTCTGTTATTTGATTTAAACTTGTCAAATATGCCTGATTTAATATTGTACATTAAAGTCACCTTTAATATGTATAATAAAACACATTAATAAAAACTACATCAAATATAATGTATACATTCTGTAAAATTAGATGACTAATCTGCTTCCTGGCCACAGCTGGCCCTTTTTTCGTTTTCTTTTTCCTTATTCTTTCTTTCTTTCTTTCTTTCTTTCTTTCTTTCTTTCTTTCTTTCTTTCTTTCTTTCTTTCTTTCTTTCTTTCTTTCTTTCTTTCTTTCTTTCTTTTTGTGCCATGACAATTAAATAAGCAGATGTTTGTAGAGTAGCTATCTCCAATAATATTGACTGTTTTTCCTTAAACTTTTGTAAATGCTCATTGTTCTTAAGGACATCTTTCTTATATTACTCATGCATCTATCACGTAGATGCACATCGTCTAGGGCAGGCCACCACTTATTTATTTTTTATTCTCGAATAGGACTTAAATTCTTTAATAGCGTTTACTTGGTGTTCCTTGCTTCCGATAAACTCTGAAAATACTTGAGAGAATTAAATTTGCCCCCATTGGATTTACTAGAAGTTTGATCCTCTCGTTAATTTACAACATTTTACTTAGATTTAGTTTAAGAAAAAATAAGAAATTAACTAGGCCTATAGGCTATTTCGTGCGTATAGGCCCGTCTAGCGCTCCAGCCTACTTCTTTTAATGTAATCGAAACACAACACCCCACACTCAGTCTCCATATGCTGGACAGCAATTGTTGCAGCTGGCGCGTGATTTATGCTGACATCTCCCATTTGGCGTCAGTCTCGTGCCTGGCGCGTGCCATCCTCATCTATTTAACTATACAGAGACGCACGAGCCAGGCTTATTAATGGATAATCCCTCAGGGGCTGTGCGCAACATGTCTCACAGGACAGCTTAGATCTTTGCTTGAGTGATAGTTTATTGTTGAGCAGTGCTTACAAATAGTGTGTGTATATATATATATATATATATATATACACACACACTATTATATATATATACTATATATATATATATATATATATATAGACCTACCACAGTTGCATTTACCTTAGACAACTCGGATGTCATAATTATATAGCCTATTTAAAATGCATTTCATCAAACTTATCTTTGTAAATTAACTATGATTAATCGTGTGTATTAACTTTCCAACAGAACACTGTATAAAAGTAGTAACCTGATGCTTACTAAGCTATTTATAGCCTACTTGATTTAAAATTTGTAATGTAGGCCTATTTATGTTGGGGGAAAAAACAATAAACTTTGATATTAAACACATAAAGCTAAAAAAAAGTACATTTTCAGTGTAGCTATACCAGTTGTTTTAGCAAGTATAGGTTATATAATTGTCACAATTAAGTGCATATTTTAAAGGTGGTGTTCCTTTGACCCTGGTTTTCTGATTCACTTTCATTTAGCATCATGTTGTGAACATCTTTGTGTCAAAAAATTTAGGTCACGTCAACCGTTAAATGAGCTTTGTCTTCTCTTCCTCAAACGGATAGCTATTCAAATTCCTCACAAATTACTCGTGTGAAAATAGGCTACCAAGTTGTCCTACAATTCAAATAGATAATCTAACGGTCACTTTCTGAAAAGCAGAGGGCGTGGGAGCATGGAAAAAAGTGGAATATAAACTGCACGCGTCGAGCGTGTGACAGTTATTCAAATTTCCCTCCAATTAGGCCAACCGAAACTCTATTGTGTTGGCCATCTGCTGCCAGTGCCAGTCCCGCATGGGACTGTTCTGAGACAGTTTTTAACCTTATCCATGAAGAGTTGGAAAACTAGCTGTATGGACAATCTGCACTTCGAGCCACATTCGAGCCACATTAACATGTTTCACATAAATTACACTCTGATTCATAATACTATCCCAGTTTTTATGAAAGGATATGCTATTTTCCGATTGATTGAAATGCAGTGCATGCAACATCTCCTACATGCATTGCACACAATATTTGTTTGTTTATTTATGTTTTTGTATGTTTATTTTGTCTATTTATTTACTTCCTTTGAATTTAACGTTGGTACAGCGCATGGTGGATTTTAATAAAACAAGATAGATGATGTAGGCCTATTTTTTTATTTTTTATTTTTTTATTTAAGATTATGCAGCCTAAAGTATATATTTTGGTAGTTCTATTTTCTAGTCTATCTCAGAATTCCTACGCAAGTTGTTTATTTGCCGTTCCTTCACACCATGTTCCACACTGGGCCATCTGCCACCCCTGCACGTGCCATTCATTAGCACAGGCTAGACTGCGTGGATTAATATAGAAGACTTTGAGTTTGTGTTTATATGTATGCATATGCCCCTATCATTGTTTGAATTGAAGTTAAACAGGCCTATATGCAATTGTTCTCTATTTCAACAATTCCTCTCAAAATAACCATAATTGTTGTATGCAGTGGTTGATTCTGCATCTCATATCAAATGTTAATATTTTTTTAACAGAAGTACATTTCAGTTAATTCTGTCACATGCAGGTTATCTTACTGACAAAACATTTTACAGAGCATTGAGAACAACAGCAGACCACAACCTCGTTGGTGCAAATACAAGATTTAAGATTAGCTTTATGTTAGTAGCTAATACAGTAAAATATTATGGAAACAATTAAGCAGAGATTTATATGAAAGAAGACAACACAGAGGATAGAAAAGTACTTTATTTTGTGTGCATGTTTATTTGATATGATGTTCATGTTCGCAATAAAGACTCAGAGGCCAGGTGGTAAAGTATGTTTATTTCGCAATCTCTCTGCGCACGCGCGTACGCACGCACGCACGCACGCACGCACGCACGCACGCACGCACGCACGCACACACACACACACGCACACACACACACACACACACACACACACACACACACACACACACACACACACACACACACACACACACACACACACACACACACACACACACACACACACACACACACACATCATTGTGAGGACAGTTATTATATTGTACAAACTGTACATTCTATCCCCCTGAAATTACCATTCCCTGTGATTTTAAGCCATTTTAATACGAAGACTCAGGAAATTTCCTCATAAACCAAGTTTACGTTGTAATACCAGTGTAATGTGTGTAATTCATGTTTTATGGGAACTTTCCATAGACATACTGTATATTCTATTCCCTAACCCTAACCCCAAACACAGCCTCACAAAACAGAATTTATAAGCTGTTTTCATCATGGGGACCAAAGCAATGTCCCCAAAAATGTCATCCTTGTGGGGACATTTTGTCCCTACAGAGATAACCCAGATCACACACATATGAATACTTACCTAAATGGTGACATACAGTACCCTACTATAGATTTCTGGTGTTTTTAATCTAGGATACTGTTATTTTACAGGCTAACATCACCAGATTTCCCCAAATGAGGTTTTGTCAGACGTAGATCACTTCTTGGGTAAATTTTTCTTTAAGGAGGTACACATAGGCCTATATTTAATCTAGAGCAGACCTTCTAGTAGGAACTAGTCTGTATTGTTGGTCTTAGTAGGCCTAAATGCAAAGGCTTACCATATAATTGCAACTAGTGATTTGATATCTCTGCCATAAAATAAACAACTCATTCTTCTTACATTGTTTGAGAGAGATATTAATTATAGGCTACAATATAATAGCAAATGTCCCAACTTTGGTGGTTATTGCGTTAAATGTTTATTCCAATAGAATACATGATGTTAAAATAAATGTTAGAATACACAATATTTGTGGCCAATAGCTTTTGAGTAAGAATTTAAACATTGTTGCAGTTTGCTATGTTTAATTTTCTCAAATTCACCTAGAGGCGCAGTGGTTAGTGGAGCTTCAGGGGACAGTGGAAACATACTCTGGAGTTGTGGGAAGACTAGGCTATATTATAGGCTATAATTCAACGCTATGCGCTATAGTTGTCATGCGTGACCGAAAGTGACTGACATGTTTTTGTATCAGCCTGCAAATGCATTTGAACATTTCCCCCATAGATGTAACATTGCCACTATCACTGAATTTCATTTAAACAATTGTCTGCAATCAATCATACAACGTCCATTTAAATCTGTGTACTTTACTGTACACAGATTTGTGTACAGTATTTTGCCTACATTGCATGAAAAGTACGCGTAATAACGGTACTACTAAGTAATTTTGTGTTATCTCATGCCTACTAAGTTACGGGAACCAGCCTAACTAAGAACACTGCATATAAAACCTTACAGTAAAAAAGATTAATTGTGCTGTGGTGAACATTTAATTGAAATCCAAAGATTCAGTTAAAACGCCAAACTCAAGGTGCTGCTGGCAATTGCATGTATACTTTTTTAACGTCATAGCTGACGAGTTTTATGGTAATGCATTTAGAATCGATAGCAAGTTATTTTTGCGAAACGTTTAATCTGATATTTATGATCATTTATCTTAATTACAGTTTAAAATAATTTAGAATTTTTTACAAACCAAATCACTGTTTGAGCGTAATTTTCTTTATGATATTTGAGCGTCATTTTCTTTATGATATTTAATAATGTAATGATATTATAATATCGTGGATGATCCTGATAACATTTGCATGCAACACTGTTCAATCATCATAACGTTTAATTTGATCAGAGTGGAACGTGACGGTAAGTCGAATGTTTTCAATGTAAAGAATAAAGGTAAGCCTATTTAAATACTTTTTAGATTGATTGCGATATGAATGCCATAATCTCACAAGAAAAATGTCACACAAGACAGTTTTTATATGAATCAAAAAGAGATAAGTTTTGCTTACGATTTGACATTACAATGATCATTGAAATATCTCCATATACTTTAAAGGTATATTTAACAATTACATTATAGGTAGCTACAACATGTAACAAGTATAGAAATCAGACTGTATACCGTGGTTGGTCATTACGGCTTCTTTGTCAGAATAAGAAGCTGTTTTAGTAGCCTATTTGTATAGGAAAACATGCAGTTGTTACATCAAGGTAAAAAATTACCTGACTCTTAAATGAATACAGCTTCTGCAAATATTACATCAACGAAACTCAAGTCAAAGTAGCCTTTAAGCTATTATTATTTGACTAAAATCAGTTCATTTAAGATATTACGCGTAAAACACATTGTTATCTGACAAAGCATTTTACAGTTAACTAATCTGTCAATTAACAAAGATAGTAGCTAAAGTATCCTTCAGTAGTCTATTTGCAAGATTTCTTTCATATCAACTATACTGTCATTGCTTTGAAAAAAAGAACCACTTACCCACACTGTTACTTACCTGCTTTCAAACGCGAGCACATTATTGCAGGTTTTGCGGAAGCCTCTGGATGGAAGCGTATTGTTAAAGCTCAATCGCGTGCTTGTATTTAGCGCCCACTTACGCGGAGAGTCTGCTCGCAAATGAAGAGAAGGCACGCGCTTTGTGGGCGTGGAGGGTGTCCGCCCTTTCTGAGGTCGCCATGCTATCAAACTCGTGTAGTGTCTAGCGCGAAAACTGAACAATTCGATACTTTACGCAAACACTATGTACAATTTTAGCAGCTATTCGAATAATTGCACTACTGTAGATAGCTAGCTTACATATAGGTGATATGCCACTGCTATCAAAAATGAAATAATAAAATTGTACATATGATCCATAATGTAAATTAGATAACAAACCAGCTCTTTCGTAGCCTATCTATAATTCATTATAATCGCACAGCCATCTGGCCTTTTGTCCCCATGGCTCGTGCCATTCTCGTGCCTAGCGCGAGCGGGGACCCAAGAGCCCCATGCGCACATTTACAAGGAAAACGCGCCTTTTCGTTGTTTTTCCCTGGTCTTTTTCTTTAGGGGCCGAGGAAGTTGCTAAAAAAACACGCTTCTCACATCTACCGTGCTGTAGGCTATGTGCTGATGCAGTTCTCACTCAAAGTATTACAATGGGGAAGCTTTTTTACATAGTCTACTGCTACGTCACAAAATCATGCACTATGGGCGAATCGTTATGGGGAAAACAAGTCTTTGTGTGAAAAGTTACATCACCAGATGTGCATTCATTTGGCTTGGCTTTTGGCTTGGGTATTTGAATTAAGACTTGATGTTGTTTGCTAGATATGTTATTGATGGGGTTTCGATATTTGGGTTGATATTCACCTACGAATAGCCTAATTGTTTTGCTGATGGACGCGCATGTTCATCTTTCAGCTTTTGTCTGGGTTCTGGTGATCGCAAACACTTTAGACTGTTTATTAGTTTTGGTAAATTGTTTGGGTTGTCAATGTGGCACATTCTACTTGTTACAAGTTAAGTCGTAAAAAGCACGAAGAAGGCTATTTGAACCAGAGTGCATTAAGATTGTATTCAATATACTCAGAAACATAACGTTGAGCAAGATTTGTCCATGATTTAAGAGGAAATAAACCTGTGCAATCTCAATGACTCTTGCTCAATTGCTCCATTACATATAAAATGACTCACCCGTGATTTTAACAATTTTACTAATAGCCTATTTAGTTTTTTTTTTTTGTTTTATGCAATATGCGATCAAAACGACTACCTACGCACGCACAGACA